>NC_081416.1:72357804-72657804 GCF_949786415.1 Peromyscus eremicus | reverse complement strand
GTTCCTATTAAACACACACACACACACACACACACACACACACACACACACGCACGCGCGCACGGGGGAGGGAGGGGAACTGAATTGGTGATTGCCTGAGAGGAGGAGGGCAACTGAGAAGGACTGGGAAGCAGGCAGGGACACCTCCTGGGGTGGGTAACCTGCTCTGCACCCTGCTGGAGTGTAGGTTCTGCAGTTATATGCATTTGTCAACGTGAATGAAATAAAACCCTTGAAAGTCTGTAATTTTGCTGGATGTGTCAATCTTTAGAAAGTGCTGAGGAAGTATCTTCTATATTAGGCCAATATTAAGGACAGAGCTGTAGGAATTTACCAGAAACATTAGAATACAGAAATCCCACCAGAAAATAAAGATCTCTTCCAGACCAGGGGAGGTGGCGGAGTGTTTATGTTCAAGCAGTTTAAGGCTTGGGGAAGCCAGGCTGGGATGACAGTAAGTGCCCCTGACAGCCTTCATTAGACCAAGGGTGGTGTCAGCCACTCCTGGACACACGTAACTTCAGATCTTTTCTGTCAAGCTCCTACTCCAGACTCCCCCTTGACAAGCCTGCTTGGTCTGGCCTCACTCAAGGGCAGCCTGACCTAAGCCCAACCTCTCACCTTCTGCCCTGGAGCTCCTCTGGTGCCCTGGTGTGGGGTGCAATCGATCTCCAGATATCCAAGATGCACATGTGAGTTGGGGTCCCTTGGCCGGTGCAGGAGGGTCCACACAGTCATCTGTATCACTTCAGCAGATACATTCCTGCTGTTCCCCTCCTAAGGCTCCTCCAGAGCTCCGTGGGGATGGAGCACCAGTCCCCTGCCTGGTGATCAGCTCAGTGACAAATCCCTCTACTGTACCGTCCCCTCCTCTATCCTGTCACTTCCATCACTTGCTCCTTTTCTGGGACCACTTTTCAAATAAAGCATTTGCATGCAAACTTAGGTCTTAAGCTCTGCTTTCAGAAGAGATGAAGCTGGGGTACGGGAAAGGTTTGTGGGTCTGTCTGTACACAGTGGTGCATATCTGCCTACAGATGTTTTTCTGGATGTTGAAACTTTATGTAACACAGGTCCCTGCTCAACTGGCTGCTGGCCTGGGTGCTATCCCTTGTATAAATGGGAAAGAGACTGATGGCCTCCTGCTACCAGAGTCAGCTCTGGCTAAGGTAAACCCCTTGATGGGAAACATAACTACAGAGCCTCAAACCCCCTCAAGACCCGCGGCCTTTCTGTGTAAATAAGGAACCTGTCATTAAGCTGAGTCCAGTCCCAAGAGCATCAGGTCACTGTAGTTACAGGCTAACACTACTAACTCTGTTGTCTGTAATTAGTAATTGAGGGACAGGTGAGAGTGTCACCACGGAAGGAGTGTGCCTATCTTATTAAATTCAAACCCTAAAAGGTGTGACATTAATTCTGAATGGCTATTATCTTAGACTTGAATTATGGTGAAACGCCAAAATAATATGAAAAGAGCACTAGTCAGTGTTTGAGCATGGCTGTTTCTGTTGTGAGTTTTCACTGGGCTCTGTGAGCCAGCTGACCCTCAAGCACTTGAGTGCTGTTGACAGACAGGGGAGTCTGGACTTCGTGCTCACATTTCCCCCATCTACTGCTGTACACAGGACTCAGTACACCAATTCCGGCAAGGAATTCTGCCCTTTGGGTTTCTGTATTTCTCCTGAGTGGTAAGTCATCTGTCTGTCTGCCTTCCTTCCTTCCTTCCATCCTGTCTTTTTTCTCTTTTCTTCTTGCTTTCCTCCTTCCCTTCTCCCCCCTCCCTCCTTTCTTCCTGCCTCTCTTCTTTCCTTTCCGCCTACTTCCCTCCCTCTCCCCTCTCTTCCTTCTTCCTGTCTCTTTCCTTCCTTTTTATGTCTGTCTTTCCTCCATTTCTGCCCACTTCCTCTCTTCATTACTGCCTGACTTCTTCCTTCCTGTCTCCTTCCTTCTTCCCCCACCCCCCAGGATAGGGGCAGAGTTTTAAAAGAAAGAGGCTAGTGAAAGGCACAGTATAAATATGACAAAAACTTGTGCTCAGAGAAGTTCATTAGCAGTAAATAGCTTGTTACAACAGGTCCTCAGCTAACTTGCTGAATGTATGTTTTATAATTCTTTATAAGGCATCTGCCAACATTTAGCCAGAGTGGATGGTTCATGTGTTGGCTTTCTTCTGCAGGGAAGACTTGAGAAAATGGAGCTAGGGTGTGAAGACTTAGAAGCATGTTGATGAAGCCTGGAAAAATAAATGAGGAGCTATTCAATCTGACACAGTGGAGCCAGGCTCCACCTAGACGTGGAGGCAGCTAGGTTTAGACTCCACACTGGCCCTTGAGATCAAGAGTCACCTGTGTTTGCTCCCTTTCAGCCACTACTCAGTTCTACATGCTTCCTGTCCCAGATGCAGACAGCATCGGACACAGCTAGCACACAGAAATGCAGTCTGAATTGTAGAATTCTAGTATCTGTGGAGGAGGAGATGAGTTGCATCTCAACATTGGTGATACTCTTTCTGCCTTATAGATTAGCCTAAAAGAGACTTTATAGTTTCATTCCAACCACAAAGGGCACACATCTGTCAGTAAGTGTGTAAATTACTCATGACACAAAGCAGTTCAGACTTCAATAGTAAGAAATGCTATTGGTCTGCCCTTACTATCCGCAGCCGCCTTCCCCGAGCAGACACAAGATCCCATTTTCTAACTTCCCTTACCATTCTCTCCACAGACCAGGTGGTTCATGGCTCCAAGCATTTAGTCATCTTTCACAAGAACCCTCTGGTCCTTCTCTTTCATGGGCCTGCTTCTCCCACCCCAAGTGTTCCTATTTTTTTCTTTTCTCCCATCTTCCCACTATACCCCACATACTCTCTAATCTCAGCTCTCAGAACACTAGAACACAAACTCCTGGGGGTTGGAGGTTTGCTTGGTTGCCAGGCATGGTGGGATGTACCTGGAATCCAGGCACTTAGATGATGGAGGTAAGAGGATTAGGAGTTCAAGGCCAGCTTCAGCTAGGTAGCAAGTTCAGGCCAGCCTAGGGTACATGCGAACCCTGTCTCAAAAAGAAAATAAAAAAGTTTTGGTGAGCAGACAAGTTGACTTAGTGGATAAAGTCAACTGCCAGTAAGCCTGATGATCAGCATTCGATCCTCAGGAGCCACGTAGTGGAAGAAAAGAATTAACTCCACACATATATGTGGCATGAGTACACCCACATGTATGTATGCATTCCCCACCTACCACACATATAAATAAACAAACAAATAAATAAATAAATAAATAAAATTTTAATTAACAAAAAAACATTGGCATAGTTGTTTCTGTACCTTTGTAATATTTACCTCAAGGTAATTTGCTTCATTCACTTGAGGAAAAAAAAAATGTTGGCAGAATACCCCCTTGAACAGAATTTGCAAGAATTTGGGGCTATATTCATCTACAGACTCCAGAAAGTTGCACCCTGAATCCTAGCAACAACATGGAGAAAGTACATTCTGTAAAATCTGCAAGTTTTCCCCTCCTGAGGAGTCCAAGCTGACCCAGCCTCGTCCCCCAGCTTCCTCACGGGCAGGTAGCCTTCCTGATGCAAACACAGACCACCACATTTCCCAAAGAAATGCTCAAGGTGGCTTACAAACCAGCAAGACGAAGGAAAAGCATGTGCACAGCAAACAGCTGAGGGGTTTCCAGTCAGGACTTTTCAAATATTCCTTCTGGAATCATCTTTGAGTTCAGTGCTTTGATCTTGTGTGACCCTCTTTGGAATCTGAAGGGTGGCGTAGGAAACTGCACAGTTCCTAATGACTCCCAGATCCACAGACAACACCCTCCACACACACACACTTCATGCTCCATCCATTTCTTCCTGTCTTCTTTCTATTTACACAACAAGACTCATTCAGAGACAAAGCATTTACCTCCAGCAAAATTCAGGGGTGAAAAAGGATCCAGTAGAGAGGCAAGAACAGAGTTTAGAAAGCCCTCCTGGGAGGAGAGAAGGGATATTCTACAACATTACAAACAGTGGTCCTTGCGATCAGCAACAGAGGAGACTCTAAGCAGCTAGAGCTCTCCATCACTGCTTTGGCCTGACAAACTCCTAAAGGCAAGAGGAGCTGTTTCCCAGCAGGCCCCACGATGGGAGCTGGCTGTACACTCCACCGGGGAGACGCTAAATCAGCCAGAAAAAGGTGGAGCCGAACAGTTTGGGAAGGGCACGTGCAAACTGGCTGATTTCAACTTCAGATGCAGCTGGACCGACCACTAAATGGTCACCTCACATCGCTCTTGGAAGTGAGAAACCGCAATTATCCTTTTGAGCATGTCAAGGGGAAGCCCAGGGGACTGGCATTATGGGTGAGACATTTTCAGACAGGTGGATGGGACCACATTTGGGGATTGCCACTTGTGGATTCCTACAGAGACAGGAAAGGGAAGCCAGCCAGAATGTGGCAGCCCTGACCGTAAGGAGACAGCAGAAAGGAAGCAGACACAGAATGGACGTTCGAAGACGAATAACAGAAAGAAGCAAAAATCAGTCACTAACCTCTTTACACGGATCGGTCATTGAGGCCAAGAGGTGAATATAAGGGTGAGAAAGTCTGTGGTTGCCTTTTCCCCTCCCTCCTTCCCCCCCTTCCCCCACCTTTTCCCCTGTACAATGTACCAGCTAGTTTTCTGTTAACTCGGCACAAGTTACAGTCATCTGGGAAGAGGGAACCTCAACTGAGAAAAGACCTCCAGTAGGTTGGCCTGCGTCCATGTCTGTGGGGCATTCTCTTGAGTGATGATTGATGTTAGAGGGCCACCTCTACCACAGATGCCACCTCTGAGCAGGCAGGCTGAGTGGGCCATGGAAAGCAAGCCAGTGAGCAGCACTCCTCCAAAGATTCTTTCAGTTCCTGCCTCCAGGTTCCTACCTTAAGTTCCTGTCCTGACTTCCCTCGGTGATGAACTGTGACTCAGGAATTGCAAAGTGAAGCAGACTGTTTCCTCCCCCAACTTGATTTTGGTGAGTGTTTCATCACAGCAGCAGAGAAGCAAAGTAGGACACACAGGAAAAATTTCCCCTCAGCTAATCTGATTCTCCCTTCCTTTCCAGCTTCTCAGCCTCAGGCAGGAACACCTGCAGTTTTATCTCTAGCTGGATCCAATATTTAACTGCAGCTTCAGAATAGGTTTTCCTGACACTTGCTGACGTGCTTTGGATTGTTAAAAGATACTGAATAATTTACATTCTAGAAATTCCTTTAAAAATTCTCAAAAAAAAAAAAAATCCGTGGCTGCAGACACCCATTTGGGAAGCCCTGAACACGTCCTCACGTCCCTGTGTCGACTGTCCCCAGTAACTCCCTGCCCAGGTTTAAAAGGACCATCAGGCTGTGGCGGTCACCTCTGTGGCTTTCGCCATTGGGCATGGCCTCCTCATGTCCTCCCATTTAGAAACAAACCCTGGCAAGGGGAAATGTCTATAGAGTTCGCCTTGATCGGAAATACATTTCAGAAGCAGTTTTTAATGGCAGAGGATTGATACTCCAAGACACCAGTTTGTTTTACACAACCTGAACAGACGTAACATTTTTTTTTTTTTTTTGTTTTTTTTTTTGGTTTTTCGAGACAGGGTTTCTCTGTGTAGCTTTGTGCCTTTCCTGGAACTCACTTGGTAGCCCAGGCTGGCCTCGAACTCACAGAGATCCGCCTGGCTCTGCCTCCCAAGTGCTGGGATTAAAGGCGTGCGCCACCACCGCCCGGCAAGACGTAACATTTAAAGTGTGTTTGAGGCATGGCAAAAGATTCTGGTGCCAATTTCTACAAATGAAGCCAGATATTAAATCCATATATTGTTGGACATTTAAAAAATGAAAAAAAAAATGCCATGTTTGGTTGACGTCCCTGGAAAGTCTGTTCTTTTCTGAGGGGAGGCAGAGAGAGGTGGATCTGGGGGAGAGGGAGAGACTGGGGAGGAGGGGGGTGAAACTGTGGTCAGGATGTAATATATGAGATAATAATAATAATAATAATAATAATAATAATAATAATAATAGGTAAATTGTAAGAATGAGCTGTGAGGACATGTCCTAGAGAGTTCTGCAGCTGGTCTGCAGAACACAAGAGATTTCCTGAGAGGAGGGTTGAAGCAGGAAATAGAAACATGAAGACGCTGGGCGGTGAAATCACAGACAGGAAAATGAAGCAGAGGTCTGGGTAGCTCAGTGGTAATTTGCTGCCTGTGTGAGAGGTCTTAGGTTCAACCCTCAGCATTTCCCAAAGCCCCTCTCGACCCCCACCAGCCAAGAAAAAGAGATAAGAAAATGAGGCAGCACCAATTCCAGGGTCCTATATCAAGATACCAGGAGCAAGCAGGACATTGGTCTCTTCCTCACTTAGGTTCTAATTAGTTCTAGAGAATTCTACTCTGGGGAATAATACTCCTCTGGCACCACAAGGTCCAACAAGCCAAGAGAATTCACTTGTACAGTAATTTTCTTTTCCATTCTCTAAGTCTTGGGATGTCTGGGTTCACATTTAGAACAACAAAATTAAGCTGGTTCTCTGTCAGCCATGTGGATACAGTCTAAGGCACACAATAAATGGCCGAAACCACACACAGTGCCAAACCCTACATATAGTAAGTTTTTCCTTTGTATACTTTAATTTACAAATGATGTACTCTAAGGGATTAGTAACAACAGCTAATAACAAAATAATCAGTTATTATAATATAAAATAATAAAAGTTATATATATATATGGCCCCCTCTCTCATTTACTATAGATCTTAGCAACTTCTACATACAGATTTTCCCCCCTTTCCTCATAAAAGAATCACTTTATGGCTTCTTTTCAGCATATCCAAATTGCTTATGCTTTGTGATCTTTACCAAGTAAAATGAGAGTGGCCTGAACACACAGTACTATGATACTATGACAGTTGATCTGATATCCCGGGCAGTGTATAAGGCATGGACACACTGCACAATGGGATGATGTATGTCCTGGGCATAAGAGGGATGCTGTGAGATTTCATCATGCAACTCAGAATGACATGCAATTTAAAAGCTTACGAAGTGTTTATTTCTAGAACTTTCGATTTCATGTTTTCAGATCATGAACTCAGGTAATAGAAACCATGGAAAAATGAAACTGGGTAAATGCAGGGGCGGGGAGGGGAGGTGACTACTGAATCTTTCATAAGATGTTTTCTCTCTTGAATGGGACAAGAGAAATAAAGCATGCGATTTTCACCCTCTTCCCTTTGACCTCAGTCGACAAAGCCCCTTGTGTTTCTCATCTTCTGTCACCGGTGCTGAGAATGCACTCCCAGGACCTGCACGCATCAGACTTACCCAGGAATTTGTTAAATATACATTCCAGGACTCCCCCTACCCGTCCTCAACCCAATCAGGAGTTCAGCAGATAGGACAGCAGTGTACGTCATAAGCTCTCTCAATCTTCTGACACTTGAAACGAGAGAGACGACCACTGATCCTGGCTGGCTCCCTCCGGTGGGGCTGCACTGTCCGCTGTCTCTAGACAAAGGCAGAGAAGGCACCAGCCTCGCCTCCTAACGGCCATTTCCCCTTCTTCAGGTCACAGGCTCGTTTTGTTCTTCCTATGGTTTTGATGGGTATGTGTTTAACTTATAAGAATATTTCTCTCCAAACAGCACGAACATCTTGTGATTGTTTTTATTTTATTTTATTTTAGTCGTTTCAGGTAAAATTCCCCACATGGCCTGTAACCTCAAGAACTCTGGTAAATGTTCAGATTGTTTTGCAGACAGGAAGTGACTGCGGCATTAACACTATCCAGAAATGAGTGGTGATAAACTCTGCTATTGCTACAGAAAGGAGAAACCAGGCCCAGAGAGGCAGACACTCAAAGGATATGCAGTAGAGAGGAAAAACCCACACAAACTCAAAACAAAGCCAGTTCAAATAAACCTCGGCCTTGCCATCTATAAACACAGGGAGTTCAAGAGAGAATCTTTTGGCCCCAACATGAAGCATGGAACGAGATAAGATGTGTTCTTTTATTTTTGTGTGCGGGCTGTAGGGGAGCCCCATTATAAAGGCATTTCAAATATCTGTTAATGATTTAATTGACTGGGTCTCGTTCTCCCCATATTGGGTTTATCTGGGCAGAGTTTCCTGCCATTATCTCAGTCTGTGGGGGCTTAATGAAGGCTGTGTGTCAGCAAACACTGTTTAAAAAAGAAAAAGAAAAGAAAAAGAAAAAGCCCGCGAGGATAAACTTACAAGGAGCTGACATTCTATTAGATATGGCGAGGTCACTCATGCCCTGACTTGACTTGAATGTCTGACACACAGCTGCATCGAGGAGTCCGCGTGGCTGGAGGCAACGGAGCTGTTAAACCGTGTGCAGGGCAGCCGTCCTTCCGGCTTGAAACACAATCTAGCTAATGAATTTACCTTGTTCGCATCCCAGGTCCGTGTCAACACACCCCAACCTGAAAGCTCCGTGCCCTAATATTTTCAAATCCACAGCCTATCAAATTCCTGCAGGAAGTCAACGCTAGGTTTTGTTTCTCTTTGAAAGGGCATGCTCGCTTCTAGTGTATTGTGATAGAGCTGAGCTGAGCTGTGAGACCAGGCTGTGTTTTCCAGAACAATCATCGGAATTCACTCTAAACCAACCAAACCCCTTTTAACGAGTTCAGGAGAATCTGTGTGTTTGTATTGGCCTGCCTGGCTTTGGAGACTCACAGAGCTAGCTGGCCAGCTCAGGCCCGATCAGCCACTGGGGAAGGCATTAGTCCCCCTCACATTGCTACTCTGCAAGCTTCATGGCCAAGAGCGATGCCAGGGAGTTCAAGCGATTACTTGCGTTAGGGAAACAAAAGCCAGCAGCATGAGAATCAACGTCCCCTAGAAAAGGTCAATAATCCTCTGCACTGCAATGGATGTAACAAATATTTAAACAAGGATAATGTGAAAATGTGTTCAGTCATTTTGATTTATTTCCAATCACTTGGCTTTCACAGTACTAAGTCGTTCGCAAATTCAGGCTTGATTTCTGCTGACTTGTTCAACCACACCACTTATATTTTCCTTTCTTCTGTGTGCCTTTCAATCACAGCTCACAGTCTCTTCCAAAATGGACCACAAAGTCGAGCACCAGAGATAGTCTCTGTCCATCAAGTGGCCACATACTCTGTGGTTTCTACAGCAGGAAAGCTAAGCCAAGCTTCTGTATAACGCAGGGAGGAAGCCAAGCCCTAGATAGACAGATCCAAAGCCACAGAGAAAGGTTAGGCCTGGTTAATTCCCCACTCTCGGAGCAGTTGCTTCCGTTTCCGGGGTGTGAGTCCTATGGTGATGAAGAAGTGAGAACTACCTTGAATTTAGAAGTGAGTGTTTTAATTGGAGGAACCACCAGAGATTCACTACATCAGGCCTAGGAAGCAGAGGCTGGACCAGAGGAAGTGGGCTACCCAAGACTCTAAGCAAGTCAATATGGGGAGACCAAACAGAAGAAAGAGACCTGACCCGGGATGCTCTCCCTCTCACCTACAGAACTGCGTGCAAGTATGCTTGCATACCTTAAATTGATCCAAGTATGCTCAGTGACAGGGAGACACCGCCAGGGTCCCTGTTGGGGCCAGTGAACTCCAATGTTCTTGCTACGTAGAGTGGTGTATGTAGGGTGGGCAGGAAGGCACCAGGTAGAGATCTGCCCTGCAGACATGTACTTGTGCCCACCTCCATACCAGTTCCCAGTCTCTCCCTCAGGAAATCAATGCCCACATGAACTTTTCTCCTAGTGTTTTCTTTGGGCATGCTAGTACTCCCTCCAAGGTCACTGACTGTATACTCACCATCATGCCTGCTGATCTTTTAGTGAGAGGAAGAATTACATCCTTCAAGCCCAGTCCTTTTTTCTCTGGACATGCTACACACCAGGAAGTACAGAATTACAGTTTTCCCACAACTGATTCTTGCAACATCTATCTAGTAAGTCCTGTAACTCCTCTCCGAAGGATTCTATGTCACATTTATATTTAGCTTGTGATTTTACTTTAAAGTTTCATGCAGAACGCAAGTTTCATTATAACTTGGTCTTCCTCCTCTTATTGACAGCTCTATTCCCAGCACCTATAAATGGCACCTCACACTCCCAGAACCTACTTCATAAACCCTTGCCTAGTGAGTAAAAGGCCTCAGGTGAAGGAACTTGATCTCAAGTAAATGGATTCATCTCTTCAAGGCCATTCAACTAGTTAGAAGAAAAGTTGTCTTTCAAATACAGCCATATGTTTTATAAATATAATTAGACTCAAAGATGGACAAGGGGACTAGAGACTGTCAAGATTCTGTGAGGAGTCTAGCAAAGTCCAGTAGAGTACACAGGTGTGCTCCACAATGGCCCTGACCTCCCTGTCCCTTGAACTCATCACAGTGAGAACTCACAAAGCTTAAACTCTTGATCAAAGGAGCATTTTACCGTAATGGCCTATTTCAACTATTTTGGGCGATGGTAACTTGCTGAGCGAGCACATCCACAACACACTGGGCATGGCACAGGCTGAAGGCAACTCCAAACCCACAGGAAGAATGCTGGGTTCTTCCGAGACGCTGCCAGATGACAACAAGTTCCACAGGCACCCACAACGGTGAGGGGAGCAATCAGGAAATCTGCTCCGGACCTAGAATTACAGCCTTCCACAGTAGTGTTATGGTTAGACATGTTGATATAACAGAAATTGATGAGGGAGAGAACTAAAGACTGCTTGGGGACTAGTTAATAGGCTTTGAGTTCATGAACATTTATGGAACAAAGGATGCTTTCCAGATGTAGTGCTTCACAGAACCAAGTCACAAGTGGAGCTGAGCTCTGCCGCGTGGAGAGCGTGGGGCTGCAGTCAAGTAAAAACTCCCCCTCAAGGGACCACATAGTGGGGGGGGGGCGTAGAGCATTACATCCCAGAGTTACAGGAAAACAAAACCAATCCACCAAGAAGCTATGCCTACCTTACAGCAGAAATTAAATGAGCTAGCTCATCACAGGCACAGCAATTTCTTTCTTTCTTTTTTTTTTTTAATTTAGGAGAGGTTTACTCTTCTGAAGACAAAGTCTCTGGAATTCATATAATCTACTTTGTACCGTGCTAAAAAATAGAATCTAATTTAAGGGATCTAACAGACTCTTAATGAAAAAGAATAAATCTTCGGAAGTTATTATCTGAGAACCCTGGACATTGTCTATGGACCTGGTTACCTGTGACAATCTATATTTGCCAGCTGGGATTACCAGGAGGTCAGATATCAGCCCGTAAAGTTGCTACCATAATTGATCAGCCCAACGGGAAGCAAAGCATCAATCAGAGTTAGAATCTGCGCAGGCCCCGCAGAGGTGGGGGTGGGGGTGGGGATGCCTGCTCAGAAGCCCTGATTCTGAAAACAGACCTCGTCCCTGGAATTTTCCTGTAGGCTACAACAGGAGGGCCAAGCAAAGCCAGGTGTTAGGGGCAGGTGACGCACTAGCCTGGGCTCCTTTAAGTGAAGGACGCAGACAGCTTGCTTCCTCCAAATTACAGCAACCGGAAACAGAACGCTTTATTTCAACAGGAACTTCGAAGTTTAGAAACCTCTCACTGCAAACTGTCCACGTTTGGTGGCAAACACTAAAATGTGTATGGACAGACTACTGTAGAAGCATGTTGTCATTCTGCCTTGCTTTGGGGATCCCAGAGGCAGGAGGTTGGGTTTATCATATTCCTGGGCTCGGTATCATCATCAGGCAGGCAAGGATACACTCTCATGGCTCTTCACTTATGTATTGCCTTCCTTTGTTCTAATTGACTTCCTTTTCCCTCCCTCCCAATACACAAACAGTTCTAACACATTTAATACAGAGCCTGAAATGTGTAAGCATCCCCATAAAATGTACTATTTTGTAGATATGTTTATATTCTAATTTATATTGGTGGCCTTGGACTGAAAACCATATTTTTTCTTTCAATTCTTAATTTTGTTGTCTCTCTGTGCATATGTAGATGTACATGAGTACAGGCATATGCATGCCACAGTCCATATCTGGAGGTCAAAGAACAACCTTGTGTGTCGATTTTCACCTTCCATTTTATCTGAGCCAAGGTCTCCTCACCTTCCATTTTATTTGAGCCAAGGTCTCTTGCTCATGGCTGCATGTGTCAGGCTAGCAGGCCCATGAGCTTCTGGAGATTTTCCAGTCTCCCCCTCCCATCTTGCCATAGGCACACTGATTACAGCCATGTGCTCTCCCAGCAGGACCATCTTTAAGTAGATCCTGGGAGTCCAAATTCAGGTCCGTATGCTCCTGTGGCAAGTGCTTACCCATAGGTCCACATTTCCTCCTCTCTAATGCTCATCTTCATGAGTCAGTTTCCTCCTTCCACTTATGGGTCCTGAGTATGGAACTCAGAGAGTCAGGTTTGGTGACAAGGCCCCGCACCTGCTGAGCCATCTCCCCAGCCCCATCTACGGTTTATTTAACAGTTTCCTCTCTAATGGAAACACACTGACTCCATCTCTTCATGGCACAGGGGGTAGGCAGCAAGCATTTGCGTCTGCGCCTTCCTTTGGACCAAAGACTTTCCTTCTGAGATTGCCCACAAGCAGGATTCTTAGATAACCCTGCGCCGGTTACAGCCCCTTGATCCTGAATCAATTCCTTCCCACCACAAAGGACAAAAGGCTCCTGTTATCCAAACACACTGCCAGCCCCCTGGATGGAAATTAGATATAATTTTGTCAGTTGAAATATGTAGAGAATTTTATCTTGCTTCTGTTTAGCTTTAACATCTCTGAACATTACTGAGTTGGGGAACCTCTTCGCTGGGTTCCTGACCGTGGACACTTCTCTCCGGTGGACTGCTGTCCGTAGCATCTGTCCACACTTGTCTAGAGGTTGCTTCCTTTTCTCATCTATTGACGGAATTCTCAGCATACTAGTTATTTGGTCTTTCATGGCTTTGGTCTGGGAGTACGGTTGTTGGTTGTTTTTCGGGGGGTTTCTGTTTTGTTTGTTTTGGTTTTGTTTGTTTTTTAGTGAAGTAGGTCTTACTACACAGCCCAGACTTGTTTCTATTCACGCTCCTCCAGCCTCAGGCTCCTGAGCACTGGGTTGACTGATTTGCTCTATTCCTAGATCTTACACTGGCCCAGAAAATTGCAAAACGCTTTCCCAGCCCCTCCATTATGTGACAACTTTGTCTTTATTGCCATCTGTAGGTTCATGTGTGTTTGTGTTGGTGTGTGAAGGCATATTGGCCTACAGTACTCTGATGAAGCAGGCTGGCTGTTCAGCAAGCCCAGGGATCTGCCTGTTTCTGCCTCCCTCGTCCTGGTGCTTCCGGCTTGTCCCACGCCTGGTTTTTATGTGGGTTCTGGGAACGGAATTGAAGTCCTCACATTTGTACAGAGAACGCTTTACCAACCGAGCCGTCTCTCCAGACCTACGCTCTCTTTTTACATTTATATTACGTTTATCACAACAATCAGTCATTGTTTGTTTGCACGTGGAGGAAGAGGTCAACACTGAGAGATGTCTTCCATTGTCTCCACCTTATTTTTGGAGAGAGGGTCTCTAACTAAGCCTGGAGCTCACTGATTTATCTAGGCCACCAGGCCGGCAGGTTCAGGTCACCTGGTGGGCTGCTAAAAAAGACCAGTCTGAACTCCAGGTCCACTTCTCCCTCTCAGTGTCCTAGACGAATTTTCCATCCACCCAGGGTCACTTTGCATGTGCTGTGAGGCATGGCTCGGATTTCTTTTCCTCTGTATGGTGAGCCCATCTTCTCAACTCTTTTGGTTAAGTCATTTTCCCTCCATTATCCGTTGACCTTTGATCAAGTTACTGAAGGAGTAGGTCTCTCAGTTGTTTCTGTTCTGTGGGTTTACTTCTGCTTCTGTAACAGGACATCTTTTTTTCTTTCTGTAGTTCTGTACTGTTTCAGTAGAGAATCTAGGTTCTGGTAGTGGAAGGTTGATTTTCCCCATCTCATTTCAAGGTAATTTAGCTATTCAGGAACCTATACCTTCGGTATATGGACTAACTTTTCCACACTCTTCAAAAGGTATCCATCATTGTTTTTTCAATCATACTGAAATTGTAGATTTGTTGGGAAGGAATTACAATTTTTCAAATGTTAGAGCCTCCCTTTCACAAGCATGGAGTGGCTCTTAACTTACCACCATCTTCTTAAAGCGGTCTTCTCATGGAGGTACAGCACCGTAGACCCCTGTCTACGCCTAGACAGCCTCGTAAGTTTTCTTGCCATCACGGTGCCACCCTACTTTACACTGTGGCTTCTGGTTTCTCTGATGGTGTTGGGAGGATGCAACTGGGTTTTCAGAGCTGAGCTGTCTCCTGCAGATTCCCGGAGCCCCTTCCTCCAGTCTTCGGTTGACTAAGCTGTGTTTACGTCACAGCATCAGCCAATGCCCTCCTCCATCACTAAACCATCATTGTTCATTTGGCTTTCATCCCACAGAGATGACCAGGACCTTCCCTAAGGTGCTCAGCAGTGGCAGCAATGGCGGCCACAGCATGTGTTCCTGTCAGGAAATGAGCCCAAAGCCGAACGATTGCTGTCTGCTGGAAACCGAAGGCATAAGGCTTCATCTTTACCTCATTATGGGGACATGAATTCCTACGAGGTTTCATTATAAGTTGACAACTTTACAAAATGCTTTTTAAACATCTTCTCATGAGTGTGTAGTATATGTGTGCTTTATATGTGTGCATACATACCTATGGGAGCACATGTGTGTTTGTATGTGTGCACATGCGTGTGTAGGGAAGAGGTCAACATTGGGAGATCTCGCCAATCTGTCTCCACCTTATTGTTTTGGAGAGAGGGTCTCTCTGTAAACCCAGAGCTCACTGATTTGGCCAGCAGGTTCAGGGGATCCTTTGGTCTCTGCCTCCCAAGCATGCTGGGATTAAAGAAGGGTACACCTATGCTTATTTGGGTGCTGGAGACACAAACATATGTCTTCATACTGTATGTTGAGCATTTTACTAACTGAACTGGTGCCCCAGCTCCCTTTTCAAACGTCTCCTGAGACAATCTGCTGAGTTTTCCTTTTGGAATTAATACAATAAGTTTTCTGATGTTCAAGCTCCTTTTCTTTTTAGGCTGTCCTCTATGGGATCATCTATTCCTTTACATGTATATGTATCTATCTATGTAGGTAGGTAGGTAGGTGTTGTAAGATATACATACATTTCCAACATGCCTTCATTTGACTATCCCTAGCAGAACTTTGAATCAAGAACAGGTTTTACAGAATGACTTCTAAAGTTTCCACCATTTAGATGTCCCAGGGTTGTCTATCTTTTTAATGTACTTATTTTTATCTCTGTGTATGAATGTTTTGTCTACATGTATGTCTGTGCACCACATCTGTGCCCGGTGCCTGCAGAGGTTAGAAGAGGGCATTGGATCCCCTGGAACTGGAGTTACAGATGGTTGCAAGCCACCATGTGGGTGCTGGGAATGGAAACCAGGTCCTCTGCAAGAACAGCAAGAGCTTTTAATCACTGAGCCATCTCTCCAGCCCCAGGTTGTGTATTTTCTAAAACCTGAGTCAAGCTCACCTACAAAACCACTGGGTCTGTGGCTTGGGGAGAGAAAAGCCTTTGATTGCTGTTTTCATTTCCTGATAGCTCACTGGCCTATTCAATGTCTCTTTCATGGATTCTGGCATTTCTTGATTTTCCAGAAAGTGTAAGTCTCATGGAAAACTCCATGTCCTGTAGTTTTGGGGGAAAAAAAATCTGTGGTACTTAATTTTTATAATCGTCTTTCCTAGTATTTTTAAGCTGTATCTATTATATTTCTTTCTCTTTTGTTCTGTGTTTGTAGCATTTACTTTTTGTCTCTTTGTCGGTGCTGTTGGGGGAGGACGACTCTGTCATCCACATTTTCTAAACCCCGGACTTAGGTCCCACTAGTCTTCTCTCTCCTAGCATAACCCACATCTCCTGTCACGAGTTCCTGTCTCTCTCCTTGTCTCTCTGTGTTCACTCCTTCTCTTCCAACCTCTCCGTTTAAATCTTTTCTTGTCTTCTGCCTTCCTCAGTTTCAAACAGATGCTTCTGACAGTGATCCACACCACCCATGGGGGGCTATTTTCGGTGTGTTACATTTTTTAACTTTCCTATTTTCTGTTTCATAATTTCTCTATGACTCCTGTTTTCACCTTGGTTGGCTGGGTTCCAGATATTTGGGCTTTTTCTTTCATTATTCCTTTGACATAGATTCTTATTTGATTGCACTGTTATTGGAGAACATATTCCGCATTAACTAGGGTTTCTTGTGTCATGTGAGACTCCTTGGAGGCCTAACAATTGCTGAGTCTCAAAACACAAGGCACCTCTCCAGTTTGTGGAGTAGAAGAAAATCTCATACTTAGAGTTGGGCAGTGGTGGCTCAAGCCTTTAAGGCAGGAGGCAAAGGCAAGGGAATCTCTGAGTTCAAAGCCAGCCTGATCTACAGAGCAAGTTCCAGGATGGCCAGGACTACACAGAGAAAACCTGTCTCCAAAAAAAAAAACAAAAAAAAAAAACCTCTCATTCATCAGCTTCTAGGCTGCTATTATTCAAGGATATTATATCATTGGCTCACCGTTAGTCTACTTAACCTATCAGTTTGAAAACACAGCTTTAAGATTCTGTCTATAGTTGTTGGCTCGTCTAATTCCAGAATTTTATCACTTTAGTATTTTAATATTGTCAATATTAATCAAGTTATCTTGTTGCAATATTGTCAAGTGTCTTTGTGTCTGTTATGATTAGACATTGCTATTACATTTATATGTATGCAGCCGGGCGTGGTAGTGCACGCCTTTAATCCCAGCACTCGGGAGGCAGAGGCAGGCAGATTTCTGTGAGTTCGAGGCCAGCTTGGTCTCCAAAGCGAGTTCCAGGAAAGCACAAAGCTACACAGAGAAACCCTGTCTCAAAAAAACAAAAAACATTTATATGTATGCAACACATTTCTTTGACCCTCTGTGAGTTTTGTCTTTGGAAAATTTCATTAGATAAGAATTTTGCTATTCCAGCTCCCTTTGGTTCAAGTTTGCCTCCAATGTATTTTTCTATCCTTTTGTTCTTATCCCAGTGGAGTTCCTTTCTATCATCGTTCCTCTCTTTCTAACAAGGTGTTGCTGGTTCTTACATTCTGTATCCCATCTGGGTTCTCCTGTATTGATGGTGAGGTATATATATTATAATTATAGTTACTTTAGGATTTATTTCTGCCCTTTCCTTTTCATTTTTTTTTTCACCCTATTGAACTTTTGTGACTTTCCTCTCTTTTTCTGTCCTCCATGTGATTGGTCAAACTCACTGCCTGCTTGACACGTACACATTCTATTTTTGTTTTCTGATAGTTGGTCTTCACTTACCAAGATCCTTAATTATGTTCCTGCCCCATCTACCTCACAAACTTACGAGTACTTACACCTCACCCTGAACAAACACTTTGACATGCCCTCACTCGCCTCTTCTCTCCCCCTGTCCCCCATTGCCTCCTCACTAGAGTCACCGTGTCTCAGAGTTCTCACTCGTTACACACATCGGTGATGAGGACACGAATGGGTCTCCCTTCTGGAGGTGGAAGACTTCAAAGAGGCTTCTCTGGGCTGCTCCTTCTTGAAACAAATAAACTTGAAAGCGTAGATGCCAGAGAATAAACTGCTTTCTCCTTGTAGAGCCCCTTAGAGTTGTTGACTCACAGGCAATTAGCAAACATAAAGTTACCACATGAATGGCCATCAAATCATCACAAACAGCATTAGCCTTGGAAGCCTCATGGGTGAGAAGAGAGCATTTCACCATTCCCAGGAGACAAACATTTCACAGCTCTGCCTCAGCTACACGTGCTCAAGTTACCAAGTCCCAAACCACAACCTTCCAAATACCGGCACTGATGTTCACAGAGGCTCCCCAGGGAAGGTGCCCATAAAGCCAACATACCTAAGCCCCAATGCACCCATCACCACAGACATCAAGTTACTGGAAAGGGCATGATTGAGAAAGCATGGTTCAGACGCAGCCCAGCCCTGAATCTTGGTTTAGACCTGGCTGGAGCACTGTCTGTACAGATTACTGCTCTTGTTCCTTCCTTTCTCTGAAAACTTTGGGTATTCCTTTTTTTAAAGATTTGTTTTTATTGTTGTGTATGTGCGTATGTCAATGTGAATGTGGTAACTGCAGAGGCCAGAAGAGAGCAGCAGTTCCCCGGTAGCTGGAGTTACTGGCAATTGTGAGCTGCCCAATGTGGGTGCTAGGAACTGAATTCCAGTTCTTGGAAGAGCAGTACCCTCTTTTATCCCACCGAGCCATCTCTCTAGCTACAAATTATGGGTATTTTGAGATATACATTTTAGTCAACAAATATTTCTGAAGCTCTGTCATCAAATAGGAAGGGATCCCATGAAATACATGCATCTTTATTCTTTAATAACAGCTTAACTGTACTAGAACTTTGGGCTTTCAAAGCTGTGGTACTCATTCGAGCTGTCCACAGGTATTCTGATTGGCCTCCTCTTAGAGACCTGTGGCATTGTCCCTCCCCATTCTCACAACAGTAGCTACGGCTTTTGTGTCCTACTTTGACCAACGAAAGGTATGAAAAAATGATGACTGTTGCTTAGGAAACTTTTGTGTCAGTGTAGGATATGCAGCAGTCACTTCTCTCTGACTTGAAGATTGTGACATGCCACTATGGAGTCCCCAGGAACCACAGAAAGCAGTGTCATCTCTGACCCCCACAGGACATGTAACATGAATGGTAAATAAGTTGGTGATATATTTGTCTACTGAGATATGGGGGGTTATTTGTTACCATGGCATAACATTGTCCATCCTGACTGATACAAAGGGAGAGATACACTAGGAATTAGAAATTCCTAGCTGTCTTGTACACTCCAGGTAGAGACATCCATGCTACATTTTTATTCTATAGAAATTGCATGCACAGAGTACAGCCATTCACTCTATGGTTTGTTTCCATAAATTTGGGCAACACTTTGATTAAAAAATTAACAGAAGTATTTCCTGAATTCTATGTCAAGGTTAACTCATGAATAGGGGCATTCTTACTGTGGTATAATAATTTTGTGTTTAAAATAAAAATATTTTAACTTACTCTAGATCTGCCTTTTGAAAGGTCATCAAAATACTATGATTTCCAATAAGGCAGTGGTTCTCAACCAGCATGGAGATGGAAGGAATTCCCACCCCCACCCCCCACACTGCATACTCACCACCCCAGAGGACACCTGGAAATGTCTAGACACTTTGAGCTGCCCCAGGGGGACACCTGGAAATGTCTGGAGACACTTTGAGCTGCCCCAGGGGGACACCTGGAAATGTCTGGAGACACTTAGAGCTGCCCCAGGGGGACACCTGGAAACGTCTGGAGACACTTAGAGCTGCCACCATCTACAGTGGTTGCTTCAGGCTCACAGTGTCTGGAGGTCATGGATACAGGATGCTAAGCAAAGCACAGGTGGCCCTGTGGCAATGAATCATCTGTTCGAAAGCCTCAGCAATGTCATCGTGGAGAAGACTTGCCTGAAGAAAAAAGAACAGGCCTCCTTAGGTAGCTCCTCCTCATGTACAGGGGCCATTGGGAATAGAAGAGAGGAGTGATGGTTAAGATTGATGGCATGTTGTCAGGATCTGGAATTACCACAGTCAAGCTGCTGGGAGTGTGTGGGAGAAGGGGCATCATCCCGCAGGCTGGGGTCCCAGTCTGCATACAAGAGAAAAAGCAAGCTGAGCGCCAGCATGTCTACTTCCTGGCTGTGGATGAGATACAACCAGCTGCTGTCATACCTGTCCTGCTACGATGGACTGTGGCCCCTTGAACCACAAGCTGAAATAGCCACATCTCCCCTGTGATGCTCTAGAATCACCAGGGACATGGGCCTATGGGCGTGCTTGCGGGAGGTTGTCTTAATTATACTAACTGATGTGGGAAGACCTTTCTGAATTGGAGGCCGCTCCATACCTGGGTAAGAACGTGCCGGACAGTAGAAAATGGAGAAAGCAAGCTGATGCTACCACATGTGCAGCCCTCCCAGTTTCCGACTGGGGGTGTGATGTGGCCAGCTGCTCAGTGTTCCGGCTGTTTCGACTGGTTTGGAAACTTGAACTGTGAGCTAAAACACACCCTTTCTCCCTCAAGTTGCTTCTGTCAGAGTGTTTTACCACAGCCACGAGCAAAGGAACCAAGACATTCCCCGAAGTTGTTTCTTACCAGACATTCAGGCACAGCAGCAAGGGAAACAACCAGTACAGGAAAGGGAATGCTAAGTAAGTGGTTCTCAGCCTGTGGGTCGCGACCCTTTCACAGGGGTCGCCTAAGACCATCAGAAAACACAGGTGTTTACAACACGATTCATAACTGTAGTGAAATTACAGTTATGAAGTGGCAATGAAATAATTTTATGGTTGAGGGTCACCACAGCATGAGGAACTGTATAAAAGGGTCCCAGCACTGCTCAGCCAGGACACAAGGTTAACAGCAGTGACCAACCATGTCGGCAGAATGTGTCCTTGATATGACACGATGAGAAAGGTACTTCACCTCCTCAAACTCTAGACCCCAAGCTGATGGAGGGTGGGGGGATATATATATATATATATATATACACACACACACACACACACACACACACACACACATGCCAGTAAGAAAAGGCCAATAGTGAGATAATCTACAAGGTGCCCTGATGCTATCCCTTCATGCTGCCAAAGTCATCAAAAATAAGGGAAGTCTGAGGGCTATCTCAGCAAAGGTAAGCCAGAGATGTGACAGCTAACTGGTCTCCTGGACAGGACCTGGACAGGAAATAAAAGTTGACAGGTGGGAATTAAAGAACTCGACATAAAAGATAGATTTTCTTAATATTAATATATCGACACAGACTGCTCAGTTGTGGCAAATGTACTGCACTAATGTGAGATATTAATAACAGGAAGAAATGGGTATGGGAATAGAGAAATACTAGGAATTTCTGCAATGTTTTGTAAATCTGAAAATAGCTTGAAATAAGGTTCTGTTTGTCCTTGTTTGCTTTTGAGTCAATGTCTCTAGCCCAAGCTGACATATACTCCTTATGTAGTCAAGATGGCCTTGAAGTTCTGATCTTTCTGCTTCCACCTCCCAAACACTAAGATTACAGGCATGTAGGTGGAGAGGTGGTCCTCCCCAGGGAAGAGCACACCAGTTGGTAGGTGGAGAGGTGGTCTTCCCCAGGGAAGAATACATCAGTTGGTAGGTGGAGAGGTGGTCCTCCCCAGGGAAGAGCTCATCAGTTGGTAGGTGGAGAGGTGGTCTTCCCCAGGGAAGAGCACACCAGTTGGTTGCCCAGTGCCAAGCAATCAGCCCTGAAAACACATATAGGCGTAACACTATATGAACACAACAGATTATATTTGGGAATAAACATGTATACACATTGACACATGCAATAACCAATGATGAAAAAAGAGGCCATCAATTTGAAGGAGAGTGGGGAGGGGTATATGGGAGCATCAGGAGGGAGGAAAGTTGAAATTAAAATACAATCTCAAAAAATAAACAAACCAAAAGGCTATAAGTGTGTGCTACTGCACCCCATTTCTGCAGCTCTGGGGATCAAACACAGGGCTTTCTGCAGGCTAGTCATGGACTCTCCCAACTGAGCTACATCCCCAGCCTACAGTGAGATTCCCATTTCAAGAAAGACAGTATGACTAATGTCGGAGAACTACGACGAATCTTCCAGCAGTTACAAAGGTCCAAACTTAACCGCATATAAGCAGACACTGCAGAACTATGTAAGGAACTGAGCAGCTGATCGTCCATCAAGTTCAAGTCACAGCCATTCTTCCAAGGCCAAGACAATAAGCCTATGTTGTTCATCCAACTTCCACTGCTATGATAAAATATGTGAACAAAACAACGTACAGGAGGAAAGATTCCTTTGGGCCCAGAATTTTGAGGGTTCAGTTCATCACTACTGGAAGGGAGGATATGGCAAGACAGGGTGTCTCACTTCAAGGAGGCCAGGAAACAGAGATAGGATGCATTTTTTTCTTTGTTCCCTTGTACTAGATCAGGGATCCCAGCCTAGGGAATGATGCCACCCATATTCAGAGAGGATCTTCCTCCCATAGCTGACTCTCTCTGTAGATATCCTCAAAGACACACTCAAAGGAGGACTTTACAAATCTCCTAGGTATTTCTCAATCAAATCACATTGACAAAATTTACCATCATATGTGTTATTGACTGAACATAGTATAACATGAAGAAAGAGTCAAAAGAAATGTGAGCTACAAACTCATATAGGCTAGGTAACAAGGAGGGCACAAGGGGGGACATACAGATCTTCCTGGGAAGGAGAAATAGATCTCCTGGATGGACTGGGGGGCAGGTGGGGATGGGAACTTGAGGGATCAGATTGAGAAGTGGATGGAGGGGGAGAGTACTGAAAGAGATGACTGGAAGAAGGGCCATTCCAGGGTCAGGTAGAAACCTGATGCAAAGGAAACTCCCACATATCTACAAGGATGATCCCAGCAATAGTGAAGAGGGTGCCTGAACTGGCCATCTCCTGTGATCAGATTGGTGACTACCCCAATTGTCATCAGAGAGCCTTCATCCAGTAACTGATGGAACAGATGCAGAGACCCACAGCCAAACATTAGGCCGAGCTTGTGGAATCCTGCTGAAGAGAGAGAGGGAGGATTGTAGGAGCAGAGGGGTCAAGGACATCACAAGGAAATGCACAGAAACAACTAACCTGGCCCATAGGAACTCACAGAATCTGAACTGACAACCAGGGAGCCTGCTTGGGACTGACCTAGATCCTCTACATACATGCAACAGTTGTGTAGCTTGGTCTGCTTGTGGGACTCCTAACAATGGGAGCAGAGGCTGTTCCCAGTGCTTCAGCCGGCTCTTGGGAACCTATTCCTCATACTGGGTTGCCTTGCTCATTCTTAATACAAGGGAGATGCTTAGTCTTACCACAATTTGATATGCCATGCTTTGTTGATGCCTATGGGAGGCCTGAGCCTTTCTGAACAGAAACAAAGGAGAAGTGGCTGGGAGGCGGGGGTGCGATGGGGAGCAGGGAAGAAATGGGAGGAGAGGAGGGAGGAGACACTAAGGTCAGAATATTAAATAAATAAATAGCAACAACAACAAATAAGAAATATGGGCTATAATAAGATGGCAACCTACTTGAGCACCGATGCAATGGGATTGAACAAGTCCAAATAGTATATGATAAAATAATGTGGATGGTGGTTTTCAAGTTGCCTTCTGTTGAATTAATGGCCCACAAAAGTCTGGACTATATCAGTGTACATTTATCTTAGTTGGTTTCTAAACTATAATTAAAAAGTAACATAATCTCGCAAGTCTCCTTAAAGTCTAGCACACAAGAGGGCAGGATGGCTCAGCGGTTAGAGCACAGGACAAAAGTGTGGATCTCCAAAACACACACAGACACCGAGTGGGAGTGGCAGGCTTGTCATCTGTGATGTCAGCCCTAGAAGGTGGAGATGAGGGATTCTCAATACCAAGGTAGCTCTCAAGGCTAGACTAGTCATAATGGCAAGCTCTGGGTTTGATGGAGAGACTTGCCTCAGTAAATAAGGTCAAAGAGCAATTGAGGATGATCCCCGACACCAACCTTCAGATCTTTACACACACACACACACATACACATGTGCCCGCATACATGCAAACGTTCAGATACATGCACACCAAGCACACACATGTGAAAATGGTAAAAGAAAAAGATTGTTTTGAATCCAACACAAAGGATACCAATAACACACATGATCACACAAGGTTTAAGAATAGTGTTTCCCACCATCTGTGAACACACGAATGGTAGAGAAAGCAGCATTCATTGGGAAGGATGGAGTTCCAGGCTTGCCTTTAGCAAATGCCCATGGCTGTGTATGCCGTACAAGTGAGCAGAGGCGCAAACATCTTTCTCTCAGTTTCTTTCCAGACAAAACTGTGTGGTGGTGGAGCACTGGTCGAGGGGGGCATGGAGGGGAGGGCCCTGGGTGGTAATGGAGGACCTGGGTGGTGTGGGAGGCCCTGGGTGGTGATGGGGGGCACAGGTGGTGGTGGAGCACCAGTCTGGGGGCATGGGTCAGAGCATTTTGGTTAAGGTTAAGGTGCAGCCTGGTACTTGGCAGGTTCTGGTAAATGCGCGTTGAATGTGTCTTGTTTCATGGGGTCTGTTTCTCCACTAGACTAGTTCCAGCTCGTCGGTCTCACCAACCTTACAAGATGATTCATTCCAGAAACAACCCAGGCCGCCTACTCTTCTACATGCTCGTCCTCCTCCACCTGGAGTCCACACCGCTCTCTTCAGGAAACTTCCACACCTGTCCCCTCCAGCACATCAGACAGGGGATGAATCTTTATTCATGTCCCCAAGGTCTTAGCCACATGTTTCTCACAGTGTTTATTAAGCCATGAGTTATTGTTGTTGCTTTTTCACTAAAGTATTTTTACTGGGACAAAGTTTGATTCTGAACATGAGTCATTTCAAATGTATCATTCAGTCACACTACGTACATTCACAAGGCTGGTCCTCCACTGCCATGAACTCTAGAATTTCCCATCTCTCCTAAAGGATACACTGTTGCCTCTCAGCAGTTCCCTTTCCCTTCCAATGTGCCTTCATCCCTGGAAAACCGCAACCTGTGGATTTGCCCATCCATGATATTTCATGGAAATGAAGCCATCCCGTACGTAGTTGGTTATTGGCTGGCTTCTTTCAACACGCTGCAGTGCCTGTTGGTACTGTATTCTCTCTTTGGTCAAGTAATATTCCATTGTATGGATATGCCGCATTTTGTTCCATTCATCTCTTGATGGGTACTTGGCTATTGTAGATAGTGCCACTATCAGAGAGAGAGAATATAAACGCATATTTTCAGTTCTTCAGGATATATCCAGAGTAGAATTGATAGGTAACATGCCAATTCTAGGTTTTGCTTTTGAGAGATCCTCCAATTTTTTTCCATAATGGCTGCACAATTTTACAGCCTCATTAACAGTACATGAGAGCTTTAATTCCTTCATATCCTTGTCAACTATATTATTTTCTATTTATATTGTTGCTCTTATGATTATAGCCCTCTGAGTGGGTATAAAGTGGTTTCTAGCACGTTTGTGATTAGCATTTCTTTTTTTCTTTTTTTCTTTTTTTTTTTTTGGTTTTTTGAGACAGGGTTTCTGTGTGTAGCTTTGCGCCTTTCCTGGAACTCACTTGGTAGTCCAGGCTGGCCTCAAACTCACAGAGATCCGCCTGGCTCTGCCTCCTGAGTGCTGGGATTAAAGGCGTGCGCCACCACCGCCCGGCGTGATTAGCATTTCTTTAATGATTAAATATGTTGTACATTTCTCTCTCTCTCTCTCTCACTCTGTGTGTGTGTGTGTGTGTGTGTGTGCGTGTGTGTGTGTGTACATTAGCCATTTGTGTACCTTCTTGGGGAAGATGTTGGCACTGGGTGTTCTGGTTACCCCGCCCTCCAGATGTCAGCTCAGGGATAGTATAAAATGCTCCTCCTTTTTAGGTCTTCAGTGCAAACATCAGCCACAGTACAGGGCTGTCCCTTGGAGGGGAAGAAAGGCTCCGCCCACTTTTTTAAATTTTTATTTTTATTTTATGTGCATTGGTGTTTGGCCATGGGTGTCAGGTCCCCTGGAACTAGAGTTACAGACAGTTGTGAGCTGCCATGCGGGTGCTGGGAATTGAGCCCAGGTCCTCTGGAAGAGTAGTCAGTGCTCTTAACCGATGAGCCTTCTTTCCAGCCCCGCCATCTACTTTTACAATGGGCCCGATGGTAGTAGGCTTTCCTCAGGAACCAGGACCCATCCCCGCCCTAAATGGGATGTCTATATCACACGAGGCTCAGAGATCTATGTGGGAGAGGAGGCAGAAAGAGCATAGAGACATAGGTGGTGAAGGATTTAAAAGAAACAGCATTTCCCAGATACACCAGGGCAGAGGTACATACAAACTCAGAGAGACTGTAACAGCATGTGAAAGACCTGCCCAAGCCAAAGCCAGACAAAAATCCCAGCCGAGAGGAGGGGAAATGGGTACAAAGCCCCACCCCTAGCCAAGGAGCTATTGGCATTGGTTGCTATTGGGTGAGAGACAAAGTCAGTTTTCTTCAATCGAGTGATTGTGGGTACATAAAGCACACTGTAGGGCAGGCCCCACACCCAGGTATAGTTGGCCAACGGAAGCAGACACCATGTTTTCTGTATGTCTGTCTGTTTAAGAGAGTGGGAACTTGAAATTGGATGAGTAAAGAAATGGGGGAGGATTTGGGAGGAGTTTGGGAAGAGAAGTGAACATGGCCAAAATGTATGTTGTGAAACTCTCAAGGAATAAATAAAAACATTATTTTTAATGGACTTTAATGTTGGTGTGACCTCAAGATTTGAGTAAAGAAAAAGCCAGAGGGACCTGCTAAAGGCATGTGTGTGTGTGTGTGTGTGTGTGTGTGCGCGCCATGGTGAAATTCATTACTTTGCATGCTAACTTAAAAATTAATTTTAAGACTTTTTTTTTTAAAGGAAAAAAAAAAACTTCCCAAACCTGGAACAAGAAATAGTGAGCAGAATTTGATCCTCAGTACACATCTCCCTGCTGCATCCCTGTTTGCTCACAGGTACAATTATCAAATCCTGAGCTCACTCCCTAGGATGTCATGCTAGGCACCTGAAAGACTGGTGTGTGCTGGAGACGAGGGTGCCAGCCTCAGACACCTCACATCTGACTCAGGTCCCCACCTGGAGCTGCTCAGGTTCCAGCGGTGTCTCCCCTCCCTCCTCATCTTCTCCTCCTTCTCTTCCTCTTCCTCCTTCTCTGCTCCCCCCTTCTCCGCTCCCCTGTGAGAATAATGGGACTCTTACTATGTGGGAATGAGAACAATATGGGAGCCTCACAAGACTCTCCTGTAAGATTCCAAACATCAGATGTCTGCCTGTGGAGGACAGCTCTTCTCTTTCTTTTTCCTCGCCTTTGGTTACACTTGGCCTCTCCGGCCATCTTCGGCATCCAGTTCCCAAGAGCTAGAGCTGAAACACTCACTGGCTCCATCTTTTTCCTTTGATTGTTTAATTAAATAGCCACGGGGATCTTTTTTAAGCATCCTGGAATTCTGTATAATAACAGCGAGCCTCAGATCATGGCTATCAATAAAAGTCATATTTGCATGCATGTGTCACATTATGAGGCCTTTCACAAACATGATCTCTCTGATTCTACTCAAAAGTCCACAAGGCGTGCAAAACCAACTCCAGCAGATAGATAGTAAATGAAGGGACTCAGAGTGGATTGAGTGGCTGGGGAAAGGGCCCAGCCTGGAAAGCGCTGGCCTCATGTGAAGACTGGAGTTCGGACCCCAGAGCTCACAAAAAATGATGTGGTTATGGCAGCCCACTGTAATTCCCAGCAAGTAGAAGGCACGGTAAACTTGCTCTCCAGGCTAGCAAGTTGAGTATGGGGTCAGCAAGGGAGCCTGCCTCAATATATAAGATTGAGAGTGATGGAGGAAGACATTGTGCTTCGGGTCTCCATAGTACACACACACACACACACACACACACACACACACACACACACACACACACACGTATGCAAACATACCACACAAAAATACAAACATACATACATACATATGCAAAAAAAAAAAAAGAGAGAGATGACTTGCCCAAGTTCACCTCACTTGGAAGTAACAAAGCCCAGACCGCCTCTTAGCCCTTCTTTGAAAACTGCAAAACCATTAACTCACAGAAGCCATAATATAAGAGCAAACTCTGTGCTATGACCAAGGTCATGTGGCTCCATTTCACTGCTCTTTAACAGCTTAGAAATAGTTAAATTTTGATGAGGGAAACTCCCTGCCTTCGTTTCCAATACTTTCAACATATTTCATGTTTAATTTTAGACCCCAATTTCTTGGCAACTAGTCCAAACAAAATTTCAAACCCAAGCTGTACCCTTGATGAAATAACTCTTCCCTCCCCCCCCCCCCCGGCCTGCCCCCACCAAAATAAAATAGTCCATGGGCAAATTGTTCCACGTTGCGCTCAGTGACCAGGGACACAGCTGGCAGAAAGCACCACAGAAAGTTTTTCTATTTGTCGAGATGGTTTTGTGCTTGGTCCTCGTGGATAGCTCTTAATAACGCAGTCACGCACTGCTCAGCAGTATATTGCTTCCACAATGCTAATTTAAACCATGTCACCGTGCTTGCAATGAGCCTGACAATGGCCAACCAGTGGGGGGGCGGGGGGAGTTCATTCTTCAAATTAAATATGCACTATTCATCTGCAAACCTCCTGCTTGAGCGGCTAGTTCAAATTTCTCTCCCCCCCCCACCCCGTTGCCTCTTTCTCTCCTCCTCTTCCTCCCTCCCCCTTCCTTCCCTCCCCACCTTCCCCTCTCATTTCCTCGCCTCTTCCTCTCTGAGTGTCTCACTGCCTCTGTCTCCGCCTGTCCGTCTCTGTCTGTCTGTCTGTCTGTCTGTCTGTCTCTCTCTCTCTCTCTCTCTCTCTCTCTCTCTCTCTCTCTCTCTGCACATGTTGGATAATTTCCAAGCCCCTAACATACACTTTACTGAAACAGGCTGCATAGACCACACACGCACGCAAATGGCCTGAATAAGTCGGGCGCATAAGCAACAGCCACTCGAGTGCAGCGAATGTTTAAACTTGAGAGAAAAAACAATAAATTGGGGCCGAGCCTTTCTTCTCAAGTGATTCCTTATTGAGGCTTCTGCTCTGAATTAGGAAGAAGTCTGTGTCAGGGTGGCGGTGGACATATCTGGGGCCCACCCTGAACTCTCTCTTTCTTCAGAGCAAGCAGCTCCACGGGAAGGGAGAGCCCTGGGAGACAGCCCGCCAGGGTTGTGCAACCGAAGGAAGGGTCGGAGTTTAGGCTAGATCATCTTCCAGTTTTCCATGGCAGCCTTGGAGAAAGGCAAACCTGGGGGGGCTTAAGGTGGAAAGGTTTGCAGCCTACATCTTACAGGTTTTCAATGTTGGTCGCTCCTCTGGCCTCACCTACCAGTAGGAGATCCCAGATGTGGCAATTCTCTGCCATTCCTCTTCTTCAAAACTCAAATTTGGCATTGTGTCCTACAAGGACCACATGGCCGGGAGCCTGTTCAGATCCCCAAGTCTCCTCCACTGCCCCAGAGCTCCAGCTACCTCTGCTTGCTGCTCATGCACCCATCTACCTCCCACCCCCAACGTCCCCAGATCGGCTCCAACCATGGACCCTCAGTCCACCTGGGTGCTGCCTGCCACTCTTCCTCAGAGCATCCTGGCAGCGGTGGTTTCTTCTCTTTGTTCAGACCTCAGCTTTAATGTCACCTCCTCTCCTGAGCATGTCATCCCACCCACCCCCACCCCAGCTCTCTACGTAGCCTAGATTGCATGTCTCAGTTCTTGTTCCCTAGCAACAGGATTATGTGTCCACACCCTGGCCTGGTGTCTTTGCAGTCCCTCTTACTGTGAGCAGACACTTCCTTCTGTTGACACTGCTCCTATGATTGGCCTCGGCCAGAGACACATGGCTGTCAGTGGCAGGAGACCAGGCCCACGCTGAAGCTCTAAGAGCAAGGGCCTGTTTACACTCATCCCCTTGCTCTGTTGAGATCCCACAACAGAAGTACGTGCTGAGATGATCACCCATTGCCATGGGTCCAAAGCAAACAACAAAGCCACAAGAAAGAGGAGCTCTCAGGTGAGTCTGTTTTGGTGAGGCCCTGATATTGAAACATGGCTGGTTACACAGCACAAAGCTCATATGCTTGGCAATTAATAATACCTAATACCCCCCCCCTCGGGGTCAGTCATGTCACTTTGTTTTCATTATAACCCTTTTATTCCTAATACATAATTTCTGATTTATTTGTTCATTATTTATTTCTTCCCACCACAATGCGAGTTCCACGCAGACACTATGCCTCCAGTCTCTAAAGCACAGGCTCATAGTAGGTACTTAAAAAATAATTGCTAAATGAGTAAGATCCCAGTTCTAATCCCCAGAAGGATTTGTATTGTTTACCCACCTGCAAAATCAAACAAATCCACGGTGCACTGAAGGAAAACACATTTTCTGAAATTTAAAAAATCAACTAGGGGTCAGCAAGTGACGCAGCAGATAGAGGTGTTTGCAGTTCAGGCCTGGTGATCTGAGTTCGAGCCCCAGAACACACATAAACACAGACGGGGAGAACCGATTCCACCAAGTGGTCCTCCAACCTCCACACAGGATGGTTAGCACACAAGGCCGCACACACATCACACACCTGTACATACACAATAATAAAAAAAAATAAAACTAATAAAGCTGGATGCCGTAGCTCGTTACCTGTAATCTCAGCACATAGTAGGCTGAAGGTGGAGTTTTGTTGCCAGTTCCAAGCCAGCCTGGCTACAAAGTGAGACTCTGTCTCAAACAAACAAAATAATAAAATAAAATAAAATAAAATAATATAATGTTAATATCTGAAGCCTTCAAAATTCTGATGTCTTCATGGCTAATTATGTCCCAGTTCCACAATGGAAAAAAAAAAAAAAACATTAAATCATCTCACTGTGACATTATTGTTAATGTAACCAAGATGGTAATGTTAATGGAGGTAATGGTGTACAGTGGTGATGATAGTGCTGGTGGTGGTGGTGGTGGTGGTGGTGGTGGTGGTGGTGGAGGAGGAGGAGATGGTAATGGTGAGGACGGTATATTGTGTAGCAGTTTCCTATGAGATTAAAACTTTCGATCTTGGAGGTAAGCTCATAAAGATACAGCAAGGAGGTGAAGTACAAGATGTTCTGAGGGGAATGGAACATTCCATTCTGCAGGGAAATTCATTAAGCACAGGAGGTAAACAATTCAAAGACTTCAGGAAGTCCCTGAAACTGACCAGATTCACTAGGACTCTCCCTTCCTGAGTACATATAAGATGTAAGGACTCCTGAAAGACACTTGAGACAAGTTTAGGTGCTTGGGAGAAGCTCAGACCATCTAAGATACCTGGAAAAGACATTCTCCAGCATAGTTTCCTGCATGCTGTGTATGCTCCAGGTTTCTAGCTTTCATGCACTGTCACCCACACTGTGGTGGCTTTAGTAATACAACTGTCTTTGAGTCATTTCTGCTCCTGTAACCAATCCCACATCCATTGTGGTGCTTTGAATGAAAGTGGCCCCCATAGGCTCATATATTTGAATGTTTGGTTCCCAGTTGGTAAACTGTTGGGGATAGATTAGGTAGTATGGCCTTGTGATAGGCTGTGAGGTTTTAATAGTCCACATCACTCTCAATGTTTTCTCCCTCTCCCTCTGCCTCTGCCTTCTGCTTATGGATCAGGCGTGAGCTCTCAGCTACTGCTCCAGGGCCATGCCTGCCTGCCTGCTGCCATGCTCCCTGCCATGACAGCCATGGACTCTAATCCTCTGGAACCACCAACCCCAAATTAAATGTTTTCCTTCTAAGTTACTTTGGTCATGGTGTTTTGTCATGGTGATAGAAAAGTAGCTAAGATACACATCCTCCTATAAGTCAGCCCAATAAAAGTCATTAGTTTACCAAGTCGGACTTTATCCTTACTTCCATCTGTTGTTGTTTCCCTCTCTGTGGTCAACGGATGTTTTTTCATGTCTCCCACGAATAGTGTCCCACTATACGGTAGGGGTGCCAGGAGGGATGGCGGTAGGGGTGCCAGAGGGGATGACGGTAGGGGTGCCAGGGGGAATGACAGTAGGGGTGCCAGGGAGGATGGCGGTAGGGGTGCTGGGGGGAATGACAGTAGGGGTGCTGGGGGGAATGACAGTAGGGGTGACAGGGGGGATGATGGTAGGGGTGCTGGGGGGATGACGGTAGGGGTGCTGGGGGGATGACGGTAGGGGTGCCAGGGGGGATGATGGTAGGGGTGCCAGGGGGGATGACAGTAGGGGTGCCAGGGGGGATGATGGTAGGGGTGCCAGGGGGGATGACAGTAGGGGTGCTGGGGGGAATGACAGTAGGGGTGCCAGGGGGAATGACAGTAGGGGTGACAGGGGGGATGATGGTAGGGGTGCTGGGGGGATGACGGTAGGGGTGCTGGGGGGATGACGGTAGGGGTGCCAGGGGGGATGATGGTAGGGGTGCCAGGGGGGATGACAGTAGGGGTGCCAGGGGGGATGATGGTAGGGGTGCCAGGGGGGATGACAGTAGGGGTGCTGGGGGAATGACGATAGGGGTGCCAGGGGGGATGATGGTAGGGGTGCTGGGGGATGACAGTAGGGGTGCCAGGGGGGAATGACGATAGGGGTGCCAGGGGGGATGATGGTAGGGGTGCTGGGGGATGACGGTAGGGGTGCTGGGGGGATGACGGTAGGGGTGCCAGGGGGGATGATGGTAGGGGTGCTGGGGGATGACGGTAGGGGTGCTGGGGGATGACGGTAGGGGTGCTGGGGGATGACGGTAGGGGTGCCAGGGGGGATGATGGTAGGGGTGCTGGGAGGATGGCGGTAGGGGTGCCGGGGGGATGACGGTAGGGGTGCTGGGAGGATGACGGTAGGGGTGCCATGGGGGATGACGGTAGGGGTGCTGGGAGGATGATGGTAGGGGTGCTGGGGAATGACGGTAGGGGTGCCATGGGGGATGATGGTAGGGGTGCTGGGGGGATGATGGTAGGGGTGCTGGGGGATGACAGTAGGGGTGCTGGGGGGATGATGGTAGGGGTGCCAGGGGGGATGACAGTAGGGGTGCTGGGGGATGACGGTAGGGGTGCCAGGGGGGATGATGGTAGGGGTGCTGGGAGGATGGCGGTAGGGGTGCCGGGGGGATGACGGTAGGGGTGCTGGGAGGATGACGGTAGGGGTGCCATGGGGGATGACGGTAGGGGTGCTGGGAGGATGATGGTAGGGGTGCTGGGGGATGACGGTAGGGGTGCCAGGGGGGATGATGGTAGGGGTGCTGGGAGGATGATGGTAGGGGTGCTGGGGAATGACGGTAGGGGTGCCATGGGGGATGATGGTAGGGGTGCTGGGAGGATGATGGTAGGGGTGCTGGGGGATGATGGTAGGGGTGCTGGGGGATGATGGTAGGGGTGCTGGGGGGAATGACGGTAGGGGTGCTGGGGGGATGATGGTAGGGGTGCTGGGGGATGATGGTAGGGGTGCTGGGGGGAATGACGGTAGGGGTGCTGGGGGGATGATGGTAGGGGTGCTGGGGGATGATGGTAGGGGTGCTGGGGGGAATGACGGTAGGGGTGCTGGGGGGAATGACGGTAGGGGTGCTGGGGGATGATGGTAGGGGTGCTGGGGGGATGACGGTAGGGGTGCTGGGAGGATGGCGGTGGGGTGCTGGGGGATGACGGTAGGGGTGCTGGGGGGATGATGGTAGGGGTGCTGGGAGGATGATGGTAGGGGTGCTGGGAGGATGATGGTAGGGGTGCTGGGGGGATGATGGTAGGGGTGCCAGGGAGGTGGTAGAAGCAGCTGTGGTGGCGGCTGTGGTAACAGCGACAATGATAACACTGGTGGTAACGATGGTGGTGAAGGTGGCGATTGACGATGATGAAGAAGATGTAGAACTGGTGACGATTCTGATGCCGAACTGGTGATGGTCATGGTGCTGCTGATCCTGCAGGTAAAGCTACTGATAAAAACAGATATGATGGCGGTAATGGCAACGGAGGCTATAGTGTTGGTAGTGACAGTTAGGACCAGTATCTCCAATCATGTTCTGGTACTGACCCTACCACGCCCTCCAAAACATGCAGGGGACATTGGTATCCACTGCCTACTCTGGTGGAGCACCTCTTTTCAACCTAAATGCCAATTCTTGTGCTGACAGCAAGAAAAGAGCAGGAAGGGGCCTGATGCCCACAAAGGCCACTGGCCACGGGCTAGCAGAGGAGGGAGGGAGTAACGATGTGAGTAGCCATGAGAACTGTAGCCGTGACAACTCCTGTGTGGCAGCACCTTGTCATGAATCCAGAGGAAGGGGTTCAGCTTGGACAGAAAAGGCCTGAGCAGCAGTGAGGACGGGAACTAACTACAGGGTCATAACTCAGCCAACCAGGCAAGAAACTGAGGTTGCAGATGGAAGGAGCAGGTAGAGGAAGGTGCTGTGAGGAACAGAAAAAAAGAGCAGCCTGGGCTGAGTGATGAGATCATGGAGAGGATGGTTCCTGCCGATGAGACCACAGAGACGAGAAGAGGACAGCTTAACAGAGCGCAACAGGGAGGGAACATCTGGGACATCAGCTTCAGGAAGTTCTAAATGAGACCATTAACTCAGGTCCAAGCTCAGTCTTCAGGCCAGGGAACAGCAGGACAAAGTCCCTCCCCCCGTCAGAGGTGCTTGATGATCAAATTAAGTGTCCAAAGGCAGAACAGAGTTCAAGTCACAACAGTGTCAAGTGCGGAATGAGCTCGCACCCCGTGCTTGGAAATGTACACAATGAAAATGGCGTGTTATGGTGAGCCACTATAATATGCCTTCCTAGGGTCTGGATTGGGAGAACAGGGGTGGGGAAGAAGAAGTAGAAAAAGCCAGATGTGCCATCAGTACATCTCAGGTGGTCCCTTAAGAGCTCTTCTCGCTCCTCTGGAGAGGTCATTGTCACTTTCCCAGGGTTCTGGTGTTAGTACAATGTGGAGAGATGAAGGACAATTGCCGTTGGGGGGTGTCATGAGTGGGACACATGAGGCTCTGACTCCAGATTTCTCAAGGCTGTTCAGTAGGAACTAACTCCTCCCCCCAGATCCCCTTGGCATCTTCGTAATTCTGAAGGAAGTGGCATTCTGCATCCTGTAAGCAGGTGCCAGGATGCTCTGGGAATCCATTCTCCATCCTCTGGTATAAGTCATCCCAACAGGAGAAGCCATTTATTGTTACTTTTCTCTGAAAGGAGAGGATAAAACCACCAGCTACGTGTGTTTCCAAGAGAGGGACTGTGGAGCCAGGAAGATGAGCCTTGGCCCCTCGCTCCACCTCCTTTGTGCTTTGTGACCTTGAGCAGGTCACGTCACTTCAGTGACCCTTTGTAAAACGGGGACAACTAACTAAGCCAAATGGACCGGTCTCAGTGACTCTTGCTGTGCCCTTCTGTAGCATTCGCCTCTCCCTGCAGATTATTATTGCATTGCTTATTGACTGTTTCTTCCAAGCAGAGCACCGGAAGCTCCATGAAGACAAGAAGAGTCTTGTTGTCTTAGTCACAGATAGATTTTCAGGACAGAGACGCAATGGGTATTTAGGTTGAAGGAACAAAGGAACAAATAGGTTTTTTGGAAGCATTAATCCTGTTTCACAGGATTAATTCACAGCTGCAATCTGAGGCTGGGAGAAATGAATGGCTTCTTCAAGGTCATCCTCAGAAGGATGTAGAGAAGAGATTCAAAGCAAGCCCACAGCCTCTCCAGGATACTACTCATGGGCCAAGAGGAAAAGCTGGAGCCTGAATGTCTGTGACAGGTACAGTCTTTCCCCCTCTGAGAATAAAGAAATCCAGGCTCCCACAGGGCCCACATGATCCTGGGTCACCTCTAACTCCCTCCCTCACGTCACTACAGGACCCAGTTCTTCACCCTAAGTCCAGCCAGTCAGCCTCGGCCTTTGTCCCTCATGCACAAAGCTCACTGGGACTCAGGCCCTTTGCACTTGCTCTGTCCTGGGTCTCCAGCACTTTCCAGGGTCTTCCTGAAGGTGCTGTTTGCTTATCATTGGGATCTCAGCGCAAAGAACGGGTAGGAGGGGCTGGGCAGGACAAACGCTGGAGTTGAGAGGCCAGCCTCTGAGTCTCTTATCTCCACCTGCCCCCTTGAGTCATTCACTGGTTCACCCACCTGTTCCGACTTCTTTACCGTGTTTACCAAGACCTGAACTTATCTTATTTGTCTCCATGAGTTATTGTCTGCAACTGCTGCCCCAACTAGAGTCCAGGCTTCACAAGAGACCAGTGTGTCCGCTGCGGTGAGCAGCTGTCACACTGTTGGATTAGTCACTGCGTGCACAACACACAGCATGGCCCCCGCCATGACTGTTCAGACCAATTTCTGCACTAGAGTAAAGGAGACAAGGCTCTCCTGTGCGCCCTCTCTCTCTCTCTCTCTCTCTCTCTCTCTCTCTCTCTCTCTCTCTCTCTCTCTCTCATCTCAAGATCTCTCTATTCATCTCCAGCTGGCCTGGACCTCACTATGTCAGTAGTTCTTAACCTATGGGTCACAAATCCTTTGGGGGTCAAATGACCCTTTCACAGGAGTCGCCTAAGACCATCAAAAAAATACTTTTATTTACACTATGATTTATAACAGTTGCAAAATTACAACAAAAATAATTTTATGGTTGGGGGTCACCACAACATGAGGAACTGTATTAAAGGGTCACAGCATTTGGAAGGTTGAGAACCATTACACTATGCAGACTGGCTGGCCTTGAACTCATAAAGACCTGCCCACTCTGCCTGAGTGCTGGGGTTAAAGGTATGTGTGCGCCATACCTGGGGGCTCTTTCTCTTTTCAGATGCAATTACTCCACATAGAAACAAAGATTAATTGACCTAAAATGTTGTTACAAAACTCATATAAAACAGCAGTACACGTCATATGCTTACCCAAAATCCAAATGAGAGGGACATCCATCCGTGGCTTTATTTTTAATTATTATTAATTTCTTATCCACTCGCTATGATGTGGAGTCCAGATTGTAGCAGTGAAATGACAATTACTAACCTTGTAGAACAGGGAATCAAATTCAGAAAGCCAGGTTTCAGTTTCATTGTTAAGCATGAGCAGACAAGTCAGCAGAGCATGTACCTGCTTGGCCAGTACAGCACTGGACCCCCACCCCCACCCCCAATCTAAGGCAGGAATGGAGGGAGGGTGGGGGAAGGGAAAAGACACCTAAGCTGAGAACAACATGAAGTGGCAGGAAAGGTCCCTGCCACCGAGCGACACCAGTATGCGGTGGTGTCGGATGGATTTAGAAGTCCCGCAAACAGTGGCCACCAAAGCCAAACCCAGGAAAGGTGGCACACTCCATGCTTTGTCGAGCCATCTGGGAAATCAACCACTAGTTCCACTTTTGACAAAGACCTAAGTCCAGACACACTCTTCTCTGCTCTGTGAAGAGCAGAAGCGTTGGAAGGAATCGCACAGCCTCGGAGGCAGGAAGCCAACAGGGAATGGTGAGGACGGTGGACAGCCACAGGCCCTGGGGAAACCTAGTGTTGAGAGCGTTTTTGCTGCTTCAAGAGAGATAGAAATTCAGGTTTTTGTTTTGTTTTTTTTTTAAAGCAAAGTCTCTTGATTGTGTCGAATCATAATTTAAACACTATATGAACCAAGCGAAGCACCCAAGGAGGGTCAGGCCCGTGGACCCATAAAATGCGATGACACCAGCGGCAATGAAGATTTGTACATCTGCTCATTTTGAATACAGCAGAATTGATGACGTGTGAAATTATCATTCATCTTAAAAGTGCCCACCAGGCAGTCATAACAGTAACTTACTGAGTAGGTTAACAGGGAAGAATTTCACTAAAAGCTTTAACAGAAACATCGTGTTGGTCATCTGGATCTTTACAAAGTTCCTCCAGTGCAATATCAGAGACTGGAGTTGACAATTATGAGGCTTCAGGAGCAAAAACACGGAAACATTTTCAAGTTTCTCCTTGTGGACGGAGGCATTTAGAGGAAAACACCTCACGCAGCGAGAGCAGAGGGCATCGGGAGAGCATCATATGGTTAAATATGATCTGGAACACCTTCAAGTCAACAGTGAAGCCCCACCCTTCCTTCTTGGAATGGGGGTGCTTTCTTTTCTTCCTTGCCCCCCTGTTTTGCAAGATGAATTCCACAAAGCAAATGGTTTCTGTTTAGCCGTCCAACCCCAGCACCCTCGCTGTCCCTCAATAAGGATTTCACTTAGAAGTTCCCAAAGAAGGAAAATGGGGAGCTCACATAAAGGCAGGGATATAAAGAGCTCCATTAATACAGCTGCCAGGCCGGCAAAGTCAACAGAGCTCGATAATGTGTTTTATTTGGACCTGTCCTGCTCAGCGCACGATGATAAGGAGGTGCTTGGAGCTCACACACTCACGGTACTATGCTCACTCAGCCCCTTATTGATTCTGAAACAATGTATGCTTTCAGATCACACCCACGTAGGTGAAAAGAACAAGGCAAGCCAGGGGAGCAGAGGGAACTGGATAGAGCATTCAGAGGCAGCACTCAGGGGCTGAGCTTCAAGGGCTGCCTCTTCCTTGTGTGATGTTTTGGCAGATTTATTGAACCTCACTATAGCCTTGGTTCTGTTTGCAAAATAGGGGCAAGCCAGGCATGAGAGGACAGGGCCAAGCATGATGGCAAAGACCTTTAATGCCAGCACTCAGGAGGCAGAGTCAGGTAAGTCCCTTGTGAGTTCCAGGCCAACCTGGACTACAAAGTGAGGCCCTGTCTCAAAAGACAAAAACAAACAACAAAAATAGGGCAGCGGCACCTCCTGGAAGCCATGTAACTTGAAAAACAAATCACTTCACTGAGTATGATTGACATCAAAATCACTGCATACATACATATATATATATATACATATATATACATATATATTATATATAATTTAGTAAGTTCATGGATAAGAATATACCATGGTCAGATGTCATCTTGTATACCTGTAACACCAGTACAGCAGAGGAGTTAAAAGCCAATCTAAACTATATAGAAAGACCCTTAAAAATACCAATAACACCACCAAAGAATGCACCATGAAATCGTTACTAACCATCAAGGCTATAAACAGATCCACCACTTCCCACTCCTGAAGCGTCCTTCAGCCCCTAATTGACATTACCATCATTATCCCTATCCATCCCTAAAGAACTCTCTACAAGTCTCCAGATCCCAGTGCATGGAAATCTTGGTGGTCAAAATCAACACAGCCTTTGTGAGCACCACCAGCGTCTCAAAGGCAGATCTAGAAGGGATCCCAGGAGTTGCTAATCCAACCTTGGGTCCCCCCACAGCTCCGGCAATAGAGTCATTGTTCTGCGGTCCTCTAGTCCATTCTCTCCACCCCTCGTGCTGCAGCCAGAGGAGGCTTCTGTGATCTGGAGAACTCCTCTCTCTGCTATTCCCCATGTACAGAAGGCTACTGCCTTGGATGTCATGGGGTTTAGCTCCATTTCACTCTCAGCGGCCTCCACTGACCACCTTGTACGATGTCCTTCCCATTCTCTTCTATAACATCATCCCTTACAGCTCTCTAGAAAGCATATATTTCTCAGAAATTATCTGTGGAGATGTTTGGCTTTAGTCTGTCCTAGCGAGAAAGCTTTGTAAGGGTGAGATGTTGGCCTGTGCTGTGGTCTGCCATGATATAGCCTCACTGCTTGGAGGTGCGTACTGCAGGATCTCTAATGCCCTCAGAAGCCAGGCAGATGGCCGCCACACTAAGGAGGACTGGGTATGAGGTCACAGAGAGGAACGGGATGAGTTTATGTTCAATGGGAAACATTCAAGCTACTGATCCTGAAAGACTGACTCAGCCAAACCCAGAGGGGGCGAAGGTCCTCTCAGTCCTCAGCTCCAGTCCAGACAAGCTATCCCCAAACGCAGCTCTGCTAAGCCAGTGGGGGACTGGTGAGCCCAGGGCAGGATCCAGAGCAACCCTAGCCTTGAAGTTTGGGTGTTTTTTTCTGTTCTCAGTCTCTCCATGAGCAAAAACATTCAACCAGCAGAACAGTGGGGTTGTTTTCAAACTTGCCCCAAACACAACCACCTTCTTCCAGAAATGCCAGCAGAATTCTAAATCAAATTTTAATCAAAAGAACAAAAGAGTTGGAACAGAAAGAGCTCAAGAATAACAGTCTATTAAAAATAAATCAGTGCAGAGAGGAACAGAATATATTGCCTGGTTTGCCCTTCAACATGATTTATCCTCTGAGTCCCACTTGGGTTGGGCTATCAGGATCGAGAAATTTCTTTCCTAAGTCTGTGAGCATGCACTGACAAATATGTGCTGCTCGGGAGCACAAAATCCATGTCAGCTGGGATTAGCACATTTTGCTCTAGGTCACCCCAATCAGAGCCATCACCATGGAGATCTCCAAAATAAACTTGTATATTTACCAGGTGAATATATTCAAACACAGAAATCAGGGAAGGACAGGGTGGGCGAAGACGACATTCAAGCTGAGAACAAAAGGAAGAGGTAGGAAAGGTTTCTGAGGGCACAGGAAACACCAGTGAAGGTGACCAGTTCAGCATGGGGAAGGGACGCGCACAGAGCAAAACACTGTACATTCCGTTAAGCACGCGACCATCCGAGAAAGGCCCTACATTTCCACTTTAAAAAAAATAACCTTTGTGTATATGTGTGTGTATATGTGTGAATGAAAGTATATGCATAACCATGAACATGTGTGGAAAAATAATCTTTGTGTATATGTGTGTACACAGGTACATATGTGTGAATGCAAGTATATGCACAGCATGAACATGTGTGGAGGCAGGAGGACAACCTTGGGTGTTGGTCCTCATCTTTCACCTTGTTTGAAACAAAGTCTTTGTTGTTTGCTGCTTTGTACAGGACTTCTGGCTTCCAAGATTCGGGTGCCCTTTCTGTCTCTGCCCTCCTATCTCGTCATAGGGCACTGGGGACACAGACCCACTCTACCACCGTGCTCAGCTTTATGTGAGGTCTGGGAACTTGAACACAGGTTCCCCCACTTGGGTAGTAAGCACTTAGCCCACGGAGCCATCTCCCCAGCCCTCTATTCCCACTTTTGATATAGACAAGTGGAAGAAATGTAAAGATAAGAAGTTTGTAGTCCTCAAGCGGAGCTCTCCAATTTTGAACAGATCTGAATGGAAATATCCTTCTGAGGTTGGAAAATGTGGGCACTTCTCTAGATTGGAAAAAAAAAAAAGAAAAAAGAAAGAAAGTGGAAGTATCCATCATCAGGAAGACTGTTTGCTCAAGGTTTTCTGTTTAAACCTAAACCAAAAAAAGTTATGGAAACACATCAGAAACAGGGCTATAAGTCTCCTTCCAATTTCCACTGTGGTCCAGCCCTTTTTTGCAGGCACAAACCTTCAAAGTCTTGAGGTCTCTGTGTTAACCCTCCACTCTTCCACCCGCTAACCAGTAGAACTCACAAGTGGAATTCATCTTGCACTTCGGTTTTCCACATTTCTCACATCAGGAATGAATGTGAAGACAGCAAGGCTAACTCACCACAAACAAAAACACCAACAACCCAACAGGACGCCCTGCTCTCCCCAACACTATCTGGGGAAGGGAGGTTTTGGTGTCAGCTCTTTCATAAGAATGAGTGATGACTGGGAGGAGTTTTGATCTGTGCTTCAGGCCACTTCAAAGTGATGCCCTTCAGAGCCTGCTGTGGCCACTAGGCACAGGCAGGGATTTCAAAGTCCGAAGGAATCAGAAGGCCCTGGGATCAGGACCACCACTTGCTGGCAAAGCCATCAACCCATTTCACGGGGCCTAACATGGATTATTCTACAAGAGGCCTCCCCTGGTCACGGCAACAACTTCCTTCCATCTGGAAACAAGGCTTTAAGTAGGAATGCAAAATCCTTGGAAGAAGCTGCTTAAATTTTGGCCTCTTAGAACTCCATTGTTTGGCCCAATTTGGAGAGGTCAGAGCAGGAGAGTTTCTGAGGGGCAGAGGGGCACAGGGCTGAGGGTTACAAAGCCCTTGGCCCCATTGTTTCCAGGGCCGGCTCTTTCCCTGCTCTCTTCTGAAGTGGCCAATCAGTCCGTCCCCCCTCGAGGCCTCTTGGTCTCTGAAAGGCTTGGCATCCACTCCACATAATGCAGGAGGAGGAATATTTAGGTTCCCTGACACAATGGTCCAAACAGCTTCTCTCCAGGACTGGACATCAGACAAGAAAGGGGACCAGCATGCCCCCAAAGCCTTCTTCCCAGCAGCAGACCTTTCAATAAAGTCCTCTGGTGTCCCTAGGACTTTGCACGTGTGTGGTCAAATGGGTTAAACATTAGAGGTATCTTTATTATGGCCTTAGGCTATCCTGAACAGCCTCCTGGGGTGGGGGGGTACAGGGGTTGGGGTAGCGAAACACACACAACGTGACACACTTTACCTCCTGGGGTAGAAAAAGACAAGTGGCAGCTGAAGGGGGAGGGGAGCATTGAACCCATTGTCTTTTATAGGTTTATAAGAGAGTGGGGAAGAGGGCTTTGAAGAGAGGGAACCAGCCAATGGGAGACAAACCCGGACAAAGCCATAAGCTTTTCTATGGGGCATAGGTCACGTCTAGGAGTCTCTGTGGAAGGAGCTTCTTGGAGATTCATGGTGGGTTTGGGGCCATGTTGGGTGTTAGATTGAGTCTTTACAAATTTTAAGATTGGAAATCGTTTCTAATTCTTCAAAGCTTACCAGCATCCATTGCAAACCGGGGAGGAATGTTGAGGTTTTTTTTTTTTTTTTCTCTGCAAAGGAAGGGTTTCACAGAGAGAAGCATGTACATGCCAACACACAGTCCCCAATTTAGGATGGCTCAACCTGCCAACTTTATGAAGGTGCCCATCAGTGAGCACCACTGGGAGAGGAGGACACAAAGGCTCCTTTGGAGAGCACTGTGCAGTCTTGCCGTGGTGTTGGGCACTTTAGGTGTATTCAACACATGTTTGACATTTCATGTTTATGATCGGAACATCATCCCAGGTTGAGTATGCTAGGAATCATCTACATCAGATTACAAAATTTCCTACCACACAAAAAGGAATATTATCAATTGCCTGATTATATGGAAAACTAAGGGGTCAGGTAAGAGCCCATTGTGGGTCCCATCAACGACACTTTCTCCCTTGCTGGGATAGCCTCTGAGCATGGCTAACTCATCACCTTATTTGGAATAAACTCTTAAGACCGCCCTGAGGTACATTCTCCAGGGTTGGGGGTGATGAGTGACCCAGAGTCAGTGAAAGTCCCAAGTAGCCTTTACTTGATCTTCCTTGACAGAGACCCCTCATGTGAATGACCCCTGGTGCCCAGGAAATGATACCAGCTAGATGGTAAAGAGAGAGCCAGGGGAAGAGCAGCCTATGTCACCTCAGCTGCCAGGGTGCCACCGAAACTGAGCTACGAGTCCCTGCAAATTTGTTACAGAGACAGGGCTCAACAGGAGAAAAGTCAGTGGGAGTGGTCAGAGACGGGAGGGCTTTGTGCCTGACAACATCTCAGTAAAACAGTCGGAAAATCTGAGCAGACCCAGGAGCCCTGGGGTATCTGAGAGGCAACATTTGCATGCAGCTGGAATCTGAGAGGCGGCCCACAAAGATGGAGCGCACCTCTGGTGGCCATTCACAGTCAGCCACAGGACAATGCCTTTGTGAAAAAGAAAAGATTCCTCATTGATCCATCGCTTTTAATTCGGAAACCATCAAGAAAATATCACTTCCTCGAGCCTCTCCGGGATTTCCACATTAGCCCTACATTTTTAAATCCTGCAGCGTTACAGTGAGGCAGGTGTTTGAATTATGGAAGCTGAACCCATGAAGCAAATATTTATTTTATTTTGAGTTATCTGATTACCTCAGGTTCTCGAGAAGGGACAAGGTGGGGGAGGGGTCGCATGTGGGAAAACCAGAGTCCTCACTCCCTCAGGACAGTTAAGGCTGACCCTATCTGTAGCCCAGGCAGCCACTTCCGGGGCAACGAGCCCACTCAGCCATGTGAGATGAATTAACTGTTTCCTGCAAAGGAACATGACACTGTTAGTTTCTTCTCACACCAGAGTGGGCTGTCAAATCGGAGTTAAGAGCAAGGCAATGATCCGGATAATTTAGAGATGAGGGGGCAGGTGGTTTGGATATATATTTATGCCTAAATACCAAAAGAAGGCTACTGACCAAGAAGGCAGCCTGAAGCAGTTCTACTCTGAAAGATAATGATGTCTTTAAGGAAAACCTAATCTGTTGAGTGTAGACATCAGCACTTGAAAATGTTGACTCAGCCTGCTAATTTTAAGACCATAATCCATTTCTGGGAAGACAAACAGGTCTTCCCTTCCTTGCGAACACTGTTGTCCTTAAAAAGAAACCCGAAGAAAAGTCAGTCGTTTCTCAATGTCATGAAGACAGCACTCTGGAAACAGAATGTGAAACATGTAGGCACAGGCATCTGGACCCCACCACGAGGTATACTGGCTTGTGCGCCATATTTGCTAACCTGCATATTTGGTTGATTTTTCCAATTGATCTGGTACTGCTCTTTGGCATGTCCTCACTAGAAACAGGAACTGTTGCCAACTGCCTCTCCATGGGATGAGGCCCATGTGACTTTCTCTGCAAGTCTTGGTGCCACTGTCCTTTGAACATCTTTCTAGACTAGTTCTGTATTTCTTCCCACACATAATGAGCAATACTCTGTTCATTGCAGCTCTTTCTGCCAATAAAACAGGTTAATTTATCTCTCCTGACCTCAGTTTCTTCATTTGTTAAATGGAGATTATGCTTCATAAAAAGATACCAAAAAAATATCCACATGGAAGATAACAATTAGTGCCCAGTGGGTATATGATAAACAGTTCTTTCTTCTCATCTATCTATGCCATCTTTCATAAAATGTATAAGGTTGGTTTGGTGTGTGTGTGTGTGTGTGTGTGTGTGTGTGTGAGAGAGAGAGAGAGAGAGAGAGAGACAGAGACAGAGACAGAGACAGAGACAGAGACAGAGAAAGACAGACAGGGACAGAGATGCACCAGGTAGCTCAGACTGGTCTTGAACCAGCAATCCTGCCTCTGCTCCCCGAGTGCTGGGATTCCAGGCATACACCACCATATTCAGCTTCTGCTGTGTTTTTTGCTATGTTGTTTTACCTATTCCTCAATATCAGTTACTGTCTCACAGAAACACCTTATTCACTTTTGTAGCGACAGAACCTAGCACAAAGCCTAGAACACAGGAGGACATAATGCTCAATGAAGGACTTACAAAATGATACCAATCTAAGAGACTGATGAATATTTACCTGACACTTACTATGTTCCAGACAGTTTCCAAGGTATTGGACATACAGAGTGAATAAGAACCCTCAGGAATATTTTAGTCTAGAGGACATGTTGGACTACAGGTAAGGGGAAGAAACCAGCCAGTATCCCAAGATGCTTCATGGGGAGGCCATGATGATATACAGTGCTCAGAGATGGATGGGGGTAGGTGGATGGATTGACTCACAGATAGCAAATGGGAATTTTTGAAACAAACCTCCCAGGAGGTCCATGGCATCAAGGAAGCACTAAACTACACATTCAGGTCTTTTCTTGCCACTCATTGATACTTAATGACCCTTTTGCTTTGCTGTCTTTGAAGACCTGAGGTCATCTTAGGGAACAGCAAAGAGCACCCAGTGTGACAGACAGCCGCCTACTTCCCTCATCATCCTATTGCTGCCTATGGGACCAGTTATCCTACCGGCCTAGGCTTGAAGTGCCTTCAGCGTGTCCCTAAGATCAGAGGAGAGATGAGGTCCTGAGTGAATATGTATCATTGACATAGCACAAGCATGTGAAGGACTCCAACACCCGCAGAAATGGCAAAGCCTTCCCCTGGTCCAAGTACAAGCGTTGACAAAGATTGACTTTCAGCTACAAAGGGCATACACAGAAAGTATCAACCACAGCTTCTCCTCCTGATGACTGCAATCTAAAATTGCTCCCCTATGAATACGTCCAACTGAGATTAGCTGAATCTTCTTCTCATTCATCTCTATACAATAAACCCACTTCCTCATCGGTAGTACAGGAAAAAAAAAAGTACTGAGTTTCCCACCTGCCGGTGTGTCTCCCTCAGATCACATGCCCCCCTAATCCTAGCTTTTCTGTATGGGTGTCTGCCATGTCTTTATTCCCTGTCACCCCAGATAGGTCAACACCTAAGTTGTTCAGGATGTAGCAACTGGATGTTCCTTCCTACTCTCCTTGCTCAGGTATCCCCCTTGCTCTTTGTCCAGGACCCTTGCTAGAATCCCGTGGGCATCATCCCACCTGTCCAGTTTGAATGATATAGCTAACACTCCTCCCCTGCAAGAGAGGTTCAAGAAGACCATCTCTGGGTACCAGCACAGCTCTCCCGTGTGTGGTGCTAAGTCATCAGGACACTGGAGAACCCACTGTCAGGGAATCGTTGGTTTCTTTCAAGTAGTCACAGAATCACAGCCACAAATAAAATGAAAGTGCTTTGTTTTATTTTTAAATAGATGAAGTGCCTTTTAAGTCCAAGGTTTCAAAGTGCTCTTAGAATGTGTCATATTTATCCCTCCATGTAAGGATTTTTCTTGTTGTTGTTGTTGTTGTTGTTGTTGTTGTTGTTAGAAGGACAGACAAGAAAAGCAAAGGGTCTTGACCAGGAGGACAGCTGGTGTCCTTAACAGACCCAGGGAAAAATAAAAGCAAGACTCAGGGTGTCCCACTTAGTGAACACCTTGCATAGAAATGCTCAGGTTCTAGTTTCTGCCTCATAGCTGCCCCCACCTACCCACCCTACCCCACCCACCTCCCACCTTCACACACACACACACACATACATACACACACACACACACACACACACACACCCCGCTTTGCTGCCCCACCTCACTCTACCACTGTGGTCTCCTGACCCACTCTACTCTTGGGAACTCTCCTGAAATCAGATAGCTGCCAGCATGCCTCCAGTGGACCCCAATCTCGGTTCAGACTCATTGTTTTTTGAATACTTCAGTGTTTTCCCTGATGGGGACAGGATGCACCTCCCCCATCTCTGCCCAATACAGAGCCAACCGACTACCTTTCGAGGGTCCAGTGCACAATCATTTTCTCTGTCTTCTCCAACCTTTCTGGCGCTCAAATGTATTTGCTCTGTAGGTAGCACTTGTTGCTAAGTATAGTGCGTATCCTATTTGTTTTGTGTGTACACCACTGACCTGTGTTCCCTGAGTCCTCAGGAATGACCCAGTGTCATAAAGTGTCATCCAGCCTTTGTGAGGACAGAATACAGAGGTGGGGCCTTGCACAGTAATGCTTACTGAATGAATGAATGAACAAATGAATGAAGGAGCAAACAAATGACTCATTGTTTGCCAAGGGCTGCTCTTTGACACAAATTCTCCTCCATCACAGATGCAAGGGAGTTCATTTTTTCACCTTTGTGGCTTAATTCTTAGTTTCTCAAAGCAGATTTGTCTATTAAAATGCCCTTCAAAGGTCCCCTAGGTTTTGTTAATAAGACTAATGGAAATTTCATTTCCACCGTCGCTACCTTCTAATGGAATTTTCTAGAGGTGCTTTTCTTTCCTCCAACACTTTTCTAGGCAACAGTCTTTCTCTTTTATGTCAATAACTTTGAACGTGCAGAAACCCTGATTCTAATGCATAACCCAAGCCAAAAGTGTCATTTAAGACGTCTTAAATCTTAGAGATAGTAAGAGAAAGGGCATTAATGCCACATCCCCATAATTAGGATATTTCCAATGAGTAAGCTATTGGCAGCCCTTACAGAGATGTATGGATAGACTTCGCTCCTGGAAATTGAGGCCAGGTGAGCTGGGCAGTAGTGCACATTTGGGTTTTAGTGCCCAGAAACTTTCTCATGCCAACATTATAGTCAATAATCCATGCCTTCATGAGATGGGAAATTAAAGAACCAGACAAGTTTTTGGTTGTTATTTTGTTTGTTTGTTTGTTTTTTTAAATAAAGATGAACTTCTGGGAACAGCAAATAGACCACAGCATGGACCCTAGGACCCTTTTTGTTTTTTTTTTTTTTTTTTGGTTTTTTGAGACAGGGTTTCTCTATGTAGCTTTGTGCCTTTCCTGGAACTCACTTGGTAGCCCAGGCTGGCCTCGAACTCACAGAGATCCGCCTGGCTCTGCCTCCCGAGTGCTGGGATTAAAGGCGTGCGCCACCACCGCCCGGCTAGAGATGAGATCTTGTTAAACAACACCCCTTGGACACAGCCCAGCAAAGGCACTTCTCACTGTTTTTAAAAATATATTTTGAAAAACCTTGATCTGGTTCTGTCAGGAAGTCTCTTTGGGGAAAGTGAAATTCTAGGAGAAGTGTGTTAGCACTAATTTATCCAGGAGCTGTCATCTAGATACCTGATAAGTGGCTGTTATCTGCTAGAACCAATGTGTTGATAGTTTCTTATTTCCAAAGGGAGCATGCCCTTCTTCAATAGTCTTGACCAAATATGCTGACACAGATGGACAGGACACCCGTCAGCCCCATAGTACTCCTCTCTGGTTCCCTCAGCAGTCATATAAAAGACTATCATTATTTTTGTTTTGTCTTGTCTTGGTGGCTTTGGTTTGTTTTGGTTTTTGTGCTCTTTTTCATTGATGTAAAATTCCAAAACATCATGTTTACTATTTTAATCAATTTAAATCACTGAATTCAGTGGTATTTGGTGCATACCCACTGTTCTGTCATTGTATACTACTGATCTATTTTCTAATTCTTTATATACCTCTTAGGGATAGTTCAAATGAATGGGATAATACAATATGGAGCCAATTGACTTGATTTGTTTCACTTAGCACAATACTTCCAAATTCACCTGCCCTTTTGTGGCTGAATAGTATTCCATGGTGTGGGGGAATCATATTTGTATTTATAGGACTTAGTAGTTCATGATTTGGGGACATTATTGGTTTAGGAAATCATGACAGGGACACAGAAATAGTGTTCTTGTCAGAAATCAAGCTCACATATAGGAAAAATCACCTAAGAAGTAGTGAGTGAAATTTAGACCCCAGCAATTCAATGCTGGAGGCCTGAAGCCTGTTTATAATGTAACTACTCACATAGGAACACATGCATATGAAATTGTAGCTCAAATCTTAAATGATCTTTTAATAAAAACCCAAAGACAGATATTGGGGTAAATGCTGAAAGATCAGAGAGACAAAGGAACAAACCACTGCCATGTCTCACCTCACCAACTCCACGAATCCTCTGACTGAAATCCTCTGAGTCCTTACCCAAAAGGCTCCAGCCAAAAAAGTCTTTTAGTTCCTATCTCCCTATGCCTTATATACTTTTCTCTGCCCAGCCATCACTTCCTTCCTAGTGCTGGGATTAATGGCATGTGTACCTCCCAAATACTGGGATTAAAGGTGTGTGCCACCACTGCCTGGTTCCCTTTTCTCTCCTAGACTGAATCAATCTCATGTAGTCCAGAGTGACTTTGAACACACAGAGATCCAGATGGATCTCTGTCTCCCAAATGCTAGGATTAAAGGCATGTGCCACCACTTCCTGGCATCTATGTTTAATCTAGTGGCTTGTTCTGTCCTCTGATCTTCCAGCAAATTGTATTAGGGTACACAATATATCACCACATGAAATGATAGGTAGATGCAAAGCTTACACTCCAACCTGCTTTACCCATGATGATTCACATCAGCAAAAGTATAAATACCTTGAAAGTGGTGAACCCTCTGGATTGAGCACTCTGTAGCATTTAAAAGATTCTTAGTTCTTAGAAAAGTAGCAATGCTCACAATACTCAATTAAAACATAAAGCATCATGAATATTTACTCCTTTATTTTATTTATTTATTTTATATGTATAGGTGTTTTGCCTACATGTATGTCTGTGCACCATGAGCATGCCTGGCGCCCATGGAGGCCAGAAGAGGGCATTGGATCCCCCTGAAGTTGCTGTGTGATGTCATGTGGGTCCTAAGAATCAATTCTGGGTCTTCTGGAAGAGTAGCTAGTGCTCTTAACTGCCTAATCATCTCTCCAGTCCAAATTTAAGTACTCTTAACCTACTTTCTTCTTTAAAAGTATGTGTAAATGCTATATTAACAAAGAACACTTCAGAACAGTATAATCATTGAATAGTCTCTTTCCAAAAATAATCTTCTGAATTTTTCCATCTTTGTCTTTTAGGATTAAAAGTCAACAGATTGGGTAAAACCAACAAATACACAGCTTCTAAGCCATTCCTCCCTCCTCCACCCAAAGCCTGTTCAGCAACAGTTGGAGATTCTCAACCACAGAGGTCTGTTCATTACAGCTGCAGAGTCAAACCTTTTTCTCAATAAAAGAAAATCCATCATTCCCACGGAAGGAAAGGGTACCAAAGTCAAGTTTCTACTTTCCTCTTCATTTCCCGATAAGTCTCCTCCCTCTGTAATCTAGCCAAGATCTGGCCAAAACGGTGGAATTGAGGCACATGGAGTCAGATACAATCCCTCATTTCTCATTTTGATCTTTGATAAGGGGCTCAGTGAAGGATTCAGCCTCAAAGTCTCAAGAAAGGGCATGTAGCTCTAGGGTTTGAGTGAGATAAGATACTTAAATCTGTGTGACTGAAGGGATTCATTGAGCTGTGTCAACACGACAGACATCTTACTGACGTGAGGAAGTACAGACAGACCAAACTGAAGTAGGTCTGCTGTAAATCTTCCCAGAAAACCAACTCCAACGTGTCTGGTTCTTCTGGAGCCACTCCAGCACAGTCAGTGGTAGACACAGGACTGGTGTGACAGTGAGGCAGAAGCCCCCACCTACACACTTTGCAAAGTGATTTATATCAGCAGGAGGCTTGAAACTCCTGTTTGGGTTCTTTATTAAATTGCCTTTAGGATATTTGATTTTCTAAAGTGGAGTCACAACCTTCACCCAAACTGAAAGGAGTCCCTCCTCTTTCTCATGAAGAGTTGGAAATGTCGTCATAACTAACCTCATCTCCTGGCCTAGCCCCACTCTGGCTTGCCCACCCTCTCTCTTTCCACCTCTGGTCCTGGCTGAAGTCAAGACCTTCAGCAGGTCAGGCTCATCTCTAGATCATAGACTATGCACACATCCTTCCCTCCCTTTGCTTTAATCCACTTTGTCTTCAGGAATCAACTTAAATATCACTTCTAGGGACAAGGAATGGGGCTCCCTACACATTTCCCAACCTGATGATCTAAGTATGGTTCCTTTGTTCTGTTCCCATGGAGCATCTTAGGCTTAATTTTCAGAGCAGTTTCCCAAGTCTAAAATAAAATGTTGGCATGATTATTTGTTTGAAGTTTATCCCCTCAACTAGGATGTGAAGCTTGAAAATCTGGAAATATGGCTCTTTTGCTCATCCTAGGAGGTAGGTTAGTAAATACTTGCAGACTAGACAATCGAGGACAGCTTTCCAACCCTGGACTCAGAAACCACTCTGGGCTCTGTGCTGGTGTCTCACTTTCTGACCATTCCCATTACCTACTCTGCACATTTAAAAGGAAGACAAAACTTAGTCCACCTTAATCTGGCACTCCTGGGACTCTCACATGTTTACTGGGAAGCTCTGAGACATGCAGACAGCTAAACCACGATTACTATGCTTTCCAAATTCCCAAAAGAAAATATGAGCACATGGAGTGGTGTCCTGCGTGTGTCCTGCGTGTGTCTGCTGGAGCAGAAATACTCCCTGTGGTGTCTGTTTATTTCCTGAATTTTATGGTTCTTTTGGAAATTCAAATGAGCAGCAAAATGAATGTGGAAATGGCCGCCCCATTAGCTTCCACCAGAGGAAAGGAAACTCAACTGCACTACACAGAAGACAAATCAAAGCCCTGATTGTCACCAGAAACCCAATGTGGCTGCCTTAGAAAAGGTCAAACTGAAGCTATTGGAAGCCAGGTATAAAATGAGATTAAAAAAAAAAAGTTTGTTTTTTTTTAGCCTCCAATAATTCCCTACATCTCCAGCAAGTAATTCCTTCCCATCTGCTGCTGATAGCTGAACGTCCCCTCTGATAATGTTCTCAGGTGTCAACAGATAAAGTATGGCTGCTTTGATCTCAAAGCACTGATTGTCGTCGGTTGCCCACGCTTTGGACACATTCCCCTTGGAAGCCCATCCAACAAATTTCAACAGTTACGGGGCTAGTGTTTCAAATGTGGTCAGACTCTAAGGCCCCTGCCTAAAAATGGGCTTGAATGGCTTCCACTGAATAACGCCAGATTCCTGACCAAACTAAGAAGAAGAAGAAGAAGAAGAAGAAGAAGAAGAAGAAGAAGAAGAAGAAGAAGAAGAAGAAGAAGAACCCATCCTTACCTGCTTTTGCCCTATTCTCCTTCTAATCTGTACTCCCATCCCTTAAAAAAAAAAATTGGAAACACTGCCAAGATCTTTCAAGAACCATTCCAAGGAGCCTTGGACAGCCTGGCTCGCTAAAAGGATACCATTGTAATGTCAAGTGCTCATATTACAGCGACGTACATACATGTCTCACTGAAACCAAGGTTTATGTGTTTCAGGATTTCTCCTTAGTTAACCACAATTGCAGGGAAATGGTACCACAGTCGTCGAGTTAAATGTGGTAGCAATTACTTTGCTGGCAAAGGAGGAGGAGGGGCTTTGATGGCCTGAGTTCTACGAGTCGGGATTAAATAACCGTGTCTTTCAGAGTTACACTGATAACTTGGAACGCTCCCCTCACGCTTGCAACTTCTGAGAAGCCAGTGTTTCTCACAGACAAGCCATTTGGGCCTCGCCAGGAGGCATGTCAGACAACTTCAGGGGGAAAAAAATATATCAAAGAAAAAAATGAATACGTATGTGCATATGTGTACCAGCACAGGCGTGGACTCAGGCACGCGGACAAAGCTACTCTTGAGTTTGCAGATTATTAAATGCTTTTAGATACCAGGAAATAACTTGAAAATTGCTTTCCTGTATCATATTTACTGAAAGAGTTCTATGGCATGCTTTAGGGAAAGAAAGATAGGGGTCGGGTAACCTGAGCATTGTTTAATGGTCACTGATTTTACTAATGGCCAGCCAGCCTTTTGGATTTCATTAGAACACAAGAATTCGATAAGATTCCTGGGAGCACACTAAACCTAGAGGCCCTTTTCAAATGTAATATAGTTTATGTTTAGGGTCCCAATTTCACTTAGAACAGAAAATGATTCCCTTTCTGTATCTTCCACCACTGGCTAGAATGCCACAAATAGTTCAGACCTAGAGTTCCATAAGTCAAATATAAAGAGAAATATAGATCCACGCTTATCTCTTCTTCTACCACTAAAGTGTGTCACCTCCCGGACTGAGACACAGACACTCTTAACACAACACAGCAAACCAGCAGGTTGGGGACAGAGAGGTTTTTCTAGCATGAGAAACGATGGGGTTAGATGTTTTCTTCTTATTGGGAACTGCACTGATACCAAGTTCAGAAATCCAATAATCTGCAGACTCACCAGGGTATCTAACAGCTTGGGCTACCCAACTCACAGTTACTAAGAAAAACACCCAAAGGAATTGGAATTCAATGAGGTGTCTCTAAGGGTGGGAGGCAGAGTGAATTTCTCTGAAGAAAAGAAATTTCCTAAAAGAGCAAGGTAGATTTGAATGGAGGGAGGGAGAGATAATAAATGAATATGATCGATCAACAAGTACATAGAAAAATAGGTAGTGGGTGGCTGGTAGATAGATAATAACAATGTATCTATTGACTTAGGTAGGGAGAGAGAAAGATCGAAAACAAAAACCTATAGTAAACAGGGCTAGAAAGGTGTTTCTTCCCTGCAGAGAGACTAGCTCTTTAAAGAAAGCTTTTCTTCAAATCCCTTTGAAGCTCAAATAGCAACAACCAACTCTAATATTTATTGACTAAGAGAACATGGCAGACACTATATAGCAAGTCTAAAAAAAAAAAATGTCTTTTTGATGCAATCTAGTGTATCAGAGGTAGCCCCAAATTCACCATCTAGCCAGGGATGACCTTGAAATTCTTCTCCCATTTCCACCTCCAAAGCACTGAGATTATAGGTATGCACCAGCAAACCCAGTTTACAGGGTGCTGGGGTGGAACTCAAGGCTTCCTGCATGCTAGGCAAGCACTTAACCAACTGAATAGCATCTAAATACATAAAAGCAAGGTAACAAGTTAAGGAAAATCTGTCAGTCCTCCCTCTAGAGTGATTTGGAGGACCAGACTGTCAAGGAAGAGCCAGCCCTAACCTGCAGCCCAACCTATGTCCCCCATCACACTTATCACTCTGTATGCCTCAATGGCCCCTGGGACCACAAACACACACATTCATCTTCCAGCCTAGGTATCTCACATCTGCTCAAGCCACAGCACCGTAAGTCCCCATCAGGAGTTGAGGGGGCCCTCCAGGTCCAAGTCCTGGAAGCAGTTTGGGGACCTACTGGCAGAGAACCCAGTGAGGTGAGTCAATGTCCCGTGGGAGACATCAGGCGACATAGGCTGTGTAGTCCTTAGTCCAGGAGAGAGATGCCAGAGTGAGCACAGGAAAGTGCAGGGCAGGTCTTGCCTGGGTCTAAGGCTGATGCCTCCAGCAGCTGTAGTCCTGATTAGCCATTGCAGGCATTAAAGAGAAGATCAAGAGCGTGCTGAAAACAGTAGTAAGTTAGCATGTGAGTTACCACACTGTCCCAAATCTTGGCAGGTTAAAGCGGTAAACATCACTTTAATATTTAATTTCCCTAGACCAGGAGCTGGGAACAGCCTAGCAGGGGGGGTGGAGGTGGGTGGGGTCTTGGAGCAAGGTCTCTCCTGAAGTTTCTGTCCCTGTGAAAGTCTGGAGGAAGAGCCTACCTCAAGCCCCACCCATGTGGCTGTTGACAGGCCTGAATCCCACACAAGATCTTAGCGGGGATCTGTTCCCCACCACATGGACCACCTCACAGAATGAAGGACTTGGGAATAAATTTATCTGTCCTTTTACGCTTTGATGGAGCTGGGGTATGTTTGAACTTAGAATGCTTCCCACTTCTCTGAACGTTCCCATGATATAAGTGGAGTTTCTCCACATACACTCCCAATTTCCGACACTCAATTCAGAAAGCAACCCCTAGGGAGTAAGGATATACAGGGATAGAGGAAACTACACACAGGCGCAAACCAGGGAGGCATGTGGTTGTGGGGGGAGGGGGAAGGGGGAGGGTGTTCTTCCCTGTGGGAGACAGGGCTATTTTCAAAGGATCTTTCTACAAATCTCTTTGGAGGTCGAGTGGCCATGACTGACTTTAACATTTGTGTGGCCTAGAACAAAAGTAAAAAAGAGGCTCATATGCCATAAGTCTAAATATTTTGCAGTACTGGGATCATACACAATGCCTCCCACATGCTAAAGGTCTACCCTTGAGCCACACACACACACCCCAACCCCATGAGTCTAAATATTTAGAAGCTATCAATCACAGTAATAAATTATAGATTTCACTCACTTGAAGCCAGCATATGACATAACCAGCTTCGGTCCAGAGATGTCCGCAATAACTAGCTTTGGAAGAAAGTGAGGGGTGGGGGCGGGGATGATTGAGAAGAAAGGTAAACAGGGAGTGGTGGAATTCTTCTGTACCCCACTTTCCTGGAGGACCAAGTGACTCTTCCCCCTGCCTCACTGTAATAAATCTGGGTCTAGCACTTCGAGATGGAATGTCTTTTTTTTTTTTTAACTCTTCATTGGCATCCTTCAAACTGCCACATATCCCCTGACTCCAGCTCAGATATCCATAAGCAATATCCAGATGGCCAAACCCCAGTTGATCATTGACTTCCTGGTTCCGATGACTCTCTATGGCCCTTCCCTAGCCTACTGTGACTGTTCGATTTTGTTATCGTTCTCTTTATTTTGCATTTTGCATCTAGCTCCAAGACTCCAGAGAGATGGTAGAGCACTTTTGAGTAGGATGGTGTTACCACATGTCCCATCCTCACCATGAGCATGCTCCACACAGGCAACCATCCACACACCATCCCCTGGGGGCCCCCACCTTCTCTTCCCTGTTTTGTGCAAGGCCAGACCCCCAGAACACTTCCCTATCTGCCTGTTCCTGAGCCCGGCTCCCCAGCAGAGGGTACCCAAATCCCTTGAGTGACTCCTGTTGAAAAAAGCCCACCCCGCCCCAGCGCTGTGGGGATTTCAGCCTAGAGAGGAAAAGGGGAATCGTCTTCTAATTTTTTCCTCTGTAGTCCCACATCCCTCTTCCGGGGTCTTACTTGAACGCTGCCTGGAACTCTGCGGCAGTCACATGGAGGTATGCTGTCTGGGTCAAAAGTCGTCTACTAACTCCATGCTGCAGTAGATATCACAAAAACTAGCGCTACTAACCAGAAGTCACTTTAAGACAGACTTCCTTTGGCTACGGCCTTTAAAAATAAGATCACTTAAAAGCCCGGCATCACTTAAAAGCCCGGCTCGTTCTCCTAAAAGGATAATTCTCCTCCCCCGAGGAAGGGAGCAGACCATGGGAACACAAGGGACGGAGTTCCGATACCGTGTGGAACAAAAGGCTAAGACGTTTACTGACTCTCCACTTAGTCCCTAGTTCACTATGTCCATAAAATCCGTTGTAATTTTTAGTATGATAAATTTCAGACAACCTATAACTCCACCTGATGACTTAGCAGTGAGTAAATCATTTCTTATTTCTAAGGAGCACTCAAGGCATCCATTAAATAGGAGCGGAACTGTGTGTGCAGAGTTCGCTGAGGCAGACTAGAGCTGTGGCTGCGCCTAGGTCCCCGCCAATCAACTGTGGAATGCAGACTTCCAAAAGCCTTGTCACATCTGGTTCAGGTTGCTGATGGTCCACAGTGGCCTGCCTTCATTACCATCTAATAACCACCTGGCCTCTGTCAAGGCCGCCTAGAGTCGAGACAGCAGCCCGACACCCACGTCTGCTGCGGATCTCTGGGTCCCCGAATCCCTATCCTTGTGACCTCCATGCTGGCTGCCACAATGTCAGGGGCATAGTGGGTCAAGCTGCCAGTGCGTGCCTTCGAGTCATAGATGTCAGTTCTGAAGGACACCCTGTTGATCACATAGGCTTTCATATCATGTCCTTATTCACAGCATGGGGACAGGAGAAGCCACATCTGGGAACAGTTGTAAAGAGTCAAGGAGTTTTTATTTGGGACACCCTCATAGTAAACACTGGCACCTTGGAAGTGCTACAGCTGTTTGTTGAGCGAATAAATAAGTAAAAGGCTCTTTTAAGTACAAAAGTGATCCTGGATTGTTTTTCTTTGCTAAAGCTGAGGAATCCACTTGTCCTTTTGTTTGTTTGTTTCTACTCATTTTAGTTTTTGGGACAGGGTCATACACTGTAGCCCAAACTGACCTAAAACTTCCTATGTATCCCAGGCAGACCTTCAATTCATAGGTGTCAATCTTTCTGGTTCAATATAAATAAAAAATCTAAATAAAATATTACACACACACACATGCATGCATGCATGTTTATCTCTTCCTATAAACATTCAATGACAGTTTTCTCAATCATTAAATGCATGGACATATAACAACAGCATTTGCTCCACTCGCCAGCTGAAGGTTTACGCCTCCAGTCACTGCGCTTTTTCTAAGTAGTTAGGATGGCTCTTCTAAGCAGCCTCTGTGCCAGGGCTCATGAGCAAGACCCTACATCACTGTCAATTAAGCCAGCAAGTGCTGACGACATAGCCTGAGCCCAGCAGGCAGGCGCTAATGCAGAAACTATGACCTAGCCAGCTCAGGGGAAAGATCGGAAGCAAATAGTTACTCATCCTAGAATATGGTTGTCTCTGCAGTCCCATGACATCACTTTAAAAAAAAAAAACATGGCTTTGCTTTGGGTGCCTATAAGTGACTATGAATGAGGAGAGTCTCCCATTCCTTAAGTCAGCCTGCCGGTCCAGGACAAGGGGTTCTCTGAATTGGACAGTAGTCATAGAGTGTCTGGAGTATTGCTAAGCTTAGAAAAATGTTTGGGGCCTGGGATGGAAGGACCTCGCTCTAAGAGCTGGAACGTACAGAACCTTAAGAAAGCAGTGCGTTGTCTTCCCCATGTGCCTGGGTGGATGAGGGACAAACAGTTATAATTTAAAAGTAAATTTTTTTTTTTTTTTGTAATGAGAAAACATCTCACTACATATCCTCAGGTGGTCTGGAGACCAGTTATGTAGACCAGGCTGGCCTTGAACTCACAAAGATCTGCCTATCTCTGTGATCTAAAGTATGTGCCACCACACTTGGCTTGTGAAAAGTTTTTCCAAAAGTGCCGGGGGAGGGAGGGGTCGTTGGCTCCTTTTTAAAAGCTTGTCCATCCCTTCCTCAGCACTGTCCCCTCTTGGTTTCATTGCTGGTCTTTACAACAGAATCCAGTGTTATCGCGTTGGGTCTTCCTAAGCAAGGCTAACGATTCTGATAGCAAGGGGCTCTCAGTGGGTTGTTTATTCCCTGGAAAGGGGAAAAGCAGATGCTATCGCGGGGACTCTCCTTGACTTCCCTGGCGGGGCTTTTTGGACTGTGGTGATCCGTGCTACAGACCACCCAATAGGAAAATAAACGTACTGCTAATTCTCCTAGCACACAGCCAAATGCAACAAAGCCAAAGGGAACAGGCGGGCAGCCCCCCCCTTGCAAGGAGCCACGTGTGTATCGCTCACACAGGGAGTGCTGTGCTGTGGCAGGCCATTGGGGGAGGGGGATCTAATGGGAGTTTGTAGCACCGCAGGAGGGGTGGGTCTAGGTAACACGGGGGAACTTCGCACTGCACAGGGCAATGGAGAGGGGCACTGTGGGAGGTTTGTACTGTAGATGGGGGGGGGTCCTACAGTGAGGTTTACACTACAAGAGGATATGTATGGGGAACGCAGTGGGGTTGCCCTGCATGCAAGGGGTGTGGAGGGCTCACATGGTGGGAGAGGTTTGCTCTTCAAGGGAGATGTGAGACTATCACACTGTGGGGGTTACCCGGTGGGTGTGTCCCACAGTTAGGGGTTTGCTGCCAACAAAGGCCTTTCCTAGGGGGCAGCAGAAGGACCCCGCCCAGCTAAGCCTCCATCTTTGACTTGTGAAGATCAGCGCCATCTTTAGAGATGACTGTCCATTTATGCAACATTTGTTTGGAAACTCTCTCAATTTCATGTGGCAGACCTGTGCAGACTCCAGAGGACACTTCCATGACTGTTCAGTCAGACAAACTCAAACCAGGCCCCAGGGGAAAGCACAACTCCCCACATATCCAACATGCTGCTTTCAAATAAGCTCCATTAGGAGAACTGGAAGGCAGGATTCTTTTAAGTGTGTGTGTGTGTGTGTGTGTGTGTGTGTGTGTGTGTATGTGTGTGTGTGTCCAAGCATGCATGTGGAAGTCAGAGGACAACTTATGGAGAAGCCTTTACACTCTCAGCCATTTCACTGGCCCTCTGAAAAATAGAATTTTTTTAAAAAAAAAATTTAATTAAAAGTAGAAGGCTGAGATAGGACTGTTGCAAGTTCAAGACTAGCCTGGGTTACATAGGGAGTTACAGTGTGAGACCCTGCCTTTAAAAAATGAAACATTGTAAAGCAACTGAAGCACTGTTAGCACAGCGGGAATAACAGAACACTTGGGGTAAAAGTCAAAGAAAAAAGGGGCAGGTTTCGCTTCACCCTAAAAGAGATAATGTGTTCCATCCTGCTGTTTTACTATTTAAAAAAATTAGTAACTCACAGGCCCACGGACCTCCCTATTGGGATGGGCAGCACCTGTCCCTCAGTCAGCTTCTGGCTAGCCATCAGGTTCTCTAGAAAGAGAAGATAGGCAGAAAGGAGTCCGGCACTCACCAGACCAGAGTTACAGCTGTGTTCAAGCAGGCCCCACCGGGAAAGGGAACCGCGGGGAGCCATAATGGGTATGCGGGATTGCATTGAAGGCCAGGTGCTTGGAGAATGAGAAAGAAATGGATAATGTACATGAGTGAGCCTTGTTGTATGAGGCATATGCCTGGCACAGGCAGGATCGTGGGCCTCCTGCCCACAGGCATGGGAAGTGTGGTCTCCCCTTCCTACCAAGGGGCAACCTTTGATCCAACTTTGAAATGAATCCAAGTAACTCTGAGAATGAGAACGAACATATCCTCAGCTCTTCCTGTGACTCAGTTCTGCCTTGACCTTGTTTCCCTGGTCTGGGCAAAGCCTGCCAGGACTCACCAAAGTTTCTGAAAGCTGCTTGTGAAATCAAGGTCCCCGCTTGAAAACCTCAGGTGATTCAAATAAAGTACCCAAGGGCTAGGTGCCCCTGGGAACCCAGATCTACCTCCTGGATACTCCCAGAGGGTAAGCCTCAGGTCCCTACTTGCTTCTCCTCCAGCAGTCTTGAGGCTGTAGTCAGCCTCTGCAGACTCCCATTTTGACTCACTGGAATCTGTAATCTAAGTTACTGATGTGTAGACACCCTCACCCGGATGCTGCTTTTATTTTGAAAGGGTGCCTGGGACTGATACACAGATGGGGTAGCAAAAAGATTCAGGAGAGAAAAAAGCAATAGGGTGACCCTTAATTGAGCACCGTGTACCCGTACATCTTTACAAGGCACCTGACTTAATTTTCACACCATCATGTGAGGCTGGTGGTATCATATTACTCCAGTCTATAAATGAAAAGGAGTTACGAATAAATCACCAAAGACACACAGTTTGCAAATGGGAGGGCCAGGACCCAACAGGTTTCTCCAAGTACTGCTCACTACGATTTCGCACTGAAGGTTTAGTTCAAAAAGATATACCCAGTTCAGTTCAGTCCACATCCTGGGCACTGTTCACAGCAGGAACTGGAGCCCATGAGACCATTGGAAGGACACAAATGTTTTATAGAGCATCATCATCATTGTTCTGTGCCATCAGGAAAGAGATGTGACAATTACTTAGTTTTATTGTTTTGGTTTTCTGAGACAGGGTCTCAGACATGATGTATGCAAGGGTGACCCAAATTTCTCATCTTCCTGCCTCCATCTTCAGAGTGTTGGGATTATAGGCATGCACCATCCTTTCAGACTTACACAGTGCTGAGATTGAACCCAGAGCCTCATGCACACTAGGCCTGCACTCTACCAACTGAACTACATTCGCAGCCCAAGATGGGACAATCAAAATAATTTCCCAACAAGAATTGAAACTCTGAAGCCAGGCCTTGGTGGTGCATGCCAGGGGTCCCAGCACTCAGGAGGCTGAAGTAAAAGGGTTCCATGTTTGAGGCCAGGCTCAAGACACTGTCTTAGCACAAAACCAAAACAAAACCAGCGAAAAAGCCCATCCATCCATCTATCCATCCATACGTACATATGAAAAGTTCGAAGGCCTTCTGTGTGACTCTCAGACTAGATGGACAAACACTACCTCAAAGCCTTCACAGCAGCCTTTTCGGTACACTGAGCACATCTCTGTAAGTAACCTTCACACACCAGCCAGCAAGGCATGTTCTGTCTCTAAACAAGGGCTTTGCCTCACCGTGAATACTCCGGCTGGTACATGGGAAATGAGTCACCAGAGTTTGAGCCCAGAGGATGCCCTGGACACGGTGAGATGTGAAGGCCAGGGGTCAAGAGCACAACCTCCTGTTGCTCTGAGAATTCCATTAAAGAGTCAGGCAAGGCCGGGCGGTGGTGGTGGTGGTGGTGGTGGCGCACGCCTTTAATCCCAGCACTCGGGAGGCAGAGCCAGGCGGATCTCTGTGAGTTCGAGGCCAGCCTGGGCTACCAAGTGAGTTCCAGGTAAGGCGCAAAGCTACACAGAGAAACCCTGTCTCGAAAAACCAAAAAAAAAAAAAAAATTAAAAAAAAAAAAGAGTCAGGCAAGAAGATGGTTCTCCTCAGTGAAATCCTAAAACAGCCTGGCAGCTGGGTGACAGAACACTTAGCTCATGGGCTGGTGTGCAGGAAGAGACTTGAAGGGGTAACTCCCCCCCCCCACATGTCCAATCTGCTTAGTTTGGAACAAATGGGTGATATGGAGAGGGGATCATAAGTCTAGGGCACTGAGACAGGGTTTTGTCAGGTCCATCAGCCTTTCAGCTTCTGTCTTTCTCGGCTTTCTCTTTGTTGGTGGTATTTTTGTGGCTGGAGGGCTTATGAAGGGCTCATCCCCTATCAGAATTTGGAACATCTGGGAACCTTTATTATGTGGAGATTTCTGGAACTTCTATCCCAGTGGTTTTCAGAAAGACTCCTCAAATCCCAATGCTCTTGAAGTCCTTAAAAATAGCTCTTTAAGGGCTCAATAGATAAAAGTGCTTGACACCAAGCCTAAAGACCTGAGTTTGATCACCCATGGAACACACATGGTAGAAGAGTAGAATCGATTCCTGCAGATTATTCTAATTTCCATGCTGGGCCATGGTACAGGTACACATACACACGCACGCACGCACGCACGCACGCACGCACACACACACACACACACGCACACACACACACACCGAGATCTACACTGAATAAATATTAGTTTTACTAAAGTGACTTCTCCCACCAGAGGCTACCTGCTGGAGGAATCTCACCCATTACTGAGTGGAAACTGGTCTTCTCTTGCCTTGGTTTGTCCTGAGGCACTACAGAGAATGAAGAGATTTGGTCTCTCTCTTGGGAGAGTGCCTCTTGATCTCTTTCTACCATGATGTGGTCCAACCAGTTGGGTGTGGAAGAATCTGTGGTTCAGAGCAGATATAAAGAACAACTTAACAAATAAACTATTGGGGAAGGAAAAGCACTCGCTATCTACCACAAATCAGTCATCCTAGTACCTGCGAGAAACCAGAACCCTGAAAGACTTGAGAAAGCTTTATCTCCCATAGCCCACAGCTTAAGCTCTGCAGGAGGCATCAGTGCATTCCTGGGATGGTTAGAATGTCAGAGGCCAGTTCATGGGAAAGGGAGACTGCAGCCTAGATGTCTTTCCTGCTCAGTGGGTCCTCATGAGTGACAGGTGAGTGAGCTTGGGGGGACGCGGGTGATGAGGGCCATTTGACCCTGGAGTTTTTCTCTTCTAAAGAAACTAGAATGAATGTGGCTTTGCACGGCAGGATGAAGATAATGAACTCTGCCCTCCTGCAAACCCCAGGGAACTAACAGCAAGAGCAGGTGAGCATAACTCAGTGTGAAATAAACTCCAAAGCAAGAGGCATCTTCTGAACCTGCTCCCCACTTGCTTTCCTTGCTGTGTCCTTATACACCAAATGCCCTCCTCTCCTCCATCTATGCCACATGCAGGCTGTGAGATTTAGATCAACTGCCATCAAAGATCATTGGGGTCAATCTATATGGGTTCATTTACATCTTGGCTTTGTCCTTTAGAAGTCATGTGAGCAAGAACAAATGGTTTTCTCATTTCTAAACTGAGAATAATAACTGTTAAGGATTAAATTAGTAGGAGTAGGGAGATGGCTCACTTGTAGAGTACGTACCACACAAGCATGAAGACCTGGGTTCAATTCCCAGCACCCACTTAAAAGCCAGGCATGGTAGCAAACACCTAAAACCCTAGCTCTGTGGAGGCAGAGACAAGAGAATCCCTGAGGCTTGCTGACCAGCCAGTCTAATCAAATCATCAGGCTCAGTTAGGGACCCTAAGATAGATAGATAGATAAATAGATAGATAGATAGATAGATAGATAGATAGATAGATAGATGATAGATCGATAGATGATAGATAGATAGATAGATAGATAGATAGATAGATGATAGATAGATAGATAGATAGATAGATAGATAGATAGATAGATAGATGAGGTGGATAGAAATAGAGGAAGAAACCCAGTGGCAACCTCTGATCTTCACACATACATGCACATATGTACACATACACACACATGAATATTCACACACACACACATAAAATTAAATTAACTGCCTGGACTGATAACACACACCTGTAATCCCAGCACTCAGAGGCTGAGGCAGAAGGATTGCTACGAGTTAGAGGCCAGTTTTGGCTGTATAAGTTCAGGCCTATCTGGACAATGGTGTGAGTCTTTTATCTCAAAAACAAAAATGATTAATTAATTTAAAAAGAAGTAAGCCGTCAAATGGAATATTCACTTAGAATACGTAATTTCTTCCCATTAAGGTTTTCTTCGTTAGTTACTAGTGTACGTAGACCACACCAGATGTTGGTGGCTGCTTTATTTCTCCAGATACTTATTTGCAATTTGGGTTTAGAATTTCTCCCTTCCAGACAGATAGCTCCAGAGAGATAATGGATAGGAAAACAAGCCTTAGGAGGTGAAAGCAGGAAGATCAAGAGTTCAAGGCCAGCCTCAGCTACATAAGTTCAAGAACAGCCAAGGCTACATAAAAACCATGTCTCAGTTTTTTAAAAGTTGAGAAAGGATAGTAACAAAGCAAAAAAAAAAAAAAAGAAAAAGAATAAATAAATATAATATAACTGTATGTCCCCAGTGCCTGGCACAAAAGCAGTACTAAATAAATGGGAATGTACTGCTCAAAACATCATCATCATCATCATCAGCGAATGCATTAGCGGACTAAGAACTGAACATTGAATGTACAGTGCGGAAAGGGAACACAGGGTCAGAAGCAGACAGGACCAGAGAGAAGAGAGTCCCGGAGTCTGAAGCTAGGAAGCTGACCTCAATAGAAGGGGTGTGCGTGAGATGGAAAGTGGATCCTGGAAGCATTTTCACATAGGGATAAGGGCAAAGAAGGAAAACACACTCAGGACAGGCTTCATGAATGTGTGGTCCAGAAGCTATCCAAGGCCCTGAGCTCAGAAGGCAGCAGCTTGGCTGGCGTCTCTGCACTCACCATCTTAAAGTTCTTACTACGTTTGAACAAGAGACCATGCCTCCCCCTCATTTTCCTTTTACACTGGGCCCTGCAGAGGATGCAAATGGTTCTGAATCTATAACACTGCTTTTTCCACTCACTCTACAAAACATGCATGAATTCAAATGTGTCATGTCGTTATACAACGTCACCGCCCTCTGGACGGAGTAAACCGAAGTCATGTTTAGAAATGCAACAGTCGCTAGGAAGGCTGATGGACAAGAGGACTTTCAAAGCAGCTGGAATCTGATTTTTCCTGGAAAGGGGCCTTGTTGCAGGGACCTGGCTTGCTCCAGGTGACAACCAGGCTGTTTATCTTAAGCCAGGATAAGGCAAAAATCCCTGTCACAGGATTCAAGCCATAGGGTTCATAAATTGCTGATATTCTAAGAAACCATAGAAGGAAGATCATTCCAATGAGCAGCATGGACGGGGTTAACTTTTTCCCACACCGAAGAGTAGGGTCTCAAAGAGATTTTGATATTGAACAAATATCTATATACAACCTGACAGCTGAGGGGGTGAGGGCCTTTCAAGTCAGTGTAAACACCGAGGCTGACTTCAGAGTTGGCGAACTCAAGCTTCTGAAAAGCGTTTTTATTTCCAAATGGCATCCCCACTCCCGCCCCCAATCCCCACCACGAAGTCACTTCTTTAAATAAGCAGTGAGGGTAACGGTATGACGAGCAAATTTCACTTCTGTTCAGCTTTTCCATCCCCAGCACGGCCTCCGTGAGGCCAGATGGTACTGGAGTCATCGCTCCTAAGTCAATACATCTGGCGACATTCCTGAAGTGACCAACCTCGACAGAGCAGCATCAGGCTCCTACACAAAGCCCCTTTTCAGAGCGCCTGCCCTGGGACCTGTCTGCCATAAGCAGAACCTAATGTGTGAAAACAAAGTAAAACTGAGCTCTTTCACCGGCCCTAGCCCTCCCTCGCCTGTGAGTTCAGTTTTCACTGTTCTTGCTAACGCAATTCGCACCCCTTGCCCTGATTCTGCCCCTCCACCTGAGCTCTGCCTGATAGTGAAACAGCCTCTGAGCCCTGACTGTGTTGGAGCTGCTGAGGGTGCAAAGCTGGCCGCCATCAACCCAGCCAGTCAAGTTTTGACATCCAGGTTGCAGGGCTTCTTGGGATATGCTGTACCTCAAAGGACAGAGAGGAGAGTCTAGGAGGCGTGGGGACCAGCCCCAGCACCAACCTTTCACCAGGGGAGTTTATGAATCAGGCCCTGTCGGTAACCTCTGACCTCCCACTAGACAGAAGTCCTTTAGAGAGCTGCTTGGCATAGCCATGAAAGCTGATGAGATACATCTATAGGTGGGAGAACGGACTGAAATTTAGATGTTTATTAAAGCCTTAGGCCACTTCCCAAAAATGACTTGGGTGGTGTGTCCTGAATCTTCCAAGTGACTATTCTAAGCAACACATTTGAATGAAGTCTCTGCCTGACGGGGATTCCATCACCTCACACTCTTGAGCCAACGTTTGTTGTCTTAATTCCAGTCAACTACAACGTGCTGGATGTCAAGGCATTCCACATCAGGATACAGGAAGAGGTAACCCAGATTTCATTGCTATTCTCGGAGACTTACTTCCCTGCAGTACCTCACTCACAGCAGCTTCTTCTAGTAGAAGACATCTAACAAAGAGACAGTGAGAGATACCAGCTCATTCCAGTGTGGTTAGGCATAATGAAGAAAAGAAATTACTGGGTGCAGCGGAGTAAATGACTTGAGGTGACTTTGGATGAGAAAGCTTTGACCGGAACCTAAGTATAAGATGGAGACAGCCATGCAAAGCCAACCGGCCTCCATGCTAAGCTGTTTGTGTCTTGAGCAAAACTCCGAGGAGGAGACGAACTTGGCTCAGAGAGTAGGAATGGGATGAGCCTGGGGAGACAGCAGCAGGAGAGGCTTTATTGACCCAGAAAGGATTCTAGATACTGATGGAGTCGATGGTTCACAACGGCAACACCTTTGTTGTCATGGTCAGAGTGAAGGCAGTGCTCTGGCCTCTAGCTGAGTAGAGACCAAGGATGCAGCAACCATTCTACAATGCAGACCCCCACAAGTCAAGAGTGGTCCACATGTCAACAGTGCTGGCATTCCCAAACTCTCATCTAAGTGCAATAGGGAAACAAGGAGAGGCCAGACTTGAGAAGAAATGGCCCAGTTTAACAAGAAGAAGATACTAGAAAGGAAAGTATGGCTTGACGTCTGTGATCACTGGTGTGTGAACTTTTTCAGGGGAGGAGGGTGAACAAACACCTGCTTACCCAAGACAGGACATCAAGGACTCACCAAAGGGACAGATCCCCCCAAGTCCAGCTTGGCGAAGCAGTGAGTTTACTAGGTTCGTTTGCAACAGCATGGATGAGGGGGGTTACTTACAGGAGGGCTGGGGACCCCAAAACAGCCTCATCAACAGATAGCCTCACTCTGACACAGACGACACAGACCTCCTCACAGCTGCAAAGATGGAGTTCCCACTGAAGCTTCTACTACCTAGATATTCAATCAATCACCTACCATGCTGGCTAATCTTTGTTGCCAGCTTGCTTACATCTGGAATTAATTAAAACCCAGGCAGCCAGGCACACCTAGGAGGGATATTTCTTGGTTGGATTATTGGAGGTAGAAGCCCCACCCTAAATCTGGAGCACACCTTCCGGTGGCAGCCCATATAAAAGGACATGGAAGAAAGAAACCTGCTGGCCTCGCTCTCTCTGGCAAGTTCATCTATCCTGAGACATCCTTTCACTGGTGTTAGGATATACTTCATCGGGACTCCAATGTAAGCTAAAAACAGGAAGCTCTCTAGGACGTCCCTGGGACTCCAGCACCAGATTGGGACTACTGAGATATCCAATCTTGCTGACCAAACAACTAACTACCTGATCTTTTGGTCTTTCATTCAGGAGATAACTACTGTTTGACTGCTCAGATCACAGCCTGTAAGCCACCCTAGTAAATCCCTTTTAATCTATGTATGTATTACTTCATTCTGGGTTGCTCCTTTAGAGAACTCTGACTAATACACCTACTGAGACCACGTGTCACTCGGGCAGCAGTACACACAGCTGGGAGAGGGTCCTGGAGGGAGAGGCTGGAACCTTGGGTGACAGTCTCATGACTCTGCAGCCCCTCCTTCTATAAGGGGAAGTCAACAGGCTCAACTTTATTGAGGGTCTACCACAACTAATCAGAGCTGCTCTCTGTAACCACTCCAAGGTTTAGACAGCATGGAGGAAGAGTGAGCAGAAAAAAATAGTGGAAGAGCTGAAGGACAGGGAGGAGGGTTGTGAAACACCGTCTTCAGGACACAACATGGCCATCACACTCAGGAACTCACAGCAGCTGTGGCAAACTGCACAAGACTGGGCCCATCAATACGCCATCAGGGATGGGGAATGGGCTTAGGAGGCCCCACCTACCCCAGGAGCTAAAAGCAGTTAATACTTCACTGGAGGGGGAGACTCCTTTGCCTCAGTAGTGCAACCACTTGCTTTAGTAAATAGCCCCCACTCATGCTCATGACCCTAATCAAACTTGGAACACACACACAGAAGCATTAAAGTGAGGGGGGCGTTGTTGGGAAGAAGAGGTTTGCCAAGAGGGAAAGACATGTGAGAGGACAATAGGAACGAATATGATCAATGTGCTTCATATATGTGTATAAAATTGTGAAAGAAATTTGGGGGGAAATACAGTTATTGCTATAATGCTCCAAGTGTTACACAGCAATTGCCCTGAGGCATCACCTTGCTGGCAAACGTTTTTGCCCTCCTCCAGAAGAAAACCTACAAATATCTCAGTACCACATTCTCATACCCAACTGCCCCCCAAAATAGGCACCACCAAAGCTCAAACTTCCCAGAGCAGCAGCCAGATGGGCAGTGCTGTGTGTCTTGAACTGAGTGGCCATCTTGGCAAATACAGCTTACCTTCCCACTCTAAGTGACACTGGAGCTCCACACATGGGTTGACCAAGAGCGCTGACAAGTGGTTGGGCATCTTTTCAGGTTTAGAATCTGGTGGTAGTCAGGGCTTCAGAGTCCTTAGGCACCAATTCACGAGCAGAAAGTTGTCTCCTAGGTAGAGAGGCAAGTGGAAAACTCTGACTGTGGCCAGTCATAGATTCCACATCATGAAAGGCAGTGGGAGTCCCTCTAAATGTTCGACCCCAAACACCAATGACGCTGTTCCCTTTCTTCGGGAACACGTGGGTATAGAACCACTCAATATCACCAGGGCCTACTCATCAAAGAAGAAAATGTAAAGTGGCGATTCCTATTATCCCGTTAGCATTTCCTTCTATAGCTAGAGATTTTCAATGAGATCCTTCCAAGCTAATTCTATTTTGCTCCGACTCTCTTCTTTCTCATTTCCCATCAGAAAATACAAAAGCTGTGTCTTGCTATGTGCTCACTGACATGTTGCTAGGAAGCCACTGCCTAATCATTTTCTGTGGAATATTCTGACCCATGACAAGACTGTAAATTCTTTAAAAGTAGAAACTGTGTCTGGCCAATCTTTTTAAAGCTGTCCATGAAGCCAGACCCTCCCTACTCTATGCCTCTTCCTTCATCTGTAAAAGGGTTAAACTCTTCGAAATGGTCCAGATTTGATTCATTAATATGAAGCACTTTTCTCTTTGATGTCAAACACTGAAAGATCTGAACAAAGCATGTGGGATATTTAGCATCTTAGAAAGAAATGAAAAACATATTTAAAAACCAAACTAACTGAAGATTGGGTTTATAGGCCAAGCGAAATTGAAGCCACAATATATTTAAAAAAAAGGGGGGGCGCACAGTACATTTGGTGACGTTAGGAGGACATTTGTAATGTTTCTGTTCAGTTTTTACTAAGTGCATGTGTTTGGGCTTCTTCTTTGATTTCTAAAAAAAATATTGAAGGCCATTTTAGAACGACGCTGAGCTCTCAGTCCAAAGGACAGGAACAGTAGTTTAGAGATGATTTGTCAGGACCTGACAAAGTTGGAGATGGAATGCCTTGTACATTCTACACCCTGAGAATCCCACGTGTGCCATTGACAAAGACATTCATTATAGTAGAGATAGAAACAACCGTCCCTCATGTAGCACGTGTGGAAATAACCTGTCTCAATCATTTGACAAAATGTAAAACTTCATTTCACAAGTAAAATAAACTAAGAATTGCCTATATCAACATCATTTGCTCCAGCTTTCAAAGTGTATATTTACTATTTATGGATACACACTCATAGTTTAAAATGTATAATACACAAGCTCGGTGTGGTGGTGTGTGTAATCCCAGCACACAGAAAGTTGAAGCAAGAGGATGGTTGCAACTTTAAGACAAGCCTGAGCTATATAATAAGATTCTATCTTTAAAAATGCCAAAAATAAGCCCTATAAAACACAAACAAGAGTGGCACCCATCAAATCCAAGACACGGAGGTGACTGGCAGGCACTGAGTAACAGTGATATTATGATTTTTTTTACAATGTGGATATTCAACTTTCTGAATATCAAAGTAGCAGGAACCATTTCTGCATTCCAAAAGAATCAAAATGTATTACTCCTTCGAGGCAATGACTGTGAAATTTAGGCATTCTTTCGAATTCCATTGACCATTAGTACGGTAGGAATCAGCCGTGACTAGTCACTGAGCGCATTTGTTTTACTGCACCATTAAGAAAAAGTAATTTTGAAAAATTTGTTCTGGGTGGAAGGGTTTTTGTAACCTAAAGTTCTCCTCCTCTTTCTTTAAAACTATACCAAATTGTTCTTTTATAGCATTATTTAATATGTAAATTATATTGCTATACATAAAATGTTTTTATAAAAAAGAAATAGACAGTTCTAGAATGTGCTGACTGTGAGAAGGGGTGACCAAGGGCTCAAAGTCAGCCACAACTGTCATATTTTCTTTTTGGTGGTACTGTGGATTGAACCCAGGGCCTCCTGAATGCTGGGTAAACTTTCTACCACTAGGCTATATCCTTAGTCCTCTGTCATATGTTCATTATTTCTTTTTAATGGTCTCTGAAACTAATCTGACACTGATTATTTTTATGATAGTATGTAAGCAATGGTATGTTATCCATGCCATTATTTTTGGATAAAGTTTTTAAGTTTTGAAACTGAAGCTAGAGCAAAGTTTTATTAATTTGACTTTGAATTAGGCTATTGAGTGAGACAGGATTTTGCAATATAGCCCAGGCTGACCTCAAACTGGTGACAATCCTCCTGCCTCAGTTTTTGTTTTTTGTTTGTTTGTTTGTTTTAGCTGTCATTTTTTAATTGAAGGAAATTTTCCTCATATACTATATTCTGACCGTGCTTCTCCCCTCCCCCAATTCCTCCTAGATCCTCTCTATCTACCTACCACTCCCCCATTCTCTATCCAAAAAAACCAACCCCTCCCAAAATAAACCTAAAAAAAACAAAGCCAAAATAAACAGGCAAAAGACCAAAAGACCAAAAATAATGCCCAAACAAAGCAATAGGAGATAAAAGGCTATAAAAACACCACTGAATGTGTTTTGTATTGGTCAACTGCTCCTGGGCATGAGGCCTGCCATGAAGTGCATTGAACACACTGAGAGAGACTCCTTTGGAGAATACTAATTGTCCCTTTGCAAGCGGGTATCAATTACAAATGACTTCTTGGTTAGGGGTGGGAGTCCACTTCCCCCTTTCAGCACCGGGACCCCATCTGGCTTGAACCTATGCAGGCCCTGTGCACGCTGCCGCAGTCTCTTGAGTCTGTATGTACATCAGCTCTGTTGTGTCTGGAAGACACTGTTTTCTTGGAGTCAGTCACCCACCACCTCTGGCTCTGACAGCATTTCACCTCCTCTTCCACACAGATCCCTGAGCCCTAAGGGGAGGAGTTTAATGACATCCATTCAGGACTGAGTGCTCCAAGGTCTCTCACTCTCCGCACATTGTCCAATTGTGAGTCTCTGTGTTAGTTCCCATCTACTGCAGGAAACTTCTCTGGTGATGGCTGACATGCATGAGTTCACCAATCCAGCGAGGCTGGGCTGACCATCAATCCTCAATGATCCCCATCTGCTCAGCGCAGCGATTGCAAGTGTGTGTGTGCCACCACACCCGGAAACCTGAACTCGGGACCTCATGCTTGTACAGCAAGGACTTCGCCCACAGAGCCTTCTCCTCGGTTCAAGACTTCATCACAAAATTCTACAGTCAACTATTGAGGAAAGCGTCTCTCCTAACAGTTTTGGTCCCAGCTGCCTCTCTAAGAATGCCAGAAATGCTACTCTTTAGATTCTCAAAGGCAAGGAAAAACAGATCTCTTCTAATAGATCGAATTTACAAAGAGCTTGCACTTCCTGCGGAAGGAAGGTACAGTTGGGTTGGGTTTGGAGCTCTGCTCTTTGGAGCTAGACAGCAGACAGAGGGAAGCTGATTCAGGGAGGTGTCTGCAAAGAGTGTGGTCCAGCACCTCACTCTAGGCCCAAAGCATGGGAAATACAATGATTGGTGAGCACAGCCGCACATTGCCTTTGTGCGCATCCTAGAATCTCCTGTGATTATTGCTGCAATACTTCAGAGGCCCTGTGAATGCCAGCTGATCCCAGTGAAGCATTTCTACTTTTTGCTGAGCTCTAGCCCCCAAACAAGGTAACATGTGTCAATCTCATTCGCAACAGCCTGGCCCACCTGGACTTCTAGCAAAATGCTTGACATCACTCCAAGGTGCTCTCTATCTCATGTGGGGCCTGTGTGAGCTGGAAAATGACTCCCGTGGCTCTCAGTGGAATTAAAGCCTTCTGGGACCATCCTGCCCTGGAAAGTCGGAAGGACTGGACTGAGTGTGACCATTGGCACTTGTCATAACAGCAGCGAGTCCAGTTCCACACTCTAAACACTCTTAAACTGAGTGTCTCAGGCTGGGCAGTGGTGGCGCATGCCTTTAATCCCAGTACTTAGGAGGCAGAGGCAGGCAGATCTCTCTGAGTTCAAAGCTATCCTGGTCTACAGAGAGAGTTCCAGGACAGCCAAGGCTACCATGTCTTTAAAAAAAAATTTTTTTTAATGTCTCCTTGCCATTTTCTCCTGTCCCTAGTGAGGTCCTGGGTTAGTATGCGAGAGCGTCTTTAGCTATATTCAAGCCATGAAACTCTTTTATTGCACCCAAAATAGACTGCAGATAAGGCTTCTCCAATGAGAACACTGTTCTGAAGAAAGAATTCACTGACAGCTCAGCCATCCAGAGCTGCAATGTTCTCTCCTAAAACTCCGCGGAGATTGTTTTCTTCACAGCAAAGTAAATACGTAATAAGTGCATAGGGCTGGTTGAATCTCTCCAGCATTGGTGAAGCCTGCCTGACTTCACACCGCCAAGCCCACGCAGAAGCCCAGTCATCCACTTCAGCTCTTCTGCTCTAGGCCAAATTAAATGTCCAGTCTGGAGGAGGAACGGTAAAATGTACAGGGATCCTCCAGCTAGCGCTTCCAAGGGAGTGTATAGAGTGACGCATGCGTCAGCCACTTCTACCCGTCCCTTCCTGGGTCACTTTGCCTCTTCTGGAAGAAGTCTCCAGTTCAATGGTTTTAGAGTGACCCAATACCTAAGCCAGCTGGATGTCACAAGGTGCCAAGGCAACAACGGTAAGATCTCCCAAAGACAAAGGTCATGTGGGCCCCAGTGAGGCTTATTGAAACGGCACGGTGCTGTCATGCTTTGATTTCATGTAGTTATTTGCCTGTGGTCTAACTTTATGTCCTGTTTGGTTCTGAATGCCAGTTTGACACAGTCTAACGTCCCCTGAGAAGGGACTCTTAATCTTGAGATTGCCCAGCTCAGCTTGGCCTATAGACACGTCAGGGGGGCAGTGTCTTGATTATTAACTGATGTAAGAAGGCTCGGCCCACCAGGAGCAACATCATTCCCTGAGCAGGAGATCTTGAGCTGTCTAAGAAAGAAGCCAGCTAAGCATGGGCCTAAGAGCAACCTAAGAGCCTCCATGGTTTCTGCCCTGACTTCTGTCAGTGATGGACTGTGACCTGGAGGTGCAACCAAATGAACTCTTTCCCCCTGTGAGTTGCTTTTTGACAGAATTCATAGAGCAGCAACAGAAGGGAGACAACACCTTGGCCCCTCACTCCCTTCTGAGAAGCATCTTCTCTTAGTCGCTTGACTCCGTCCCTGTACCTTGAGACCTTAGAGCCCAGAAATGTGTTCTTCACACTATGTCTTCTCTAAGAGCCAGCATCCAAAGGCACTTAGCATTGCATGCCTCAACCTGAACGCAGGGATCAAAGGCATAATCACTCCACATCAAACTATAATGTTCCTTAGCTCATCTTGTCTGAACACATAGTCCTCCAGAACCACCTGAAGCCAAATGCATTCCCATCTACAAAATACCACCCTTGGATTAATTTACCAACTTCCTAAAATTTCCAAATCAACCCTCTCCCAACTCCCCACCCCATTACTGAATCGAGAAAAACGTCTCAATAAATACAATGAGCCTGGCACTAACATTTTGAACAGCAGTTTTGAACTTAACTTTCAAACTAGCTTCTCATCTATCTGCCAGCTGCCTTTAAAACAGCATGTCCTTATTTAGTTTAGGCTTCTGGCCTGAAAGCAAAGCAAAGCAAATATCAATAACAATGAAACGTACACTACATTAATTGCAAAAGGAAATGAGTTTTTAAACAAAGCAAATGCTGCGGGCCACGAGTTGCCCCTGCTGTGGCAGTGTTCTGAGCATTTCAAAGGACATTGAAGAAAATTGGGAAAGATCAATATCAAGACAACAGTGATCTGCGAGAGTAATAAGTAAAGATGTCTGTCAAGGCCCATTAACTGCTAATCACACGTTGGATCAAAACCAGCAGAACAGCTCCTCAGCTAATGCAGCAACTGCCTGTGGGTCATCTTAAAAACTTGGCCAGGGCAGCCCTGGGTTTGAGTCATGTTAATAGGACTCCTGGTGTTTTGTTGCTGATGAGGGGATGGAGGGCCTTCCAGAGGGTCTCCACTTGAAAGTGTAAGTGAAGGGTCCATTCCAAGCCCCATCAGACAGATTCTGCAGAGAACACTGATAACAGGGACCAGAAGATGTACCACTCCTGAAGAGAGCTTGTCAGAGCCACAGAACGGATTGCCCCCAGGGGCTGCCCCATGCTGTGGAGTTGGATGCCAAAGACGTGAGTCAGGCTTTCTCTAGATGAGCGGGGAGGGGGGAGTTAAAAAAACAAATAAACAGAAAAAAAATGTGTGGTTTTAACACATTGCATAGAAAATAGAAATCTCTTAAGACATACTCCAGGGACTGCACATTTTTGGGCAAACTGCACATTATTTAAATCATCATAATTACAGGTGATAATGCACTTTAGGTGTTGTTTTTCAGTAATTATAATATTTTTATTTATAAAAACAATTAGACAATTAAACTAATTAAACAATTAAAGTTCCTAGTAACTTTTTTTTTTTTTTTTTTTTTTAAAGATTTATTTATTTATTATGTATACAGTGTTCTGTCTGCATGTAGGCCTGCAGGCCAGAAGAGGGCACCAGATCCCATTACAGATGGTTGTGAGCCACCATGTGGTTGCTGGGAATTGAACTCAGGACCTCTGGAAGAGCAGTCGGTGCTCTTAACCTCTGAGCCATCTCTCCAGCCCCTCCTAGTAACTTTTTTAATGTATGGTACTTCATAAAACATTTTCCTCTATGAAGAGGGACCAAACAAAATTTACATAAGTGTCTAGATTAGCTCCTTTTTCCACGGGCAGCACAAACTCTGCATGCTCTCATAGGAAATTTTTTCTTTCCACTTGCTGGAATACATGTAGGTTCATGCTGCTTCAAGTCACCTGATGGCCTTTTGGGTGGGTCTTTACGGAGGTGCTCCCCTTGCACCCCCAGGGAAAGGGCTGGACAGATGTATCTCTGGTTCCTGCAAGCCTTCATTACTGTCATCCATTATCCAGTCTCTCGCCCCCGATAGCAGAAACCGATTACACTTCTTTTTTGCTTGTGGACTGAGGATGTTGTACACTCTGAAGGAGTTGAAAAGTCCACAGTTTATAAGGGACAACACTACTTTTTTTGTCCATTTCACTGTTTTCCTTAGCATGGATAACATGTAAGGCATTGATCTGCATGGTCAATGCCTTCCATGTGGGCATTGTGTTCCTTAATGCAGGTCTGTTTTATAATATTCTCTCCCGTTTTCCTATTTTTTTTTTTCCTGTTGTGGAGACAGAAGTGTCACAAACTGTTGATATCATTCAGACAATCTGCTTGTCTTTCCATGCTAGGAGAAGAACATCACTTTTTCTGGAAAATATTATGTCACCTTTCTTCATTCTTCACGTTTTCATTTTCAAATTTGGTGATAAACCTCTACTCTCCCTAACAGTCCCACAGACTCTAGTATGGTTCTGTAGCAGCAATTCAACAGTAGATGTAGCACTGTAATAATTATCCTGGTAAATATGGTGCCATATGCCAAGACAGGGTCTAAGGGCTAAAAGAACAGTTTCTTGCAATCTCTCCTTCAACAGTGTATATTTCCATATTACAGACAGAGCCAGAGTCACTCTCACACACCATCCGAACAAGTGAACCATAATTGTTATTTTCACTAGGTTGTATGTGGGAAATTTTAAACGTCCTCTCCATGGAATCATTCCCTCGTCCAAAGAGAGCTGTTGCTTTGGCTTGTATATTGTTCGAAATTTATGGAAGAAATAATCCAGCACAGGCTGGATCTTGAAAAGTCTCCCCGAGTGACTGTCCATTTTGGTGTTATCATTGAAATGCCAGAATGTCCATATTTGCTCAAATCTATGGTGACTCTTTGTCTGTGGAAATATAGGGGTACATATCAAAGGATCTGTTGACCAATAGTCTCCCAAGCTATATTTTCTTGTTTGGCCCATCAGAATAATTAAGTCAAGGAATTTCTTGATGTCCTTCTGTGTAACTGGAGACCACTTCAGTGTTCTAGATGGTGTTTTGAGTTTCACTGCAGTTTGATCATGATGGTTGGGACAGCTCTTTGTATAACATCTCAAACAACTCAACACCAAATGAGACATTAAATTCATCATCAAAAAAGAGATTGGTCATAGAGGGTACAGAGTCACACTGAGAAGGAGATGCAGTGACCCCAGCATGACCTTCAAACATCTGGAAGTGTGGTGGTGTGTCAATTAAAACCAACAATTATCAGGAGCTTCATCAGTGTGGGAATCTCTTGAAAGCATCACCACCTTGGTTTCCTTCCAGGGGTAATAACGTCAGTGTCAGGAGAATCGGGAGAATGGTCTCCAGCATCATCAGAAGCAGTCATCAGCATCTTCGATCTCACTAGCAATATCTGAAAAATTATCTTTACTTCTGGAAGTCTATCAGTTTCATTGGTTTCCCACCTTTTTCTGAGTGAGGACATTTCTAAAAGTGCCAGGAGCTTGAAGACAAAGATTATTCGAATGACCAAAATACAATGTAACTGCAGTGCTTTATGGGTTTGTGCAATTATATAGTTTTTCGTAGATTAACCTGCATGGTTTCCATCAGTGAGATGTCCTCATTCGATGTGGACAAGACAGTATGCTGATATCTAAGGTCTATAACAGATGGAGAGTGAAAAAAAACCATGAGAAAACTTGTGAGTGGTCCTTAACACAGAGAAACCCTGTCTTGTAAAAGCAAACAACAAAATAAGATTTATTTCTAGTTTAGGAATAGTTGCCTGCATATATGTATGTGCACCCCAGGTGTGTAGTACCTGTGGAGGCCAAAAGAGGGGGTCAGATCGCTTGGAACTAGAGTTAGAGGCAGTTATGAGCTGCCTAACCTGGGTGCTGGGAATCCAGTTCTCTGCAAGAGTAACAAGTGCTCTCAACAGCTGAACCATCTCTCCTGCCCCATATATATAATATTTAAAGGAGCTATTTAAGGGAAGCCCTCCAGTCTCAAGATAAGCATTCATGGGTTCTATAGCTGATGCTGAGCAACCAGTACATCCACAAACCTGATTTCCAGAATGATGCAGCCCTGCTCTTCAACGTGGATCTGCAGCAGAAATGTAGCTGCTGGGGCCTCCCTCAGCCCCACTGAGTCATATGGGAATCACATGTTATGGGGAGTCGGAGGCAAGAGAAGGACCCTGAGATTGAGGCCAGTCTGGGCTACATAGCAAGACCCCATTGAAGTGGGGGCGGGGCGGGGGGGGGGGGGAAGCGGTCAACAGAGAGTATGCATTTAGTGGCAGGACTTGCTTATCAACATCTACAACCTTCCAGATAGTGAGTGCTTGTGAGGTGGAGGCAGCGGTTTTTGTTTTTTCTAATTGCCTGGAAGATGTTAAGTCCTGAAACTGCAGGAATGACCTAACTGAACACTTGATGTAATCACCGAAACTCCACCTGGCCTCCCTAATTTGATGAAGGAGGAAACAGAAAGAGATTAGAGGATTGAGCAGGGCTTAAAGAGCACTGCCTTTCAAGTGCTGGGTCAACTTTTCTTTATTTTAAGAAAAGCTCAGTATATCTTCTGGTTCTACCACTCGACGTAGAGACTCAGCGTAGGTTAAGAAAAAGCCTTTGTTTGCTTCCTGTCTCATCAATCAACCTCCTTGCCTCCATTCCTCATGTGCACAGAAACACATTTAGCTGCTCTCTCTGACAACTCTTTATATTAGAAGCCTGAGGTGTCCTCAGGTTCAAAGAACAGCATTTCTAAGGTGTCTTCCAGTTCAAAGAACAGCACTTCCTGGGGGCTGCATGCATTGTCTGGAGCCCTTGAAGGTGGATTACACACAGTAGCTGGCTGCATATCTGAACAGCAAAGTCTTGTGAAAATTGCTTCTAAATAATTGGAGATGTGCTGGACTGTCACGTGGATCCCATGAGACCGTGAGAGAGAGAAATGGTTCATTTCCAAACCCTGCCCTACCTAGAAATCCAAGCTGAGGTGAGGTGGGGTTAATCTTGGCACAGGAGAAAACCTGGTTTCTCTGATTCGCATCTACAGTCAATAAAGGAAAGCCTCACAGATCTGAATCCATGAGAGTAAAAAAGAAGATTTAAAAGCATGTTTAGTAATAATTGTTATATAAAGTCAGCAGCAAAACGGGAAAAATACTATATATGCCATAGACAAAGGACTATTATCACTAATATAGATGGCTCAGTGGTTAAGAGCACTGGCTGCTCTTCCAGAGGACCTGGGTTCAGTTCCCAGCACCTACATGGCAGCTCACAGCTGTCTTTAACTCCAGTTCCAAGGAATCTGACACTTTTACAGATATAAATGCAGGCAAAAACACCAATGCACATAACTAAAAATAAATAATTTTTTAAAAAAATCTATGTGGCGAGGGATAAAATACAGTAGAAAAATGGAAAAGAGCATAAATTAACAATGTGAGAAATCAACCACTGATGGTTGGTGGGCAAACAGAAAAAGATTCAAACTCAATAATAACTAGAAAATTTCAAATATTCCTGAGACACCATTTTCCTCTGTGAGACCAGCAAAAGTTTCAAAACATGACCACATATTCTCTTTGTCTGGTTGTGGGGATGTAGACTCTAGGATGTTTCTGAGGAGAATGAAAATTGATAGGACCCATCTAGGGGGAAATGTGTTGATATCCAATAAATAAAATCATTATGTACACATGCATTTATGCTCAGCCATTCTACCTCTGGAAATCTCTCTTGAAGATATCTCTCCAGCAATACAGCAACATATATGTGCTGACAGTCCTTCTTCTAGGCACCTTTTAAAACAGATTCTACCTGGAAGAGAAGTGGGATGATCTATCTATTGATCAGTGGTCTTAGTTAGGGTTTTGCTGTGATGAAACACCATGACCAAAAAGCAAGTTGGGGAGGAAAGGGTTTATTTGGCTTACCCTTCAGCATTGCTGTTCATCACTGAAGGAAGTCAGGACAGGAACTCAAACAGGGCAGGATCCCAGAGTCAGGAACTGATGCAGAGGCCATGGAGGGGAGCAGCTTACTGGCTTGCTTCCCGTGGCTTGCTCAGCCCATCTTCTTATAGAAGAAGCCAGGACCACCAGCCCAAGGATGGCACCACCCACCACAGGCTTGGCCCTCCCTCATTGATCACTAAGAAAATGCCTTACAGAGCTCATGGAGGCATTTCCTCAAACAATAGTTACTGTCTCACACTTCTGGAGGCTGATAGTCCAAGATCAAGGTGCAGGTACTCCTAAGGCCTTAAAGATAGGCAACAAGTTCCTTGACCCACTGGGCCATCTTTTCAGCCCAACCAGCCTTTTAAAACACACACACACACACACACACACACACACACACACACACACACACACCAAATAAGAAGTAACCACTTCATTAGTTAAATTAACATAAAGTATTTAGATCCTAGCATCTGTTTCCTAGTATCTGATTCTGCCCACCACCACCCCCTCCACCCCCAACATGATTTATTCCTCCCGGTGCTTCTATGAGAATGAACATGAACACAGCCAACAGCCCAAGGCAACCTAAAAGCTTGTTGATGTGGGATGCTGGTCATGTCGTCTCCAACTTGAGTTTTCTGTATTAATAAAACTTTATTGCTCAAATTCATCCTCCTCCAAGTTTCACATGTGAGAGGGAAAGACACAAATTCCTAGCACATTCAGTATGGGAGTTGTACACTTTCATCCCAGGAAGTGCGTCCTACCCAGACAAGCTTGTTTTCTAACCCTTGTTCCCCAGCCTCCCGCACTTCTTCTGTTTAATGCATCTTTCCTTTGCCTTACTCTTTCAGTCCCAGGAGGATTTTTCCATGTGAGAACCTTTCCTAACAGCCTGAAGGCAGAGGTCACCTCCTCTGATCCCTGCTTCCCACAGTTCTTGGAGAAGGTTGTTTGTGATGATCTGATAACACATAGCCACTGTGTGCTCTCTTGTTCACCCCCCCCCCCCAAAGAGGCTGAGTTCTGTGGAGGCGAGCAGGGTTGTCAGACATACCTGAGTTGTAACAGGAAATGCCTGTGTTTTCTGGCCAGATGTGGAGCAAGAGTCTTTGCATCAGGCGGGCCTAGAGTTGACCAGGTATATGGGCTCTGTGGTTGATGCTGGGTCTTCAGCATCTTTGTGCTCACTCCCTCCACAGCGTCTTCACTCTGACAATCCTCATTTTCTCCTTAGTCCAAGCTTTGCAGATTTTCAAGTCTATATTTCAGTAGCGCCCATTTCTTTTCAGGATTAGAATCCCAGCTCAAAGCCTCAGATAGATGCTTCACTCCTATTTCCTTGTGAGCAAGGATTTATGATGCCTGGGTACCCTCACCTCTCTGGACTAGCTGCCCAGCAAGCCCTTCCCATCCCCCACTGCCTACCACCACAGCTTCCCATCCCCCATTCTGAACTAAACTCAATATAGAAATCAGGTTTTATTATTCAAGTCTACCTGATTCAACATTTCCAAAGAATAGCACAGAGGACCTGAAAGCTTTAAATTGATATGATTGTAATTGTTAATGCAGTCCATAGCTGTATTTCAATGTGACCAGGAATAATCATTGTGTTGTCTCAAATAAGGAAGTCCCATGCTTACACAAGCAGATTATCTTATAAGAAAATCAGCCAGTGCCAATAGCCTACAGCTTTTCTCTCCTTCCTTTGCCCTCTCTGGGCTCTGTAGCTGTTACGGTACCTATGAGAACCCAGAGAAAGGAAGTATAAATGCCACAAGAGGAAATTCATCTCTAAGGGTGCTTTTGGTCAGTCGCAGATCTGTATGAATTAATTAAGTCAGGTGACATTCCTCCTGAACCCTAGCTAATTGAAACTGTCTGTACCAAGGGAACTTGAGTTTTAGTATGAGATGAGAAAGGAGCGCAAGAGCTTTGGTTCTGAGATCATCTGAGAGGCCAAAGCAGACGGGATTAAATGTCACCATTGGGAGGCAAGCGATTACTATAGCATCGAGAGATAGACAGAAATACCCAAGGGGGTTTGCCTCATTGGAGGTTTAACAGACTGCCAATGAACTTGGGGAAGCTCTTCAGCCTGAAAAACCATTAAAATATTCATCTCAAAATGTAACATCAATATGCATCCTTGCCCATGAGCCAGATCTCTTGACCTGAAAAGATGGAAAGTCTAGAATTTGCAACAAGCCTCACTCCAAGGCCACAGGATCATGAAGTTTGAAGCAGGAAAAAAATAAAATGAAAAGATGAGGGATGGTCTTTACCCAATGGTTCTCAACCCGAGGAAGGGGCTGGTGTTTAATGTGAGGGAAACTTCACCATTTCCCTTTGTAATATTATCTCTTGATTAAAACTAAAACTAAAAGAGAGCCCAACATCATTGTATCATGGGGAGGGGCTCATCAGACCTCAACCCTGCCTAAGGAGCCATAGGCAATTAAGACTGCAAAGGGAGGTCATACTCCATAGTGGTGTGCCCACCGGTACATTGTCCCCACTCAAGGAAAAGCCCCCCACACCTGTTAGACTGTTAGCAGAGTAGGTGGGTCATCAGCCTCACAATGACCCCCCACCCATGCTCATACAAGCTGCCCTAAGTATACACAGTAGTACACACACACACACAAGAAAAGCAGATGTGAGGGTAGGGAGGGAACTTGGGAAGAAAGAGAGTTGTAAGAGGGGAAGGGGGACTCAAAGTGATAATGATAATATGAGTTTTACATATGAATTATATATAGGAGCATAAGATTCTATAGTAAAAATTAATTACTATTTGAAGTGAGATCAAATATGGCTACTAACTCAGAATCTGAGTCAGCTCGTGCATTGAATCCTGCAACATCTATGTGCGTGCGTGTGTGCGTGTGTATGTGAGTTTGGTGTTCATGTGGAGTCAAAGGCAAAACACCCTCTGCCATCTTCTCTAGGTGTCACATCTCTGCCAAGCACTCGTGGTACAGAATCCACCCAGGAAATTCAGAGAAGGAGGTGTGCCCTCACCAACTCATCTCTGGTCCCACGTACAAAGCCAGCAGGTAAAGTTCATAGAAAGAAAACATGAAGGACACATGTGCTAGGCTTTGCCCTCTGTGAGGAAGGTCAAGGGTGGCTTCATTTGAGGCCAGCCCAAAGGTACAGAGAATTACCTGACGCAATTTCTCTACAGCTTTTGAGCCTAGGCATGGAAATAAACTGGTGCCACCCTGAGACTGTCAGCTTTGCTTAATCCTTCCTCCGAGACATTTCCACTTCTTATTAGCTGTGCAGTTTGATCCACAAGGCACACAAGTACTCCTCTTACGAACAGGCAAACGATGCTTCCACAAGCGTTTGACCCCTGGGACACATGAGGCAGTGTGCCCCTGTCCTCAGGGCCCAGGGTCACCAGCCTTGTCAAAGGAAATGCTTTGGACATTTTGCTCAAGGCAAGGACAGAGACTCATCACCTGGGGTAGAGCCTTAAATGGAAGGCCGGGCCTCACCTGTAGGGCCTGGAACAAAGCCCTGGGTGTCTTTCCTAAGCTGTCATGAGCACTCAGACACGCCTTCTTTCTTACTCACGTTGTAATGTTCTTTTGTGTTTAATATTTGATTTTTTCCATTTTTTTTCTTTAAAAGGACTGAAAAAGCAACACGAGTCGCATAGCCAAGAAAGGAGATGATGTGTCTAAATGTGAACATAATGGCACCGGGGCATAGCCAGTAAAACCCAGTAAATCACAGTGAGCAAAAGTCGTTCTGAAAGCCGCTGTCTGCTCTGTGCCAATACCAAAGAGCCAACGCTCTGCAGAAGGGCGCCGTTTGGGACGGTGCAGTAACACTTCAGCAGTGCTGGAGGACTGGCCGGAGGTGACTAAAAGCTAGATTTGTGTCCTTATTCTAAATCCCATTTCCTCCTCCAATATCTTCACCAGCGATTGGCTACAAAAATGAAAGTATACAAAGCATGAAAATCAGCAAGCATGCCTGGGAAATATGCAGCAATTGATAACCTGTTATCAGGCTGCAGGCAAGTTCTCAGCAGGAAGGGTGGTCAGGGCACAGTCACCAATGCTAGTTTATTGCTGCTCCTGTTGCAGGCAACTGTGTGTGGTGTATATGTGTGTGTGCACATGTGTGTGTGCACATGTGCATGTGGGCACCCACACCCATGTGTGCAGCCTGCCTATGTGGATATTAGAGGTCCACATCAAATGTCTCCCTCTATTGCTCTTCCTTTTCCCTTTAAAATTTATTTATTTATTTACTTATTTTATGTGTATACGTGTGTCTTGGTCAGTGTTCTATTGCTGTGAAGAGACACTATGACCATGGCAACTCTTATAAAGGAAAGCATTTAATCGGAGCTGGCTTACAGGTTCAGAGGTTTAGTTCATTATTGCCATGGTGGGAAGCATGGTAGCATGAAGGCAGACATGGTGCTGGAGAAGGAGCTGAGAGTTCTACATCTATATCAGCAGGCAGCAGGAAGAGAGAGTGACACTGGCCTGGCTTGAGCTTCTGAAACCCCAAAGCCCACCCCCTCCAACAAGGCCACATCTACTCCAACAAGGCCATATCTCTAATAATGCAACTCCCTATGAGTCTATGGGGACCATTTTTCATTCAAACCACCAGAGCATGATTTGTCTGCGTGTATGTAAGTGTACTATGTAAATAAACTGCCCCAAAGAGGCTGTTAGAGTCTAAAACTGTAGTTGCCTACAACTGTGAGCGGCCATGGGAGGTAGGAACTGAACACAGGTTCTCTGCAAGAGTAGCAAGTGTTCTTAATCAATAGGCCAGCTCTGCAGCCTTATACACACACACACACACACACACACACACACACACACACACACACACACACCTTATTCCTTGGTCAGCTTCTCTCACTGAATCTGGGGCTCATAGACTGGCTCCTAGGAGCGCCTGTCTCTGCCTCCCTATACTGAAATTACAGGTATGAACATATATGCACAGCTATACCAGTGCTCTATAAAGATTACAGGGTTTGGATTCATGTCCTCATGCTCACACAGCCACCACCTTGTCCACTGAGCCATTCCAGCTGTCTGTCTGGAACTCACTATGTAGACCACGCTGGTCTTGAACTGAAAGCAGTCTTCCCTGTCTCAGCCTTCAGGGGGTTGGGATTACAAGCATGAATCACCTTGCATGGCTATGGTGTTTATTTTTAAGCTCTGATACAAGAGTTGTTAATGAATACTGATTCCTAGAGTCAAGATCTGACCATGCACCTTGGCTTAAAAGTTCTCAGAATCGCTCTCTTGTCTGAAGCAGACAAAATATGTAAAACAATAGTTATCTTGGCACTAAGTATCAGGCCGTGGAGAACACTGATCCCTGGGAGACAGAAAGCAAACAAGGTAAGTCCTTCAGTTTTCTGGAGAGAACTGTCAAGGTATAGCACAAAGAGGGGGAAACTGAGGCAGAGCTTCACAGACTCCCTAAGTTGAAGTCAAAACTGAGAATCTGTAAAAAGCAAGGCAACTCAAGTTCACAGAACATAACACCAGAGAAGAATTAGGGGCATAGAGAGAAGAACCTGGAGGTCTGAACAGATCTCTTCGAGGTGTGAATAAGGTATGAGGACATTAAGGATGCCAGGGGAAGAACCACAAAAGGCTGCAGCCAAAGGATGCCGGGTACACACACAGAACCATCCTAGTTCCCACCAGCCAGCCCGAAAACTCAACATTCATGAGGGAGGCATTGTGTAGAGTCCTCAGGAAGGTCTTGCTTCAGTGACGGGGAATAATTAGTCCTAGAGAGGGCTGTGCTCTGGCCCAGCCTAACTAATCACACACAGAAGACTCAAAGAATGACACCGTTTCCAAGTAACTTAACTGCAGCCTAGAACAAAGCTCGAGAGTGTTTATAGTAACAGAGAAACAGCACCTACCACGGGCAAATCACAAAGTGTGGCGTCCCACCAAAGATCACCAGGCATGCATAGAGACAAAGAAGAAAGAGTCCAGAATGAGAATAATCAGCCAATGGAAACTTACCCACAGCTGACTCACATGCTAAATTTAGCAGAGAGGACATTAAGGACGTAATTTGAATTTTTTTTCATTTTATTTCACTTGTATTGATCTATTTCAGTTGCATTGAGGGTATGTATGCTACATATACGCATGTGAAGACTCCACGGAGTGTGTATGGAAGTCAGAGGACATCGTGCTAGTCCCAGGATTAAAACTTGGGTCATCAGCTTGCCAGCAAACACCTTTACCCACTGACTCATCTCACTCACCAAGTTACTAGAACTCTTTGGACATAGGAAATATAGTTATATGGAGTCCCATCTACAGATTAAAAACTGTTAGATGGGACTCATGGCTAATTAGACAGGGAGATGAAAATCAGTAAACTTGAAGGTTGAAACCGTGGGGAAATGTCCAAAACAAAACATGCTATGAAAGTAATAAGTAAGCAAGGAAGCAACACATTAGTTCCCTGAGGGACAATCCCACATCAGCATCTTAAATCGTGAAGCTCCCAACGGAAAAGACACAGACGGAAGGGTACTTGAAGAAGTACCAACAGAAATGTACTAACAATAAAAATTATAGACCAGTAATTCAAGAAACTCATCAAAACCCAAGTGAAAGAAATGCAGAAAACTGCAATAAGGGACATCAAAAGTAAACCCAGAAAGATGGCTGATAAAGACAAAGCCTTAAAAACAGCCAGAGAACTGGGTGTGCCGGGCACAGAAGAATGAAAAAAACTAAGAATGCCACCAGCATTGGAGCTGGCGGTAACACCAATCAAAGAGATGGTGAAGCAACGTCCTCACAGGGACCAATGTCCTCACAGGGACCAATGTCCTCACAGGGACCAACGTTCTACAAGGACCAATGTCCTCACAGGGACCAATGTCCTCACAGGGACCAATGTCTTCACAGGGACCAATGTCCTCACAGGGACCAATGTCCTACAACAACCAATGTCTTCACAGGGACCAACGTCCTCACAGGGACCAACGTCCTCACAGGGACCAATGTCCTCACAGGGACCAATGTCTTCACAGGGACCAACGTCCTACAAGGACCAATGTCCTCACAGGAACCAACGTCCTCACAGGGACCAATGTCCTCACAGGAACCAACGTCCTACAAGGACCAATGTCCTCACAGGAACCAATGTCTTCACAGGGACCAATGTCCTCACAGGGACCAATGTCCTCACAGGAACCAATGTCTTCACAGGGACCAATGTCCTCACAGGGACCAATGTCCTCACAGGGACCAACGTCCTACAAGGACCAATGTCTTCACAGGGACCAACGTCCTACAAGGACCAATGTCTTCACAGGGACCAACGTCCTACAAGGACCAATGTCCTCACAGGAACCAATGTCTTCACAGGGACCAATGTCCTCACAGGGACCAATGTCTTCACAGGGACCAACGTCCTACAAGGACCAATGTCCTCACAGGAACCAATGTCTTCACAGGGACCAATGTCCTCACAGGGACCAATGTCTTCACAGGGACCAACGTCCTACAAGGACCAATGTCCTCACAGGAACCAATGTCTTCACAGGGACCAATGTCCTCACAGGGACCAATGTCCTCACGAAATATCTGTCAGTATTGAATTCAATAACCAGGGGAAAACACCTTTCACAATGAAGCTAGCAACAAAAGAAATAGCACTGACGGGATTTGAACTTTAAGTGTGGGATAATACGTACGAAACCAACCTGATGTGAACGGATGTTCAAATAAATCCATGGGGCTAAGAGACAAGTTCTCCATATAGCAGTTCCTGAAGGATTTCGATAGCAACGACACTATCAGGTAAATGTAGCTCTATTCTCCCTCCTAAGCGTGGATGACACAGAGGAACTTCCTTCTAGAGTACAGTGTGGAAGGGAGCAAAGAGGATGGATGGTGGCCACCATGGACAAACCAGGCAAGCACACGCTCAGGCAAGTGACCGAGGCTGTACCAATAGTGACAGGTCACAGGGATGGGACTTGACCTAGACGTGACGGGGCAACGCTGACAACCTTTATGGGTTTTGGATTTTCTCCTAAACTCTTCAACTCCAGTCTGACCATGAGAAAAGCATCAGAAAGTGGGGGTGTGGGGGAGTACCAGGGCATGGAGAGATAGCTCAGCAGATAAAAGCACTGGCTGCTCTTCAGAGGACCCGGGTTCAAATCCCAGCACCCACATGGCAGTTCATAACTACCTGTAACTCCATTTTCAGGTGATCTGACACCTTCACACAGACATACATGCAGGCCAAACATGAATGCACATAAACTAAAAGTAAATAAATTATCTATTAAAAAATACTGCATTTCTGGTCATCCTACAATGAGCCCTCCTCAAAACTTTCTCAGATCTGAGTTGTCCTTGATGATCAGTCTGTCTCAGCCAGGTAGAGCCTCAGGGTACAGGCAGGCTAACTTTACAGTGCTATCCTGGATGGACTTCTAGAATACAGAAAAGGTATTAGGTTAAAGGAAATTAAGTTAAGGAAATGCCAATAAAGTTTAGATTTAATCGATATTCTTCTTTATTTGAAAGCTGCTGGGAAATGGGAAGCTCTTTTTATTAACTTGGTGGTTTTCAGAGTTAGACTCGTCCCCAAACAAAATTTAATAGTAACAAAATGAAGGTAAAACAACAGCATTCACCTACACTCTGTACAGGTGATGTTAAAAGATGTCCTTCAGATGAATGGCAGCGGACATCATATGGGATGTGGAAATTCATAAACAGTTACTCCATGCATAAACACGTGGTTGTCTTGTTATTTGTCTCAAAAAAAGAAAAAAACTGGTGTGGTGGTGCACACTTTTAATCCCAGCACTCTGGAGGAAGAGGCGGGCAGATCTCTTGTGAGTTCCAGGCCAGCCTGGGCTGTACAGTGAGACCCTGTCTAAAACAACATCAATAGCACAAACAAGATAGTTGACTCTTGGTTTTAACACAATGGACAGCCCTATCCCTCACCCCCAAACTCCCCGGTACAGCGTAAACTCTCGTGGATAACTCAAAGCAAGCAAGCCCAACTCAAGCAGAAGAAAGGCAACAAAACACAGAAATCAAAAGGATCTACCCTAGGAAAATAGCCACAAAAACAGAAAGCCAGTTTTTTGTTGTTACTGTTTCCATTCTGGGGGTAGAACCCAAGACCCAGGACCTCATACGGCTCTGACAAATGCTGTACCATCAAGTGACTCCCTAGCAAAAAGCTAACTCTTTGAAAAATAAGAAAAATGAAAATATACGTCAAAATGGAGCTAAAAGATAACATGGCAGAGGCATTACAAAGAAAATATGGAAACCAATAGCTTTATGACTATGGAGTTGACAGCTTAGAAAAATGGAGCAATGTCCTGAAAAATGACAATGTCTCCGCTCCTCAGAAAGCAGTATGAAATACACCAGGTCTATGACAACTCAAACCAAAGCAAGAGGTCGCCATGTGTCAATCAGGACGGCTGTGATTTAACAATAGTGACAGCGTCACATGCCAGCAGGAATACAAGAAACCGGACAGTTCACATACTCCCAGGAAATCTGCCAAATGGTAGAGTCACTCCAGAAAACAGTTCCTAGTTTTATAAAATGAAACATGGAACTGTCATGTGGCTGGCACTGGCTGCCTCAGGCATTTATCCCAGAAAAGCAAAAACATATATTTATACAAAATTTTACACATAATCTAGTGTGTGAATTGTTACAACTGTGGTATATCCATTCTATGGAATATTATTTGGCAATAAAAAGAAACTGACCATTGATGAACACAATGACTTAGAGAAATCTCCAGGAATTGTGCTTTGATAATTTTTAAAAGCTGATGTTTGAAGGCTATATACTATATATACGCTCATTTCCAAAACATTCTTGAAACAACAAAATTATAGAGATGGAGGGCAAATTAGTGGGCAGGGTAGCATATGAACAACAGAAGTTTATGTCTCTCAATTCTGGAGGCTAGCAAGTCCTAGATCAGGCACTAGCAAATTCTGTGTCTGAAGAAGAATCACTCCTAAGAGAGTTCACTATGACCTCGGAGCAAGAAGGGGCAGAATAAACCTCTAGGGCAGTGGTTCTCAACCTGTGGGTCATAACCCCACAGGATAGAATATCAGATATTTACATTATAATTTATAACAGTAGCAAAATTACAGTTATGACTTAGCAACAAAATAATTTTATGATTGGGAGTCACCACAACATGAGGAACTGTCTTAAAGGGTCACAGCATTAGGAAGGTTGAGAACCACTGCTCTAGGGTCTCTTGTATGGGGCATGAATTCCATCCGTGAGGTCTCTGCCCTGTAACCTAACAACCTCCCAAAGTGCCCATCGCTTTGAGGGCAGGGATTTTAACATCTGATCTTAGGGTGAACATAAACACTGTTATACCTTGAGTTAGGCAAGCGAACATTTTGTTTGGTTGGTTTTGGGGTGTTGTTTTGAGACATGAACTTGCTAGTTCTCAGAGAATGACTGGGATCCCTGATCTTCCTGCCTCTACCTCCCAATGGGGTTACATTGAATACCATTACGCTAGCTAGACAAATGTTCCTAACCCTAGACAGCAAAAGATGCAACCTATGAAGAACAAACCCATAAATTGGACTTCACTAAAAATAAAACTTGTGCTCTTTATAAGATGAAAGACAAGGCAGAGCCTCAGAAATTTTTTCCAGACCTTTGAAATGTGGGATGAAATTGTGGGAGGGGAGGGCTTGTCTTTATGAAAACTCACTGTAACTGTAACCAGGTTGATGAGCAAAGAAAGAAAACCAAAAGCAAGCTGAGATATGAAAGTGGGTCTGTCTGCCTCTGGGGAAGCAATCTACACATCCGCTTCATTCTGAAGCCAGCACCAGTGGGAGGCCCAGTTCAGCACACACACCCTGGTCCGGTGGATTAAAACAAATGTCAAGGTCCTGTGTTTCAGAGGAAGACCTGGGATGAGGGGAGAGGACAAGTAAGGTCAAACAGTACCCGAAGACAACGAAAACGGCAGATGGGGGCAACTTGGCTTCAGAACTGTGCCTCCCAAACAGTGGCCTTGGCAGGAAGCAGCAGCAACATCCCCTAGAAACTTGCTGGAGACATCAGCCCTCACTCACCATGGACCTACTGAACGAGGCCAAGGGTAGGCTCACCTCCTGTGCCTCACCAGCCTTCTGGTTACTGTAGGGTGTGAGAAGGAAGCCTTGGCCTTGAGTGCATATTGGACTCATGTGGAGCAATGCCAAGAAGAAGATCTCTTCCCAGAGATCTTCATTTTAGTGATTGATTGGTTCCACCAGGGATCAAGCCTGGGCTCTAACATTCCACCCCAGAGGCATGTCAGGTCCCTGGGGACAATCAGGAAAGATCACTGCCTGATGCTTTGCTCCAGATGCAGACTCTCCAGAGAGGGCTGAACATCTCTAGTCCAACAGGTGTCCCTGCACCCAGGGGATCCCAGTGGACCTGCCCGTTTTCAGAACCATTCATTTAGGAACTTGTTTTCCCATCAGATGCTCTCAGCATTGCCTAACAGGGCTAAGCCTCGAACCCAGGACCTCATTCAACCAATACACTGTTCCATCAGCCCTTCACCAAACAGCGCCGTTCATGTGCCAGCTCAATTCTCGTGTGCTCATCTAAAAGGAACAAGGGGACTCTGCCTTGGTCACATGGATCATGACAGTGTGAGGGCAGGGACAATAATTTGAGAAAGGGGACACATAAGGAAGAAAGAGAAGGGTTACTTTTTTTTTTTTTTAAGTGCATTTCAGATAATAAAAGAAGGTGAGTCAGTCAAGATCTCTTTGGAAATACCCAGAAAGGTCTGCCCACAGAACAATAAACATGCTTCCCTTCCCACGCTACCCCTGGCCCACTTATTCCTAGGGAGGTTAAACAAACAATTTGTTTTGTCTTTTGAAAAAGGGGGTGTAGACATCCATCACCAGGGAAGAAAAATTAAACAGCGCTAAAGCCAGCTGAGATGCTTCCAAGAGAGATAAAGGCCAGAAACAGAGTCAACTAGGACGGAGAGGAGGGCCATGAGAGCGATTAACCCGTGCACAGACTCTGCAAGCTGCCAGCTGTGGTGGCTAGGGCCAGAAGGGCGAGGCCTGCGGGCAGCTGCCAGGGCCAGGGCTGAGCTGGCTCTCGGAGTGCTAAGTCAACATCTCCAAAGCATTGTTCGGGATGGAGCCTTGGGCTCTCACCGGTCTGATAAATGGACGTATTGTAATTACTTGTTTACAAGTCACTCTCCTCCTCTAGAGAATGGCTCCCAAGGAGCCGAGTTGACTGTCACCTAGCCCTTGGCTCCTGGCAGCTGGCACAGACCACCTGGCATGAACCACCTGGCAAGTGACCCTACGAGACATTTTCTGTGGCCTTACATAAATAGCCTATTCTTTCGAGGGGATTGCGAATGTTACATAAGATCCCGGCTAATTTCCCATGTACCGGTTAGCACGGGGGAACAGGGACCTTCATTATCTGAATGGCCTGCACTGCACTTTGAGCTGCACAGTGGATTGAATGTGATGACCCCTCACCCCGCTAATGTTCAGGTGGGCCTTGGAATAGGACCTTGTGTGGAGTTAGGATTGGTGGGCTTAGTACCTGAAGAGTTGGAGAGTACCCAAGGATAGACTGGACCTTAGGACCAAAGAGATGGAAAAAGTCACAAAGAGAGGAGCCACAAGGGACCAGGGGAGGGATATTGGCACATGGCACGAAGCACCCAGGGCTTCAAAGCTGGAAGAGATTTTCCCTTTAGCATTTAGAGGGACCATGGCTCAGCCAATGCCTTGATTTCAGACTTCTGAGTTTCAAGAAGAGTGTGACAATCCATTTCAGATGTCTGAAGCCAAACCAAGTCAGCAACCCATTTTTTGAAGGCAGGAGGACAGGAATGCCGGCAGTAGGGGCATTGGAGTTTAATCCTCACAACTGCCTTGGGTGGAGGTGGGAGTGCACGTGACTAACGAGGATTTTTTTGGCGGGAGAGGCACTAGGAGGAGCTCAGAGTGTCACTCAAGTTGACACAGCCAAGGGCACACATCAAAGGCCCTTTCTACTCCTGTCCAGAACACTTCCAAAGGAAGGGATGAGAAGCAGGGAATGCAGTCAGGACTGACTGACAGAGCACACCCACACCAAGGCTGGAGCCCCATAGAGACCACCTGGGTGCATGGCCTTCACCACTGAAGACCAGGCAGCGCCATCCTGCTCCTGGGAACAATGCTGCCCCGTGTCTCAGCAGAACTCCTGTTTATGAGGAACACATCACCTTTTCAACTACAAAGACACAGTGTAACAAACTTTCTTTCGGGCCACCAACCAGCTCCTAAATCATGACACGGAGACTTATTATTAGTTATGAATGCTCAGCCTTAGCTTCTTTCTCGCTAGCTCTTATAACTTAAATTAACCTATTTCTCATCATCTACATTTTGCCTTGGGGCTTTTTACTTTTTTTTCATTCTATATGTCCTACTCAGTGTCTGGCTGACAGCTGCCAGGCCCCAGACGTCTCCCTTTCTTTCTCCTTCGTTCTTTTCTTCCTTCTCTCTTAAGTCTAGATTCCTCCTTCTGCTTATTCTCTCTACCCTCCAGCCCCTACCTATCCCTCTCCTGACTAGCTATTGGCCATTCAGTTTTTTATTAGACTAATCAGGTGCCTTAGGCAGGCAAAGCAACACACCTTTACGTCGTTAAACAAATGCAGCACACCTTTACACAGTTAAAATAATATTCCACGACATAAACAAATGTAACACATCTTTACATACTTAAAGTAACTTTCCTCAACAACCTAGAGAGGCAGGATACAAAATCAAAGATGCACATGAAAGAGGAGCCTGGGTGCAGGACGTGATGTGTGAGTTCTGCTTAGGAAGAAATAGTCACCTTTCTCTAGAGTCACATCTATGATTCTGTTTTAAGATGATAGTAAAGTGATATTTGTATCTGACATTGGCATGTTAAGATCTCAAAGCAAAAAAACATAAGGGAGACAAACACACACAAGTACACACATACACTCACACATACACAGGCACTCACACATACACAGGTGCACACACACACATACACAGGTGCACATATACAAGTGCACATGCACACACACAAGTATACACACATATACAGACACACACACAAGTACACACACACAGGCACACACATACATACACAAGTACACACACATACACAGGCACACACACACACAAGTACACACTCACACATACACACACAACTTTCCTTCCTTCTCACTCTTACCCACCCTTACTCTGAAGGGTGTTTAAAATGGGTGAGTGTGGGAAGCACAGGCTTCCACATTTAGAATTCCCTTTTCTCCTACTCAATGGAAAATGCTGAAACCTGGAAGACAAAGCCCTCCTTGCCCTGATGCAGACTTTAAAGATTTTAAAGATCCTGAAATATAATAGATTTAAAAAAATTTTTAATTAAAAATTAAAAAATAACCCCAGTTGTCAAAGGATATGCTTCCTTGGCTCCCGACCCATGGGGGAAACTGGAGAATCTCCTACCTAGCAGTCAGCAGGTAACCAGCACTCATGGCAATTCCTGGAATGGCAGCCACAGAGCCACAGAGGACTGGTTTTGTTTGGAGTTTTCAGGGGGCTGGAGGTAGGTTGAGACAGGGTTTCTCTGTATAGTCCTGGCTGTCCTGGACTCGCTCTGTAGACCAGGCTGGCTTCACACTCACAGAGATCTGCCTGCCTCTGCCTCCCAAGTGCTGGAATTAAAGGTATGCGCCACCACTGACTGGCTTTACAAAGGACTTTTGAAATATTTGATAATTTTAAGCCTGCATATTCTGCACATTCCTCCACCCTCAGTGTCTACCATCTCTCATCTCTTAGACACAGCCTTTCCCGGATGGAGGACAGGTAGAATAAGTAAATCTTATGAACAGAAGAGAGAGTATGAGCCTGGGAGAATCAGCAAGCCACCAGATTTAGCAAGTGGAAATACAAGGTACCTACTTAAGCTGAACTCCATCTACTACATAGTGTTAGGAATTATTGGGCGGGGGAGGGGGTGTGGGGGTGGGGATGAGGGTATCCCAAGCATGCAGGAAAACATGCTGGGTAGATGCACACCATGCTGGCGACAGCCAGTAATTCACAACCCTGATGCTGCATCCATGTGGAGAGTTTATTATCATAGAAAGATAAAGGAAAGAGATGATAGGAAAGAGACAGAAAAAGAGGGAGAAGGGGGTTGAGGGTGTGCACCTCATGGGAGGAAAAGCAAAAGAGAGAGAGGAAGGGGAGGAGTTTTTCCTTAGATTGAGGCTTTTATGTCAGGATGCAGGGCGGCGTGAAGGGGTGAGATTTCAAGGGGCAGATCAGAATATTAACACATAGCAAATGTTTTGTAAATATAAGTTTTTAAGTCGGGGATTCATGAAGCCCAGGCAGATCTCAAACTTGCTATTTGAGGGTGACCTTGAACTTCAGAACTCCTGAATGCTGCAATTACAGACATGCCCAGTTTATGGGATGCTAGGGATCAAACCCACGACTTTTGTCCGACTTAGCCTCACCCCAGCCCTGCATTTGTATTTGTATTGACTAAATTTGCAAGCCTCCTTGGGAGAGCTAGGTCTGGATTTACATGGCGACGGTTCAGCTAGGAACTATGCAGATGGGCATGGATTAGTCAGCTATTCCAGGATTCAGCTCCCTTGCCATACAGGGCTCCCTACCAATTGACAGGGTGACAGCCATGGACATCGGGCTAATCAGGGTCCTCACAGCCAGCTTTTCCACAGCATTCCTGGTGTTCTTTTAGCGAAGGTGGGATACTGACAAACTCAACAGGCGCCATTTTCTTTCCAACCCTAGGTTTGTGTTCCTAAAATACTTTCCCTGCATATTTGTGAATGTGTGTGATGGATGCACACATGCTCGAGCTTATACATACTCACTTGTCTCTCGGTTTCATCCTTTGCTAGGAGAACATCTATTAGTCCTTTGAGAACTGACATCACATAACAGACATTGCATTGGAGTTCACTTGGCTTCTTCAAAATTAGGAGCGGGAGACCTCCATGCTTAGTCCTTTGCCCAGGGCCATCCAGAGTCTCTGTTGTTGCAGACAGGCTCCTCCACTAGCCGGTGATGGACAAGCCTCCTCCCCCTGAATGTGACCCCCTCCCTTTCCTCACTCTGCTCCCCTGAACCCAGCAAGCCACCAAACAGGATTCCTCATATGAAATTAAAATGCAATCCCCCTGCCCCCACCCCCACCCTACCCCAACCCCAGCCTGATTCAAATGTTCTCAAGAATTTTAAACATTAAACCAAGAGAGGGCCTGGGTGTGTAGGGGGAGTGGGGCACCTGGACAGTCGTTCGGGTCCCAGGTCTGTGAAGGCACCCTTCACCCACACCTTCTGTTCTGCCATTTTGCCCAATGGGTCATGTGACTGTCATCCACCAACAGCTGCAGCTTGGGGTTCCGGTTGAGCCACCAAGAAAGCTCAAGGCCTGCTTGTGCCAGTGTCCTCTGGGTCCTTCTCGGAACTCTCTCTGAAAAGGTTTGTGTAGAATGGGCACTGACTTGGTGTTCAGTGGCCCTCATAAATAGAGACACACACACGTTTTGGTCACCAATTTCAAGGATACGGTAATGGTAAAGGTCGAGAGACCCACAGCCTCTGCCAGCCAGCTGTCCCCAGCTTGGGCCAGCCGTAGGGGACAAGCAATGTCAAGAACCTCATTTGTATTTCAGGGGAGGAAAAGTCACTTGAGAAAGCCCCACGGTACAAGATCAAGCATAACACAGAGAGACCATGCAGGCTGGGAGTCTGAGGCAACCTTTGCACCCAGCGTAAGCCCTGCCCCATCCTCAGGAGCTGAGCCCTAGAGGGGTGCCGCCTGACACCCACACATCCACAGAGACTGTGTTGAACACAAGGGCAGACACTTACTGTACACAGCCACTAGTATACCCGCCACAAACTCGGGCCCAGCATATTCGGCCCCGGCAGTCCAGCATTTACTACCCAGAGCTTACCAATAGACACAGGGGACTCTGACCAGTGACATCCTGCCCTCACCCCTAGGGTCAGGATGCTGAGGTGCTGAGGACACTGTAAATGGGAACGGGACTTCTCCTGGGGAGGCTGCTAACCATGTGTGTAGTGTGGAGGGTGCTGTTGAAAAGAGTCACAGCAGCCTGCTCTACCTGTTAGAGAAGAGAGACAGAGATTACGACATTCTGCGACTGCCTATACCGCAGCTAACACTCATCCCACTGGATTTATTGTCTCATTAAATATCCAAAGCCATGGGTCAGGTAAGGAGACACCGGCCCATGGCAAACAAGACCATGAGCTAGCCAAGGTCACCTAACAGTAGCAGATTTCAGAGGTGGCATGTACATTCAGGCTCTGTCATCCCATCTCCCTATAGGGACCATCACAGGACATCTGGTATGCTCAGACTTAAAACCTCGAAACTCCAGCAATGAAGGCCTGGCTAGTCTCCTCAGAACCAAACAGACAGGATGACCCAGTCTCTCCTACTCAGGCTTTAGAAATGGACCTCAAGATGTCCACTGTCGACCATCAGAGAGCTGCAGGACACGGGAGGAAGAAACAGCGGTGGATGAGGGGTCACAGCCGGGGCTTGATCCCTGAGCTCAAGAGCCCTGCTAACCCTGGCAGAATCTCACAAAAAGGGACAGACTCCAGGGCTCCGGGAGTGGGGAATGACAGTCCTCTTCAGGGCCATTCCCTGTGGTTCGCGGCCAGGATGACTGGGAACCATCTCTTTTAACCTGCCATGGCACAGCCCAATGTCTCTATTCTGCTAAGGCTGTACATACACTTTTTACAAAGATTCAGTATTTCAAGTGTGAACCAGCAGAAGTTCGCAGATGTATTGTGTATTTTAAATTCTTCACATGGGTTGATGAGGGGGCTCAGAGGTTGAGAATACTCTGTTCTCGCAGAAAACCCAGGTTCAGTTCCCAGCACCCACACCAGACAGCCCACAACCGCCTATAACTCCAGTTCCAAATGATCTAGTGCCTCTGGCCTCTGAGGGCACACCCCACCCCGTTCCCCAAACAGTCTTGGTTCAGCTACATTCCACAGCAAAGGACACAGGACTGTCACTCTTATAGTTCCTCCAACTGAGACTAGAGGGAGAAACTCTCCGCACTGGCCTCTAAGAGGCGACTCAGTATGCTTTAGAAGACCTTAAGACACCCAATGCAGTGGGTAGCCTCTAGGATCTAGAAGCGAACAGCCACCTAGAACGCAAAACCCTCAGTTCTATGACCTCAGGAGCTAAACTCGATAATGCCCTGGAAGGAAGTGCTGGCCCACCTGCTCGACACTGGGCTACAGCTTGGGGGACCCCAGCAGCAAAAGGCCTGTTCAGCAATGCTGGTTCCAAGCTCAAGGAAACACTTGGGGGTAACAAATGTGTATTGGTCTCAGCTTGGAGATTTATGGCAAATTGACATGTGCCATAGAATTAGCACAGAGGCAAACGGGGTTATGTGAAAGGCTTCGGAGGGGCCACATTGCCCCAAACTCCTGCATTTTGCAGGCTGTGTCCGTAGCTCTGCTGGGCAATGCTGTGTGAGCAATGAGGAGGTATGCTCCAGTCAGGGCCAGAAGCCTTTGCTTCAGCATCCCTCCAGCAAGCATGGAAGAAGCCGGCACTTGCTGCTCTAATGTCATCTCTGAAGCTGTGACCAGGATGCCTTATTTCACTGCGAAGCTTGGGGTCTCAAACAAGCAAGATGGCACCTGAAGATGTGTGTGCTATCCCTGACATAATAGCCTGCCTCCCTGCCTACTGTGAGTCTCCTATTAGAGAAGACACTGACTAGTGAGTGACGGGGTGCTTCTGGGTTGCAAGTCCTGGGTTTCTTCAGGGCCTCCCCCAGCACACACTAGGCCTGTCTCCGCTTCTGCTTCAATCTGCAAATAGTCACAAACAGGGTCAGCCCGCCAGCTGTCTGTCCTGAGCTCTTTTGTCACTTGCAGTGAAATGGCCTTACAGCTTTTCATTTCACAAACCTGCCCTTAAACCACTGGACGGCAAAGCCGGAGGTGTATGAGCTACACTAGTTTGTATGTGTCTGGGGTATCACTTTAAATGATGTCCATCATGAGGTTGGCAAGGGGCGTGGCAGGCTTCTCTCCATCAAGGTCTGGATGCAAGGCACGTGTTCTCTGCTCAGCATGGAGATAAAGCTGGGTGTGGTAGCTCAGGCCTGTAAGGCAACTCTGAGGATACTGAGGTCAGCCTGAGCTAGAGAGTGAGTCTCTGTCTCTGTCTCTGTCTCTCTCTCTCTCACTTCCTTCCTCCACCTTCTCTTACACACACACACACACACACACACACACACACACACACACACACTCCAAAAACAATTGACATAGCACAAAAAGGATGATGTTTGTTAGGAAGGGGGTGCAATATTCAAGAAAAGAAGTGATGTTAAGGTAAAATGGATTGCGGGAATGGGGGGGCAATTACTCTTTGTTTCATCCTGTCAGTTGCAGAAAACTCGGATTTTTAAAGAAACTAGAGGGGAGGGGACAACAACTCCAGGTTTTACCGCTCCGGACTCAATCGGCTCGCAGCAGCATTTCCAGTTTGCAGACCGTCAGCCAGACCGGCTCTCCCTGTGCAGCGGGGTTAGGTAAGTGGCTGGTGCCTGAACGAGGCTCTGGAGTCCCTAGCACTGCAGCAGGCCACAGCAATTATGAAAATGAGGAGCTTCTAGTGGAGACTGCAGGCTTGAAGGTGCTGGCAGCCTTGTGGCTACTGCTTGGAACTTGTACCCGATGTCAACTCAAAGAAAAACAGAACAAAGTGATGGAGAGGGACCAAGACTCCATGATGTCATCCAAGCCCTGGATCTGGTTATAACTGAAACTTAAATTTCCCACCCTTCACACCAGTATCATTTGCTGGGTTTCTTTTTCAGTCACTTGCAACCAACTTGCCCCTTATTAAGATATGAAATCCCTTCAGCGTTATAAATGATGCCTCGTTGCAATTATTGGCATGCCATTTATTAATGACCAAGGGATGAATCCAGATGTCAAGACGTGATTTTTCCTGTACCTCAGAGTCAACTCTGCTTTCAAAGAATTAGTCACTCTCTCTTGATTTGTTTTTCACAAATTAATGATTACTTACTTAAGAAAGCATTGAGCCACGAGTATCAGAATATCTAACAGAAAGTAGGTTCCATCATTAGCCTCGAATAGCAACTGAGCTAGAGGTTAGTCATCCCAGGTTGATTAACTCAACACTTCCAACTCTCCACCAAAGCCCTTGGGTTTTTCTCTCTCCTGTTATGCCGCCCTCCCACACTAACGAAGGAAAGCAGTAGGGACAAAGAGCTGTTTCTTTGTAGTACGTGCTACCTATCCATTGTCAGAAAGGAAAGCTGCTCTGAACGTGTCCCACACCCCACATCGTCCGCCAGGACTTTGTTATAGGTTCCCTCATAAATCACCTCCCAGCAAGAAGTGAGGAGTGGTTTCTGTGACTGGCTTTGACCAGCTAAGGTTGAGATTTTTATCGGGCAGAGTGGTTGTCTGTAAGGAGGTGTCCATCAAAATGGTTTCATTCACCTACCATTTTTGGAAGCAGGACATAGAAAAAGAAAAAAACACTAGGCAGATGAATCCCAATTTACGGAAGTCACACACAGCCTTTATCTTTGCCCGTAAAGTAAAACCACAATGAGCCAAAGGGAAAGGCACCTATGTGAAAGCTATTTCAGATGCCTGGAGCTAGAGGAGACGAGCCAAAGCCAGAGGGTGGGGTCAGATCTACACACAGCTTTGCCTGCCTTTGGCAACGAATTCTAAAAATACAGACCTCTGACAGCATCTATTATTTTAAATAGCAAATGCTATGTATAGGGCCTCTACTCCTGCTTTACTAGTTACTAATTTTTCTTGGTAAGGAATGAGTGACAGCAGGTTAGATTTAGCAGAACAGGTGACGGTGGCATTTGAAGCTTGGAGGTAGTATTTCCCGGCTCTATGGCTCTTTTCTGTGCACTGAAGCCCTCATCCATAATATGAAGACATTAATAACACTCACCTTGGGAGTCCAGAGAGATGGCTCAACAGTTGAAAGCATTCATTGCTTTTGTAGACGACCCAGGGTTCGGTTCCCAGAACCCTCATGGTGGCTCACAACTGTCTGTAACTCCAGTTCCAGGGGATCCGATGCCTGCTTCTGACCTGTGTGGGCACCAGGCATGCACGTGGTGCACAAACAAATGTGAAGGCCAAATACTCAGACAGATAAAATACGTAAGCCTAAAAGACAACTTGTTAACTAGTAACGTTCACCAGCGGGTGAAGGTGCTCGCCGCCAAGACGGACAGTCTGAGTTCAATCCCCCTGGAAGACACACGGAAGAAAAAAAGAACCAACTCGTGCAAGTTGTCTTCTGACAACACATGCAACATGGCATGTGTATGCCCAACACACACACACACTCACACACACACACACACACACACACACACACACACACACACACAGAAAGAGAGAGAGAGAGAGACTACCCGCACCAAATAAATAAATAAATGTAAATAAATAAATAAATAAATAAATAAATAAATAAAATTTTAAATACCAACAACAATAACATCACCCTGTAGATGCCAGCTGCAAACTAGCACAAGCCAATTGGGTTTACTCCCTGTAAATGGCCTCCAACACTGAGACTCACCTGGGGCCCTCCTCTCCTCCCTCATCCTCCCTTTTGAAGGCCACTCTCAGGCAGCGTTCTGCCTCAGCACTGAACATTGATAAGCAAGCTGGCAGGAAAACAGCTGTACGACCTCTTCTCTAGAGCCCTGGCAGCGCCCGGCGGTCTCTCTTCCCGGTGATTCTGCTTGACCTGCTGAAATAGTCCCCTCAGTGTCAATGGCACAATAGCCAAGCTTCGGGTGCAGGCACCAAGAGCCCTTCAGGGGCTGCAGAGATGACGCAGCCAGTGAACTCTTTGCTCTGTAAGAAGGAAGTCCTGAGCTCAATCCCCAGAACCAGTTCTGGAAACAGTGGGTGCTATGGTGTCATTTATCATTCCAAGGATGAGAGGCAGAAACGGGAAGTCTCCTGAGCATCCCTGGCTAGCCAGTCTAGTCTACTCAGTGAGTGCCAGGCCTGTGGGAAAACTTGTCTCAAACAAAAACAAGGTAGATGACACCAGAAGAACAACATTCAAGGTTATCCTCTGATCTCCAGGCACAGGTACACACACCACACACACACCACACCACACCACACCACACATACACACAAACACACATCACAGCATACACACAATACCACAGACACACACATACACCCCACACATACACACACCACACCACACACTAACACACACACCACACACACCACCACCACCACCACCCCACACCACATACAAACACCATTCATCTGCTCTCTTCCCTACTGCCACGTCCGTCTCCATCTCCATGGACCATTGCTCCCCACATCTCATTCTCCCAGTCTACCTTCTCCACACTGCCTTCTAATGGCAGAGCTTGAAGCCCCTGGTCCAAAGCTTCCCGTGGCTCCCACTACCTCCTGAGTTTGTCCTGACTCCTCCTGATACCACGTTCCACATGAAATGAGAGTCTTGAGGGGAAGGAAGCTAATAGGGACAAGCCGTTAAATTTTCCCTCTTGTTTTAGGAGATGTTTACATATTGGGGTTTGATCATTTGTTCATTTAGTAGATACAGAACCTTGTTCATCCAAAGACACTCAGAAGCAGGGCTGGCTCTTGGAGAGGTCATGTGACCTCACTTTTCCATATTGTCTGGAAAGCGGAGAGGCTGTCCCTTCAGCACTCCTAAGGCCCAAACATTGCAACCTTACCCTCAAAGGAAAGGGGCCTTGTAAGGGAAGTGCTTCCTCACTGGACCACACTAGACTGACAAGTGGAGGCGTACTTCAGGGCTAAGATTTTAATTCGGGTCTAGTCTTTTAAAATGCAAGACATATGGAGTGCGTACAGAGTGCCAAAGGAGGCAGCATCGCTCCCTTTTCCAGTAATCTTCACCAGCCACAAGATGGATGACCCCTTGACCCTTGTTGATCCAGTTACCCGAGGTCAGCTCACACATCATTAAAAAGAGTCAGTTCAAGCCATGGGCACTTTCCCCTGAAGGCCCAGTGATATTTTGCCTTTAGCATGGTGTGTTGTTCAGAATCCTCTGGGCTTACTGGAATTTCTCCACTGCGTTTGATTCCCTGGGATTCATGTTAAAAGAGAATTTTAAATAACATCCTTCAAGAGGCAGTGACCTGTAGGTGACTTTCCTACCCCTAGCCCAAGTCATATCCACCTAAAACAGCCTGACCTGCCATCTTGAAGCAGGCTGTCAACTCCCATCTGACAAAAGGCAACCAGATCAGGGCCTCCCCTGCCCCAGCTTGCCTCACATCAAAGCTAAGGAGCAACTGGTTGGATTATTCGTGCCGGTCATGGTAGAGCTAGGAAGGACACATTCTGCAGGTCTCTCCCTGATGCTGGGTCCAGTGACATCACGAGGGTAGCTGGAAGTCAGCCCTAGCAGGAGTAGTTCCATAATGGAAGTCAGTAAACCCACAAGTCAAGGCTTCTCCTGCCCCTCCCCCACCCTTGAGCCTTCCTCAGCACTTACCCAGCATGCACTGCTTTCCTGCAATGCTCAATCTGAGGCTTCATCAGCACTGATCAACACAAATCCGTACCACCCCATGGCTTTGCTTCATTGCGGTTATTGTAAAACTTCCCTGAATCCCAACAAATTAAAGAAGCATGGCATTTCTTGGTGAGAGCTCGTGCCTGTTCCATCATCAAACTATCTTCTAGAACTCTCTCTCATTTATCTGCTAAGACACTTCCCAAGCCTTTCTCCCCTCAAAACTGGTCAGAAAACAAACTGGTCTTTATTGCTGTCTTCTCTGGGCTTCCCTGAAATCACATTTTCCAGCCTTCAACACTCTCCTCTGCCCAGAGGAAGCCTGGAAGAAGGGTGCCAGGTTAGACTGGGTTGCTCTCTGTTTTCATTGGCTGGCTTCCATGGACTTACATTGAGGACCGCCTTGTTCTATGAGTCTTAAGAGGCGTCAGGCTTGAGCAAGGGCTCACATCTGGCCAAGAACCTACACTGCTTGATGTGTCCCCAGCCTATGTGGCTCTTCTTGGTAAAAATCAAGAGCACTTGGACAGGCTCAAGGTTGTTCTTACACTCATGGTCCATGCCTCAGCCTAGGCCAATGGGATGTATGGGCCTTCTTTCTGGCCACAGAGAAACAGGAGCACCTCGTGGTTAGCAGGTGGGAAGCCAGACCTGAACTAGGTTCTGAGCTAGCTAAATGTTCTTAACACCTCAGTGCTTCCTGTGACCAGAGGCTGTGGGCCCCTTCAGCCTCTTGGGGGACCATTTGACCTGTAACCAGTGCTTACCTGGAAACAGAGCATTCTCACTACACTGCTGTAGTACTCAGGTTTAGTCGTCCACATAGCTGACCTGAGCATAATCCCCAGAACTCACATACTCACATGGTGGTTAGAGCTCTAACTCCCACAGAGTTGCCCTTACACTTTCCCGTGTGCACACATGCTCAAGTGTGCTCATGCTTGAACACACACACACACACACACACACGCTTTTTTTTTTAATTCAGAAAAAGAAGCAGAGTCCCCACACCACCGCTGCTACCCTCTCCCAGACTCTTGCCTTCCCCCCATTCTGCTCCCTGCCTCCCACTTCTGTAAGCTCCTCATTGATTTTCACCGAGGATCAGACTAGGAAAGCTAGATAGAGCACCTGCCTCCTTAGAACGAACAACCAACGACCAAAGATCCTTAGAAATTTAGGGACAGAGCTCGGGGAGTTGCCCTTGGTTGCTGGACAGAAGGTAGATATAGAAAAGCAGATAGATTTAAAAGCCGGACTGCCTCACACCCAAACTGTGCACCAGAAGTGCACACCTCCAGCTCCACCTGTGCCTCACCCCACCCCACCCCCACCTCCATAGGAGATGCTACACACTAACAATCAATCATTTAAGTCCTAGCAGCAGGGGAGACAGTATGTGCCTTTGCTCATCAGAACCACCACTCCAACGTGCTCTGAGTTCAAAAGGAAACCCACAGGATCAGCTTTTCCTACCTGCTCCAGCCATCGGGTGTGGAGCAGGCCATCTTTGATCTAATTTTCAATTGATAGCAGAAGTGGCAGTAGTCAGGGAGGAGAGGGTCAAGGCAGCTGGACTTGTGTGTAGCGGGTGCACATGTGTCCGTGCACACGGGTGTGCGTCGGCACTCTGGCGGGAGCTTGTGAGTGGGCACGATCCAACTGTGGCTGAGCTGATGGGTAGAGCAAAAGAGACAAAGAAGGTCGCTCACTCCCCAGTGAATCATCAGACGTGGCTCCAACTGCGTCACCAACTAAGAGAGGTTAGAAACCTCTAATACAGTGAAAGCCACAGCAAAATGATCCTGAGCTTCCTGGTAACCAGCTTTTCAGTAAAACCTCGTGTTAGCATTATTCATGTGTCTCTGAACACTCTCCAGACCCAGGGAGCTTTTCCATTCAAAGAATTTTCAAATCCGTTTCCTTCGGCAAACATCATTTGGATGGGGACATCAAGTTCGTACTCTGTGGTACAGGGCCTGGCGGATAGCTCTCTCTCTCTCTCTCTCTCTCTCTCTCTCTCTCTCTCTCTCTCTCTCTCTCGTGTGTGTGTGTGTGTGTGTGTGTGTGTGTGTAAGACATCAAGATGCCTGGACTTTTTCTATGCCTGAAGCAACCTTTTACGGGCATAAGCACATAAGCCAAGATTCAATTTGGCAGCCCCAGGGAACAGCTTACACCATGATGTACCCACCCAGCTCAATTTTGCACAACCAGAAAAAAAAAAAAGCTCTGTGGCTCCACACTGTGCTCTGAGATGAAAGCAGGAATTTCCTGGCCCACAGTACAACTCAAAACCACGGAGGCAAGTATGAGGGAGAAAGCAGAGAGAGAAACTTGGTCACTCATCCTCAGTTGTTAAAAAAAGAAGAAAAAAAATTACATTTCTGATAGCTGGAAGAACTATCCAGCCCTTACAATCCAGCTGTTACTATACCATACCTCAAAAGGCTTGAATAGTGTAGTATTCCATTTGCATCAGCTTCAGTCCAGAACCTGGAAGATCCCCTAGCCTTAGTGGTCAGACCTGAGGTCAGAAACCATGTGGACCCAAGAGGTTGCTCCTGGGGAAGAAGGGGGAACACCTAGGAGCAGATGACAGAGGCTCGAAGTGACCTGGGTGGTGGTGAAGCCTACAAAGCCGTGTGTTTGCTTCCTGGGAATCCCTGTGTTCTGTGAAAATTCCTGTTTCTGTGTTATTATTCAATTGTTTTCAAAGAATATTTAGTCCCATCTCTTCTGCTGTGGATTAAACTGTGCTTCTCCTCAAACCCAGTCTTTGACGTCATAGCAGCCAGTGTGACTGTGTGTGCAGAGGAGGCCCTGTCACAGTCCGTCTGGGATGATATAACAAGATACCTCGGGCTAGGTAGCTATCAAAACTGAAATATGTTGCTTACAGTTCTGAGTGCCATTAAGCCCAAGACCAGATGGCTTCACTGTCTGACAAAGGTGGGCTTTCTGCTGTGGGAACAGCCCCTCTTGCTGCAGTCTCGAACTGGAGAAGGTGCCAGCAGGTTCTTTCAGACTTGTTTTACAAGGGTACTAAACTCACTCCTGAGAGTTCTGTCCCCCTCAGAAAAACCTAACTCATTACTTTTAAAGACCTCACCTAGGCTTCAAGATATGGAATCTAGGACTTACAAGATGGCTCAGTGGTAACGGAATTTGTAGCCAAGACCCATGACCTGAGTTTGATCTCTGGGACTCAAATGATAGAAGGAGAGAGCTGACTCCCACAAGTTGTCTCTGACTTCCACACACATGCCATGGTACATGTGCACACACACAAATCAATAATAAAAAGACAGGAAATGTGGGAAAGCACAGACATTCAGACAATAGCAAGTCTTCAAGAAGTAGTTAAGGTTGGATGTGAGGGAGCCCTGATCCAAAGAGTAAGTATTCCCATGACAGCAGTCAGAGAACTTCCTCTCTGCACATGCTCAGAGGAAAGGACAGAGCAGCTGTGTTGAAGCCCAGTCCTCATCAGAAGCTACCAAGAGCATAAACATCTGCCTAAGCCACTTAGCTTGAGGGATCTTGTTCTCACTGCCTGAGAAGACTTGGACGTCATCACTTCCAGGAAAGTGAACTGAGTCCCACCCCATTAAGTTGAGGGAGCAGATGATGAATTAAGCATCTTCACTATCAAGTTTCCGCTCTGTCCAGCACAATGTAATAGTTAATATTTTGCCTAAGTGTTGTGTGGATTTGCTGAATACATCCAAATGGATGAGAAACTATCATTAAGGACTATGTCCCATGCTTCTTATTGCTCATGGATACATACACACACACACACACACACACACACACACCTATAAACCCAGCTGATTGTCTGCTTGGCACAACAGAGGTACTGGGAAGCTTAAGGTCTGTGCTTGACTTTATGCTCTTCTAATCCACACTGTCTCTCCTCTTACGTTACCCATTGTTATGATATTGGGCATGGGAGGCCCTGGCTGGCCAGACCAGGGTGTCCCACACATGAGGGAAAACATGCCAGGCAGATGCAGCAGCCAGCTTCAGCTCATGGACAGTCACTCATATCACCAGGCACTGCATCCATGTGGAAATAAGTTTATTATAACAGAGAGATGAAGAGAAAGACAGGGAAAGAGAGAGAGAGAAAGAAAGAGGGGGGAGGAGAGGGGTTGAGGGTGCACACTTTTTGGGAATGGAGAGAGAAAGAGGAAGAGAGAGAAGGGAGGGATTTTCCTTAAATGAGGATTTTAAGTCAGGACACAGGGTGGCCCCAAGAGGCGGGTTTCCAAGGGGCTGGGTGGGGTGGGGCAGAATACTAACACCCATCTACTGGAAGCCCATTTTATTTGAGGTCTTTAGGTGCCTGCTTTGTTCCACTCTCCACTAGCTTCTCTGGGTACCCTTCTGCCCTGGGGAGGAAGCTGCTTACACTGGTGTAGGCAGAGTTTTTTATGTCTCAACCTCCTGCTCCCAAATAACCAGCAGCTGCTTCCCAAATAACTGACTCAGAGACTCAGTATTAATTATAAATGCTCGGCCAATAGCTCAGGCTTGTTACTAACTAGCTCTTACAACTTAACCCATTTATATTAATCTATGTGCTGCCCCGAGGCTCGTGGCTTTTACCTCTACCCCATTTTGTGTGTCCAATTTGTTCTCCATCTGACTGGTGACTCTAGACTCTGCCCTTCTTCCTCCCAGCATTCTCCTAGTCTGGCATTCCTGTCTAACCTTATTCTGTTCAGCTATTGGACAGTCAGCTTGTTTATTAAACCAATCACAGCGACACACATTCACACGGTGTAAGGGAATATTCCACAGCACACTAGTCCAGTGACTCCTAGTCCAGCCAAGGCCCATCCACTTCCAGGAGTGACAGGAAAAGAGGGTGAAGGGAGGAAAGTGAGGGACTCAATTAAGTGATAAATCAATGATTTGGAACTTAGGTCACTAAGGAGAACAAAACAACACTATCCAGGCTAAAGGAATAAAATGCCTATGATGATGAACTACTGGGGAACTTCTCAAAAATCTACCAGCTGTAAGAATAAGGAAGCACAATACAGGTTGCTTAAGAAGGGAAAACCACGAGGAGGCTGGGGTGGGGATGGAGGAATGAGCTGACTTGTAGAACCTTCCCAGTGCCGGGAAGAGGTGAGCTACACACACTATTGGCTCTGGGCAAGAGAGAGTGTCAAACAGGATTAACACTCAACTGCTCTTCCTCCACCTAAGATTTCTTAAGCTTCATTCCCAGATGCCTCTCTCCAATGGGGAAGCCAGGCTAGATGGACTGAAATAACTACTTTATCCATGTGAGATTATAATGAGCAACCATAAAACTGTGCCTTCCCAGAGAAGTGTTTTGCTCTGTGGTAGAGAGCTTCGTGCCCTTGTCCAGTCAAGAGAGGCCTATGAAAGTATGGTGTAGAAGGAAGCTAACTGCCACATGATACTTGCAGTTTCTCCTGGTCAACATTCTTATGTGAACACACTGATTAGACTCTCTTAAACAGGTGGCCAGTGCTTAGGAATGTCACCCAGGCCAAAGAAATTCTCAATAGAATCTATATATTGGCCTTCTCATTCACATTTGGGGAAATGGCTTTAGTCCCTTGAAATCTCAAGATGACAGAATCCAGGGATTGACATTTGACCTCCATAGAGCAAAAGACCAAGGACCCCGTTTGGGCCTGGGTTCCAACAGTGAAATTCAGCTTCCATTTTAACATTCAGTATTGCTCCTTCTACTTTCTGAGCTCTTTTTTTTTTTTTCAAGAAATCCACAAAATTTCCATTTATAAACCTTTGCCAAGGCAAGAGGGCTGAGCCATCAAACTGAACTTGATCTTGTGGGGATGAGTAGGTTTGAATCCAAATTCAGCAGTCCTATATACCTATCAAGATTTATTGTCTATTTATGGCCACGTTTGCAAGGACAGAGGTTTAATGGCCTCTGTTTTACCAGAAACCATGCAGACCCAAATAGTGTGGTTTTGACAATGTTTATATTAAAAAGAAATATGTGATTCTCCAATGCTGCTCTAGAATAGTGACCACATTCGAATGTGTTTCTCATAAGTTTAGAGGCTGCTAAATGTGACAAGGGGGTTGTCTCTGGTTGGCAAATGAGGAGCAAGGTTGAGGTCACACCTAGTGGATAGCAGAAGGCAGTCAGAGTCTTGGTTCAGAGCACCTTGCACTAACGCCAACCCCACCCAGGACAGGAAGCACAAAGGACGGTGCATCCAGGCGATGTGTGCTGATGCGTACTGCACACCAGCTGTGCTCACAGTTGGTGGAAACTGAGGAGAACCACAGAGTTTGGGCGGCTCATTCTCCGCCTTCTCCTCATCTGAGTACTCTGCAACCTCCCAGGGAGCATCAACAGTTATACCCAGAAGTACTGGTCAACATCCCACCAATTATCTTGCTTATGAGACAAGTCTAGCATCCTGTAGTGCTATTCAATACCCATTGGTACTCAACCCCCATTCTCCCATTCTTCTTACACACCTGCTTGAGTGGTAGGGGCTAAAAAGCTGGATGCTCAATTTCCTGGATGCCCCTGCAACTAAGTCTTCAGACACATGTTCATCTTACCCAAGCAGATTCAAGCATGGTGATTAGGAAAGTAGAAGGAAGGCTTCTGTTGACTCTCCCCCTTCTGGTAAACCTGGCCTTGGAGCCATGTAGCTTCTCCACGGCAGCATTAGTGTCTAGGATTCATGGGTGTCAGGGACAGGGGACATCCATCTGGCCAGTGTTTATCACAGCAGATGTGGTTGTGCTCTGGAGCTGGTGGGGACCGTGGTGGCTTTGGATTGCAGGAGTCAGTGGCTTCCATTCTGCATTTGTCAACCTGGAGCCTGCTTCCTCACTCAGCCTCCTCAATAATTCTATAAAACATTTGACATTTGGGAAAGCACTAAGTAAATAAAACTGTGCTCATTGAAATGGTGTCTGAGAGAAACGCCAGGCAGGAAAAACACATGTATGGATCACTCATTGTGAGTTAGGAAGTAGAAGTGGCAATCTATGTAACTCACTTTAATCTTTTAGGGACGGAGCAGGGGTGAGTTACTTCTTCCAGCCCTGAAGCAGTGCGGACCAAGTACAAAGGAGTGACTGACACACCTTTGCTGTTCACCGTGCTTCCAGAAGTGCTTCTTTGGGACCCGAATGCACCCAGGAAAGGCGATGGAACAACTCTTTCCCTTCGCAGGCCGCTTGCAAGTTCCGATGCTGTGTTTTTGGATAGCCAAGGCTATAAAATAAACTTAGAAGATTATGCTCCTTGACCTTAAAGTGACAAACTTAGAGTGTACAGCCACACAAGGTGTTTACAGCATCAGAGGCAGATGTCATCAGAAAGAGTCACCCACATCCCAGTGCCTCTCCAAACAGTAGCCAGGAAGCAGGTGACTACCCTAAGCTGCCCATGTGACTGAGCCACTGCATTCAGAGCCCTAAAGGACATTTATACTTGAAGTTGACTTTGGCCCTTCAGCCTTAATGTCCCTGAGCAGATGGGGAAATGGTGCCCCTGAGTACCTGTTCATCTCCACTTTGATCCCATCGCTGGATCAGAAATCAAATTCCAGTGAGACTACTACCCTCTGTGACATCTGCCCCTCCCCCCACACTCCAGTGAGGCCTTCTCAAGGACTTGCGCGCACACACACACACACACACACACACACACACACACACACACACACACAAATCTCCAAACGGCCATCACTCCACATTCAGGTAAAGAGGCCCATTCCTTCCATCACTCTGCCTGTCTCTGTGACAGCCAGTGTGGCCACGCCTCCACTGGCACCCTTCCTACCTCCTCAGCCCCCTGTTCCCTTGGGAGAAGCCCTGCAGGTGGGCAGCCCTCCCAACCCTGCCCTTTCTAGTCCTTGCTGTGGGATAATGCTTTTTTGTACACTGGTTTAATAAAACGCTGATTGGCCAGTAGCCAGGCAGGAAGTATCAGCAGACAAGGAGGATTCTGGGAAGAGGAAGACTGAATCAGGAGACACCAGCCCGCTGTCCAGGGATCAGCATGTAATGGCAACACTAAAGCCACAGAACACGTGGCGACATATAGATTAACAGAAATGAGATGAGTTTAAGTGTAAGAGCTCGCCAGCCTGAAATAATGGCTGAGCAGTTTTAATTAATATAAGCTTCTGAGTGATTATTTTATAAGTGAGCCACCAGGACTGTAGGGGCTTGGTGGAACTGGAGAAACTTCAGACTACAATTCCTTGACCCTTTGTTTCCACTCCCAGAGAGTTATCTGTTAGCCAGGCAGGCAATGCCTGTAATGCTTATAATGCAATCACAGATTGGGACACACTTTCAGAACACAGCTTTCCTTCCTTCTGACAGGTTCTCCTCATGCCTCGCTGTCCACTGTTTACTTGCCCCGGTTTCCACCCTTTCTGCCCCTTACTCCTTTTTCCTGCGTGGTCAACTTAGGTTCAGTTGTTGATGCAAGCATTCTCCTACAGTATTCTAAGTCCCATTTCTCTTCCCGTGCCGCCACGTCAGAGGCAACATAAATGCCAAATGCACCCCACGTTCTGTCTGCTTCACCACATGCCCCTGACTTCTAAGCACTAGAGTGTCATATCTAGACTGCAGGCTGCCATCATGCAACAGCCTCCCCTCACCACAGGACACTCTCATTTTGCCTGTCCACAATGTCTCCTCACTGAGTTCAAACTTCTCTTCATCACGAACATTATTTAAGACTCACATTCTACCCAAGTTCCTATTTCTTCCCTCCTTGCTCTCTGCAGGTGACAGAGAAGCAGAAGTGTGGTTGGAAGGGAATGCTGACTGGACCTTCTACCCTTCCTGTTCAAAGGGGGAAGTTGGGGCTAGAAAGAAGGCTCAGTGGTTAAGAGTACTTGTAGCTCTCGAGGAGGACCGGGAGTTCGAATCCTAGCACCTCAAACAAGGAACTGAATGGAAACAAGATGAGTCCTTTCCTTGATACGGGATAAAGATTACCAGGCTAAGAAAAAGAGAACCAAAGGGAAAATTAACTTAGATAATCATGTGTGGGTGGAACCCACCACCACTCACAATCCCACTGCAACTTGAACCCCGGGCAGGGGGAGGGAGGGTGTGGGGCACACTGATTCAGGTAGGCAGGGCTTCAGGCACTTAGGAAACTCTAACCTATCTTGGTGTCACACAAGAACCATCCCACCTTGGGGACTTACAGAATGGAATGAGGACACCTCAGCAGCAACCTTTGTTGCCCAGAAGGTTAGTAGACAATTCTGCAGACATTAGCCTGCTCAAGCGGCTCTCTGGGGCTTGGTCTGCCACCTTTGGAAGTTTGCTGTCTCATGAGTAGTGCCTCTCTTCTTGAGAACGAAGAACCTCCTATATTAATGAAGAGTTGGTTTCTGCCATGCCTTGCTTAAAACAGACATGGAACTGAGAAGGAAGCTAAACAAAGTGATTGTCTATTTTGGATGCTGGAGTGGATGACCAGTATACAGAGGACTGGGGTGTTACCCACATGGTAGACAAAGGGCATAGACTCCCATAAATGACTACACTAGTCTGGAACTTTTTTTTTTCCTGAAGAAAATACATCAGGGCCTTAAACCTACAGGCAGGGTCAATACTTAGTACTGGAGGGTTACCTTGTTGTAAGTCAGGCTTCCTACCATTTGGGTGTCAGAGTAGAACATGGTTGGGAGGGCAGCAGGACCAGAAATAACAAGGTCAAGTATGGGAAAGTAAAGCCGGAAAGGTATGGAGGAAGATAGCCTCTAAGATCTACTCTGGCCTCAGCCACACTCATAGGAATCGTACTTACTCTGAACTTGTGCCTTCCAACCAGAAGATACCCCAACCCCTCAACCCATGGCCAGTTTAAGGACATAGTACCACGTAGAAGGCAAGTAAAAAGCACCTGTCACAAGTTCAGGATACTGACCCAGCCATTTAAACCTTGATTCTTGTCTTATTTTTATTTCCTGTTGCCATGATAAAAAAAAAAAAAAGAAGAAGAAGAAGAAGAAAAATCCTGGCAAAAGCAGCTTAAGGGTGAAAGGGCTCATGGTCCATTATTTTCAGGAAATTAAGTCAACAGGAACTTGAAGCAGCTAGTCACACCCACAGTCAAGAACAGAGTGTTCAAAGTGAAGGCATGCACACTAGGACCGGGCTCACTTCCTCCACTCTCACACAGTCCAGGACCCCCTGCCTAGGGAATGGTGCCGCCCACAGTGGGTAGGTCTTTCCACCTCAGTTAATACAACCAAGATAATCCTCCAGACATACCCACAGGACAACCCAGTCTAGACAACCTCTCACTGAAACACTCTTCCCAAGTGATTCTAGACTATGTCAAGTTGACAATAATTAAAACTAGCCATCACCCCTTACTGGCAGGTAACGCACTGCCATGGAAGAAGCAAGAACCAGTTAAGGCAGGAGAATAGGGTCTCAGTACTCAGTCACTTTACTCTGGACAGGCAATCTACCTCCTGGTCTCTCTTTTCTTCTGGACTTGTGCAGACTGGGGAAGTCAGAGATGGAAGAAGGGTCGGTGAGACTCCTTAAAGCTAAAACTCTGATTTTTACTTCACGCACACAACCCAGCCGCCGTGGAGGAGGAGCTTGAACCAGACATGCCCCTCCTCTGTGTTTAAGTAGTCCCACCAATGGTGGCCCAAGTCTCTTGTCCCATGGAACCTTGCCCTTCTGCTCTCTTCTCAGGCATGTAGAAGGTAAGATTGCTTTTTTGTCCCCTCACTTTTCTACTCTTTGTTGGCAAACGTTGGCAGGACAGGCCTCATGTCTCCTTGTTTCAGAGACTGCATCCAGAAAGGGTCTATTTCTTCTAGGAAAACAAGACAAGAGTCTCAGTAACGGACACTTAAGCAAGATTACACAAGGTCTGAGTCATGTGGTCCCATGTCATGCAAACAATTCCTCCTGGCAAACAGTTTCCTCTTCCTGTCAGCATCTAGGTAACACAGGGCCACACCCCTGGCCTTGGCAATTCATCTACAGACCTGCAGAGCCCGCGGCAACCGGGCATTCTCCCCAGAGATCTAAAAAATCAAAAAGGAATCAACAAGTCGAGCTACAAGGCTGCCTTGGCAAAGAGAGACGTATTAGTGAGGCTTATCACTACGGAGCGAGCCCCCAAACACACTCCTCATTCTAACCACAAAACCAGCGTCACTTGGCCACTCCCAGATGCTTCCTTCTCTTTTTTCCCTGGAGTCCTCTGCCTTTTTTTTTCCCCCTTAACTTTTTTTTTTTTTTTTTCAAGTATTACACTTGGAACTTTTTGCTCCAATTATGGTTTGGAAATTTTTTTCCTATCCTTCAGACAGCAACTGTAGCAAAACTTCTCTCGAGCTCCAGGCTCCTCCTTTGCCCAGGCAGTGTAATGGTTCCATCCAATTGACTCAATCTACTCAAGCTGATATCTGAAATGGTCTGACACCCACTTCATTAGCATCAAGGGCTAATTTCGTTTGAAAGAAGTTTAAAGCAGCCAGGGCTTAGATTCTGGGGTTAATTGGTCTGTTTGCCACTGTTTGTCAGAACTCTATTGAAAGAACATCTTCAAAGCCCGGCTGTGGTACTGGCTCCCACACTGTCTGAAATGCTTCAGATGTCTTTATCAATGCCAAAAATGCAGTGAGTGAAACAGCCTTTTTACTCAATTATTTCTGCAAACCAAAAAGGGGAATCCATGCAGATAGATAATGAGAATTGACACAGTGAAATTAAAGTGCATGCTCAGACAAGAGCCCAGCTTTTATCAACAGTGAGCAACGGGAGACTCCACCTGCCCTCGCCCATTGCCCTCAGTCCACAGCATCACACAGTCCTGGGCGCTTCCTGTCACCTTGTCTCCCAGAATCCTTTCTATCCTAAAACTCCAACCCACTGGAGTCCACCAGTTGCCTAGCAACCCATCGGCCAATTGGATTTGATTTTCAAATATCAACATCTGCAATTGCATTCCAAATTATTTTTTAATTCAAAAATTTATGTCTGGAGACAGGAAAAGAAATATATATTTAAAACAAAATTGTATTTCCTCATACAGCTTCCTCCTAGCACCTGTCCTCAGGCAAACCATAGACTCCTCAGCTGCTTTTCAGAGGCCCAAGTCTACACTCCTATATGCCATTTCTTTTGGAAGAAGAGAGGAGTAGAAAGAGGGAGCCAAGTGGGACGTCCATCTAGGAATCCAGCAGGAAAGGAAAATAAAAATATACCTCATTTTACTACAATTAGGGACGCTACAAGCCAAACAGAAAGTCTATCTCTGCCTCAATTTCATTAAAAATTACAATTATTATGGATCTGAGCTTACACACATATCAGATGGGCAACCACGAGAAGGGAATGAGCTACCATTCTGTGATGGGTTATTCTGCTTACACCGAGATATCACTGCTGCTCCTTCCTCACATCTCCCCAAACCAAACTACAAGCCCCAAACGAAACTGGACAAGTCAGCTAGCAGAGAAACTGTGATAGCCCACACCTAATAAAGTTAACTTTATACTGTCTCCAAGTAGCTCACCTTTTAAGGCCCTTGGCCTCTACTACATGAAAGCCTTCCCTCCCTGGGGTGGTGTGTTGGGCCTGGGGTGCTTTGGGAATGTAACTTGCAGTTCTTGCCACTATTGAAATTCCCTGGTGTCAATATGTTTGTGTGCTGTTTGGGGGGGAAGATGATGAAACAGAAAGCCCCACAGGGAAATCAGATTTGGAGAGCTCAAGAGCAAAGGCAACTCCAGCACAGCACCTTTCTGTAAGAAATCCAAATGGGTTGCAAACCGATGCTATCACTCCATTGGCCTCTGCTGAAATGAACACATTAGCCGACCCGCCTTCCATTCTAGAGGTCAAATTACCTGCTGGAGAGGGAAGGAAACACTAAATCATTGGCTGTAAGAAAAACTAGCCAAGAGAGACCTAAGCAAGGGGGCAACAGAGACTCGCCACCATGCAGGGTAGGGTCTCCTTTCTGGAAGGGGCGTAAAGAGTGTTAGCTAAAAAGAACTGCAGGATGGGAAGAGTGCCAGAATCAAAAACACATCAACACATTTGACTCACCTTTCAGCAGAACACCCAGGCCTTGGTGAGGCATGGGCCATTCCTTGCTTGCCCAGAGCAGAGATCTGATTACTGTTATCTTTGCTTCCACAACTACAAATGTTATCATTACTTCCCCCGCTGATATGGCTCTGTTTTACAAACACAATAGAAGACTGTACCACTCTTGCCCTCTCACCAGAAGGGCTGGCTTAAAAGGAGGGAGGGGGGACCGAGGGGGGGGGGAGAGAGAGAGAGAGAGAGAGAGAGAGAGAGAGAGAGAGAGAGAGAGAGAGAGAGAGAGACTGGGGACTGAGACACCCAGGATATTAAATGAGCCTTTCAGGAAGAACTGGGAGAGCACGCACACAGGCTCAGGCACATGCGCATTTAAAATGCCACAGCTAGAGCTCAGCATCCAACGGGAATCATATCAGAAAGAGTGATTTATTTCACTGGTTCATTTCCTCCCTCCCCCAAATTCCCAATGTGCTTTGGGCTCAGAACCTTAAATGTGAGGAACAGAAGCCTGAATCACGATAAACAAGAATTAGTTACAACTATGACAGTGGCATATCCCTGGCCTCCAAAGAGCCCCGTCTGCTTGCCCAGACTGCTGACACTTTTTCCATCCAAAAAATAAAAACCGCTCAGGGTTGGAAGTGGGGTTCCCTGCAGCCAACCTGTCCTGCTTGCCGACCACCTGTTGGGGCAGAAGGAAACCTGATCATGGAGCCTCTCCAAGCCAGAGCACCTATGCACACACACACCCCCAAGTCATAGTCAGGAGTACAGAAAATACGGCTTCCTAAATGTGCTGATCCCATTTTGCAAGCCTGACTTCTGTCAGTTCTCTCTCTTTCCTCCATTCTTTCTCTGGGATAGTATCAAAATTCCTGAGCGGTCCATCTAGGCCTGAGCAGGAAATGTAGATGCGGTTGTGGCAGGCCTGCTCCCCAAGGCCACTATCTCCAGGACAGCTACTAGTAGGACTTTCTGCCCTACGGCCCTCTGACATGCCGTCTGTTCCTCTGTCACACTGGAGCTCAGCACTACAAGCACTTAGCATTTAGCACTACAGTAACTAAACACTAAGAAGACTCAGCACTGTAATACAAACCACACTTTGCTTTGGCTTCTCTCTTGTTTAGACCCTACTAGAACCCTGTAACTGCATTTCCTTTTTCGGCAGGCCCAGCTTCACATTCTTGTTTATTTGTTTTAGGATAATATTGTTAAGATTCATTTTATTTTTTAATTATGTGTACATGTGTATATACATGTATGTCTATGCATGTAAGTGTAGGTGCCAATGGAGGCCAGAAGAGGGCGACAGATCTCCCAGAGCTAGAGTTTAAAGGTAGTTGTACGGTGTCCAATGCAGGTGCTGAGGATCAGATTTCAGTCCTCTGGAAGAATGGTGCTTGCTCTTAATTACTGAGCCATCTCTCTAGACCCCAAATAATGTCATTTTTCTTTCTTTTCTTCTTGAGATCTAATCCACATGCCTTACCGTGCATTCTTTTAGGCCTGTCATAGTGGCACACACTCATATTCCCAGCACCTAAGAGGTAGAGACCATAGAATCAAGAGTTCAAAGCCAGTCTTTATTACATGGGGAATTTGAGAACCTCACCTACAGAGCCCCTACGTGTGTGTGTGTGTGTGTGTGTGTGTGTGTAAAATAAATCACCTTTGACCAACTAGGGCAAAGGTAGACAGATTTCTATGAGTTCCAGACCAGCCAGGGCTACTTAGAGACTGTCTCAAAAAGAACACACACACATACATACATACACACACACACACACACACACACACACACACACACACACACACACAAATAAGCCTTTTAAAATACAACAACAGTGGGTTTTGTGCACTTGACCCAATCCCAGCATATTTCATCAGCTGCAACAGAGCCCTGCCTGCTGCTGCTTCTGATTTGTTTTCTAAAGAGGATCTCAAGCCCTATAACCTCTAAGTTACATATAAATTGAACTCACCCCTGGATTTTGCCAAGCCCTGTAAGGCCAGCCTCCTACAGATCACTGGGCAGCCAGTTCCCATCAGAACAAGGTTTCCAGGAACAACAGACCCCTCCTACAACTCAGATCCCCTAACCGTCCTGAGAGTTCTGGTAAATCAATCTGCCATCTTTCTTTGCCCCACCCACCCCCAATCCTGAAAGAGCTGGGACCCAGCAACCCATCTCTTGGTGGATTTTCCCTTTCAAGTTTCAAACACTTGGCTCTTCGGTTCACTGAATTGTGTCATCCTTCCCTGAGGCTGGTGAGAGGGAGAGGTGATTGCTACTCCAAAGGTCACAGGGCAAAAGGAAGTAATAGTTTCCCAAATAGAGGCTAGCTCCTCCAGTTCCTCCAGTGGTGTACCTGGGACCCAGGCTCAGGGGCCTCCCACACAGAGGTGTGCCAGAGTAATGCCCTTTCTCTGCATAAGAAAAGTGAGGAAATGACTTCTTTAGACTTTTTTAAAAAGTCATAAAACTTCTGAGCCCTTGACACAAGAAGCCAATAGCAGGTATGACCAAATAAGGATGGGTCTGAGGCCTGGGCCTGCCACAGAATGTTTAATTTGGGTCTCTGGTCGTCTTTACACTCTGAACTTCAGTTCATTCTGCAAAATGGCAAGCTAATTCTAACACATCAGGGTACTTAATCCTTGTGATAGCTTACTCTCCCTCGGTGCTTTGAGAAATTTCTGTTTTTATTTCATCTAATTAAAAAGTTGAGGAGATGGGAGAATTTGGAAGGAGGACATGGAAAGGGAGAAATGGTGTAATTATAATCTCAAAAAGCAAAAGCATACCTTTTAAAAATGTGAGGGGGTCAGCAAGTTGGCTTAGTGGATGGAGATACCTGTTGCCAAGCCTCATGACCTGAGTTTGATCGCAAGTCCCTGCAACTCCTGCAAACTGTCCTCGAGTTTCTATACAGATGTGGCACGTGCATGCCCATGCAAATGCACACAATAAACATAAAAATAAAGAAAAATGTTTAAAAAGTTGATCAATGGGTGAAAGTTGAGTGGTGACCAGGGCACAGAAAACTCCCAGAATTCCCCTCACAGTGGCCAAGGCCAGACACATGGGGTCAGTCATTGTCACTATACAGAGGAGTCGGTGCAGGTGGCCAAGGCCAGCTCCCTACGCTGGGGAGAAAGGAAGGGAGCCAGTGCATTCTAGTCATGTGTCAGCAAGTGGGGGAGGGGGGGCAAGTCTGAGTTTGGAGCTATCTGTTGATGGTGACCATGGTGATTTGGTCGACAACCGTGAGATTGGACAGATCCCCTGTGCCATGGCTGAACAATTTACGTTCAGCGGTTGCTACCATTTAGGAGATGAAGGAGCCCTGTTAAAGAGGGTCAGAGGATTCAAAGAGGTTAGACGATTTTATCAGGGCCATACAACTTGATACTGAGAGCGAAGAACTTTTCCTCCACCTGCCTTTGGGCTCTGCTTTTCTACGCAGTTCTAGCTCAGCCTAGGCTACAATATGAGACCATCTCTCAGAAAAAAAAAAAAAAAAAAAAAAAAAAACAAAAAAAAAAAACAACAGAGCAACTACTTTAATTATCTCATTGAGAAAAATGTATGCCTACCTCATACCATATGACCCAAACAATTTCACTAGAGCATTGAAGTCATAAGACTACCACAGGGTGTAACAGGATGATGAACAGTGACACTGTTTCAGGATGAATCCGTTAACAGCACAGCGGAAAGGCTCCCGGAACACCTCAAAAGTCCTAACAGACCGGAACACCTCACAGACTACCTTTGTCCCTGTGAAGAAGAGCAAGGCTATTTAAAAAGCCAAAGGACAGATGAGAAACATATTATAGACACATACCTCCTTAACTTCATAAATATCTCCTAGGGAATAAATACCAGACGTCCAACAGAATACAGGTTAAGACGATGAAGGAGCTATAGTAAAGACGTGATAAAAAGTCTCTTGACAAAACTCCTAATGAAAGCAAACCATATTGTTGGCCGAGGTCTAAAGGATTAGTAAGAGTGTGGGCAAACACGTCCCGAGCCAGAGCTGCCGGGCATGCATGTCCTTCCAGCCTCCAGCAGGAGCAATTAGGCAGCCAATGCTTGCCTCCGCAATCCTACTTTCAGAGATTTAATACGCACGTGCTTACATATGTAGGAAGTGGTTACACACACATATTATTGTCTCATTGTTCTAAGTGAAAAAGGTTGGAAGTAAATCAAACAGTTTAATAGGAAGAAAAGTGGTTAATAAACTGTGGAACAGAAGTGGGGTGTTGAGTGTGTGTGTGTGTCTGTGTGTGTTATGTGTTTGTATATGATGTAGTATCCTTGTGCGTGATATGTGTGTGTAATGTGTATGTGATATGTTTGTATTTGTGTGTGTGATATGCTTGTGTGTATTTGTGGTATGCTCGTGTGTTATGTGTGCCTGATATGGTGTGTCATATACTTGTGTGTGAGGTGTGCTTGTGTATGACATGGTGTGTGATGTGTTTCTGTGTCATATGCTTGTGTGTATATATGTTGTGTGCTTGTGTGTGTATTGTGTTTTTCTGTGTTACATGGTGTTCTTCTGTGTTATGTGTGTGATGTGGTGTGTTTGTGTATGATGCCATGTGTGTGATGTGCTTGTGTGTGTGATGTGGTGTATGTGTGATGTGGTGTGGCATAATATGTGTGTGTGTGATGTACTTGTCTGTGTGTGTGCGTGAGGTGTGTGATGTGCATGTGTGTGTGCGATGTGGTATGTGTAATGTGTGCATGTGGTGTGGTGTGGTGTATGTTTATGTGTGTATGTGTGAAGTGTGGTACATGTGTTTGGTGTGTGTGTTTGGTTTGGTGTATGTGCATGAGTGTCCTGGTACAGGCACCCATGCATGCACATGTTAAGGCCAGAGCAGAACTCGGTTCACTTCCTCTATCACTCTCTGCCTTATTGCCTTGAGCAGGGTTTCTCACCAAGCCAGAAGCTCACCATTTCAGATGGGCTGGCTGGCTGACATGGTCCTGGTGTCTTTGTGTCTGTATTCTTCCTCTGTCTTTATTAAGATTGGAGTTACAGGCATACACAGTCTTAGTTAGGGTTTCCATTGCTGCAATGAAACACCATGACCAAAAAAGCAAGTTGGGAAGGGAAGGGTTTATTTGGCTTACATTTCCATATTGCTGTTCATTATTGAAGGAAGTCAGAACAGGAACTCAAACAGGACAGGAATATGGAGGCAGGAGCTGATACAGAGGCCATGGAGGGGTGCTGCTTACTGACTTGCTCCCCATTGCTTGCTTAATCTGCTTTCTCATAGAACCCAAGACCACCAGCCTAGGGATGGCACCACCCCACCATGAGCTGGGCCTTCCCTCATCCATTAATAATTAAGAAAATGCACTAGATCTTATGGAGGCATTTTCTTAAATGAGGTTCCCTCCTTTCAGATAACTCTAGCTTATGTCAAGTTGACATAAGACTAGCCAGCACAACTGACTCCTTGTCAACTTGACACATGAACACATCACTATTAAGCCACAACCTTTCCTTTCTTATTCATCCCCAAGATCTCACATTAAAATCATAAATAACTTTAAAAATCCCACAGACTTTACAAATTCAAACACATTAAAATTTCAGTCCCTTTAAAATTGCCAACCTCTTTTAAAATCCAGTCTTTTAAAATTCAGTCTCACGACTGTGGACTCCAATAAAATAAAAAAATAAATAAAATACTGTCTTACTTCAAGGGTAAAGAACCAGGGCACAATCTGAACAAAGCAAAACCAAATGCCAAAAGTGTAAACAGCTCAATGCCCAGTGTCTGGGATTCACTCACGATCTTCTGGGCATCTCCAAGGGGCTTGAGTCACTTCTCCAGCTCCGCCCTCTGCAGCACACACAGCTTGTCTTCTAGACTCTGGCTGGCTCCACGCCACTGCTGCTGCCGTTCTTGGTGGTCATCCCACAGTACTGGCATCTCCAAAATGCTTGGTCTTCTGCTGAAACCGGGCTTCATGTTCACAAATAGCCTCTCTTAGACCCTGTTCATGGTGCCAAGCCTCAACTTCTCTTCATGATCTCCTCACTGGGCCTTCAACTGCCACTGAGGCTGCACCTTCACCAACAGCCTCTCCTGACCTCTCACAGTGCCAGGCCTCAGCTGCTCTCCATGACCCCTTCATGCCTTCAAACCCAGTACCACCTGGGTGACTCTTATATTACCAAATTTGGCTGCCAACATGAAGTAACAATCTTGGCTGCCTCTGGAACATGGCTTCTGCGTGCTGAACTGCAGGAAACACTTCCTAGAAGATTTCACCTCAACGATGCTGTTCTCTTCTTAATCATCACTAATTTCTCCACTTTGGTTGGCCAGCATCAATTGTCCCAGCAAAGCAAAGTTTCACTTTAGTAGTTCTGGTATCTTGTTAATCACAGCTGATTCTGCAGCCCCAATCAACCAGAACCACAAAATCTTCAAAATAGCAAATAACCCTGATGGAGTCTTTAAACTCCCCCCTGAAATGTCGCAAGCCAGGCCTCCATCTTCTGCACTGCCCTCAACTTTCTTATTTTCCAGGCTCTTACAGAACATCTCACCAACCATTGAATACTCAATGGCTTTTCTTGTTCAAACTTCCAAAGTCTTTCCACAATCCTCCCCCAAACAACATGGTCAGGTCTGTCACAGCAATACCCCACTCCTGGAACCAACTTGTCTTAGTTAGAGTTTCTATTGCTGTATGTGTGTTTCTTTGCATGGGAGCTGGGAATTTGAGCTCAGATCCTCACGCTTGCACAGCAAGTACTCTTAACCACTGAGCCATCCTCTCAGTCCCTGGAACAAAATGCTATGCAAATATCAGAAAGGTAAGTTGGTCCCTTATCTCACTCTGTGCAATAGGCTACATCCCAGCCTCTATGACACCGTTTTAAAAATAACATAGAAGTCAAGTGCCATGGTTTGGGATTTGATAGTAGACACCAAACATGTAAGCAACAAAAGAAAGATACGTAATTTGAAACTTATCAGCATCAAAAACTTTTGAGTATCAAAAGATAAGTGAGAAAAGTGAGAGGACAAAGCTGAGCATCATGGTACTGTGATCCCAGCTTTGGGGGGCAGAAGGAGGATGGCGAGGCCAAGGCCAGTTTGGACTACTTAGTGAGATCCTGTCTCCAGAAAGAAAGAAAAGGAAGGGGGCAGGGGAAACGAAAAGAAAAGCAAAGACTCTGAACAGATGTTTCTCTAAAAATGAGATGCAGCCAGTTAACCACTGGGATTGGCTGTCACTGATAGACTTTCCTTTGATGATAATAAAAATCTTTCCAATTAGACAGTAGCAATGCTTGCACAACATTGTAAGCACACAGGAAGCTACTGAAACACACATTTCAACATAGTTATTATGGGCTAGGGATGCAGCTCAGTTGGCAGAGTGCTTGCCTAGCATACAGGAAACCCTGGGTTCAATTAACACCACATAAAGCTGGGTGTGGTGGCACACACATCTCATCCCAGTACCTGGGAGGTAGTAGCAGGAGTATAAGAAGTTCAAGGTTAGAGTAAGTTCAAGAGAATTCTGAGATACACGAGAGCCCATCCCCCCCCCCAAAAAAAGTTGAAATGGTAACTTTTATGTAACTTATATTTTACCTTAAGAGCAAAAGGAAGTTCTTTATGTATCAATAGGACTAATCCCCAAGATACCTGTTAAGTAACATTAAAAGTAAGTCTCTGACTGTAGAACTATAATCAACTCTCTGATACAGAACTAGAGATCACAGGCTGTCATTTATACATTATAATGCCCTTATTAATATGACATAATTTCCTGGGAAGACAGGCAGAGAAGCAGACCTACCCTTGAGCCACCTTAAACTCAAGACAAACACATTCTTCCCAGGGTGCATGCAAGTGTTGAGCAGCGCTTGCCTCTGGCCTTGTTGTACAAGTCAGTTTGGCTCCCCATCACCACCCTTATCCTGGGCTTCATACAGGCAGCTCTAGGCTGAGCTTTGCATCCTCTGGAGAAACCCCTTCTTTGGTGCCCAGTTATAACTGCTGAGCAGGGTGCTTGGGCAAGCTGCCCAGGACAGAGCTCCACAGAGAGACTGTGCATCATGTGCCTTCCTCCTCATCCAAGGCTGGAACCCCATGCTCCCAGTCAGTCAGCTTTATCCAATTCTGTTATGAACTAGGCGCCTCCCTCATATGTTGAAGACCTAATTCCAGTAACATTAAGAGGTAAGGCCTTTGGGAAGTGATTAGATTTAAATAAAGTCCTGAGGTAGGGTCCCCAGGATGCGATAAAAGAGACTAGAACTGCTTCTCTGTCATGTGAGGACATGTTTGGAAGGCAGCTGCCTTCAAACCAGGAAGAACCTCACCAGACACCAAGTCTGCACTGCCTGTTCCCATACATCTAGCTCCAACAGCTGTGAGAAATGAAGTCTGTCCTTGAAGTCAGTCCATGTGCATGTCAGCTTTGCATTACTGTGACAAAAGACCTGAAATAAGTGATTTATAAAGCAGAAAGTTTCACTCTGGCTCACTGTCTCAGTTCGTGATCTCTTGGTTTCATTACCTTACAACACTGGGTCTGTGGTGAGGCAAGACATCCTAGCAAGTGTGTGTGGCAGATGAATCTGCTCAGTACACGTAGTCAGGAAGCAGGGAGGTACAGGAAGGGGCCAATCCTCCAATAACCTACCTTCCCTCTGTTAATCTCCATGACTTAAAAGTTCCACTACCTCCAACACACAGGAAATCAAGCCACAGTACCATAGACCGTGCCTTATGATAGCTGTCCAAACCAATGGGGGGAGAGTGGGGAGGAGAGGGAGAGAGAAGGAGGAGGGAGGGGGAGATACAAGGAGAAGGAGGGGGGGGAGCAGAGGAACAGGACAAGAGAGAGGAGAGAGACAACAAAGGATTTTCAAGGCTACCTGTCTAGCTCATGTGTGCAGCCAGCAGGAATTGGGAGCTTCAGTTCTACCCCTGGATCTAGGGTACCTATAGCTGGAATCTTAGAGAGTTTTATTAATAAAATCAAACCCAGGGCCAGTTATTGGGGTGAAATGCTGGATGGTCCGAGAGACAGAACAAGCCACAGCTAACTTCACCTGGCCAACTTCTTAGGTGGTCTTGTTTCCTCAGACTGGAAGCCTCTGTGTCCTCATATCTGAATGGCTCTCAGCTGAACTGTGCTGCTAGAAGCCTGAAAGCTTAACCAGCCAAATGCTTAACCAGCCAAATGCTTCTAGTTTCTGACCTCACGCCTTATATACCTTTCTGTTTTCTACCACCACTCCCTGGGATTAAAGGCTCGCTTTCTGGGATTAAAGGCGTGTGTCACCATGCCTGGCCATTTCCAATGTGACCTTGAACTCACAGAGATCCAGAGGGATTTCTACCTCTGGAGTGCTAGGATTAAAGGTGTGAGTGCCACCATTTTCTAGCCTTTGTATCTAGTGGCTGTTCTGTCTCTGACCCCAGATAAGTTTATTAGGGTGCATAATATTTTGGGGAACACAATACCACCACAGGTACCCTCAACTGTCCCCCTCCACTGAGGGCATCCCACTGGTCAAGTACCATTTTTATATTAAAAGTTAGGCATTTTCATCTAGCATCACCCCAAAAACACATCTCCTACTGTTCTTGGTGCTCAGCTCAGAGGAAAACAAAATCGTCAAATCAGTTCCAACTGGAGGAGTCAGCAACTGAGGAAAACTTCTCAAAGGACAGCACAGCGCTGTATTTTATGGGTGATTTCTGGGATTTTCAAGGGTAATTTCGACCATATGTTTTCCTCAGGTCACGTGATGGCTTTAGCCTCTATCCCCCGAGTTAAATGTGATTGCTCTCTGACTGCACGGCCAACGTCTCTGTTCCAAGATCCAGCATTACTAGGAGACAGCAAACTCCCCCAACCCTCTGGCTCTTACAGTCTGTCTCCTAGTAATGTCAGAAGCTACAACCATAATGTCTCACCACCGTGACTGCCCAAACTGAACAGAAACGACGACAACAGCCATGGTAAAGTGGGTGGGGGAAAGCCAAGGAGTCTTCAACCCTACGCCGGAACTATAGGCAACTAAGGGATGCTGAGAGTGGGAAGAGACCACTAATTGCCACTAATCCAATGCCAAATGGTCAGCCCTGAAAGCATACACATGAGTAACATTATACAGACTGAGCAGAGGTATTTATGTACTTAGGAATATGTGTGTATATACACAGACGTATGTAACAACAATTAATGAGAAAAGAGGCAATGGATTAGAAAGAGAGCAAGGAGTGGGTATATGGGGGGGTTTGGAGGAAGGAAAGGGAAGGAGGGATGTTGTGGTTATATTATAATATAATCTATATTTAAAAACCAGACAAAAGATGCAGGGATAGTTAGATCACTCACTCCCATCCAAAGTGTCTTCGCACACCTCTCACCTTCCCCTCCTGAGTGTCTATACTGCTTACGTTGTTCCACGGGGGTGCAAGGAAGGTGCTCTGAGGGTGACTGCACACAAATCTCCCCCAAACTGAGGCTTAGTAAGGTGACGTGATTATCCTGTTACATGGCTGAGCTGGGGGTTGGGGTGCGGCTGGAATCCAAATCCCCAATTTCGCCCACTTCGCCATTTGGGCTAAATCACTCTCCTCAGCTTAGCTCACCTGATTCTTTTTCCTCAGTGCTAATTTATGTCTTCAGTTTGCATCCAATTTAGCCCCTTCTACTCAGGCTGCTTCCTTGCCTGCAAATCCCCCCAGGGAGGCCTTCAGATGACTCCTGCCCAGAAATTACTGCCTTCAGCCTGAGCACACGTGCCCAAGGCATTCCTCTGGGTCCTGAATAACACCATGACATCGCCAGCCACCTTGGCCAGCAGCTTCTCCACCGGCCCACTGACATTTCGAGCCTCTCCGTAGCCCCTTGCTAGAGCAAATACCACTTGCTTCCACGGCTACCTGCAGTTCTTGTTATTTTCTTGTCATTGACTTCGTGCTGGGGTTTCTAACCACCCAATCCAACTTCCCTGCTTTTATTTCTTTTTCTGTCCTTGGAATCTGAAGCATCCCCCGATTTACCACCATCTGCTACCTTAATTAATAGGCTGTTTACCTCCCCTGTAGGACCTCGCAGAGATGCTCTTGGACGCCATCCCTGACTCCGTAGAGTTGCGGGGCCTTCATTAGTCTTGGTTTATAATCCAGCCTTCAATCTAGCTGACAGCTTGCATCTCCAAGCCAATTTGAATTACATTTTTTTCTCGTAGGATTTCATAAGACACAAATACGCTTTATTCAAACCTGGAACAAATTACAGTTACAAGATTCTCTCTGTCCAGTCCTCTTATAATTTGAAAGGAACCAGAAAGAGGTGGGGGTAGGGTGGGCAAAAAGAGCATTAATCTGGTTTGTTTGCTATAAATTCACTGCGTTCTTCTCTGCATTGAAGTCTCGGGATTTTGTTGCAAGCAATTCTCTTTCTGCATGACATAGTTGGGTGCCTTCTGCCTCCCTCCATGTCAGCACCCTCACCAGCAGACTTACATGATACCCAGTGCAGTCACACACAAATCTATGGCCAAAAAAATAAATGAAGAAAGTGACTTTTTAAAACCTGAACTGCCAACACGCTCTTTACCATCAAAGATGGCAACTTGTCTAGAAGACAAGACAGCTTGTGATTGGATCCTCGTCTTTGTTGAGCGGAGGAGGTGGCTCAGCAGGTCAACCACTTACTAGACAACTGTGAGGACCGATGTTCGGATCCCACGACCCACATAAAAGCCAAGCACGGTAGACGGACCATTATTGCAAGTGTTCCTTAAAATGCAGTTGTCTATGCTCTTTCTTCCCGGATGAGTAAGGGGAGAGGGATGGTATAGCATCTATCAGGATCCTTCTGTGGCTCAGACCCCGAGTGAGGGGACCGCCCCTGTGATCACAATGATGAGTTTAAACCAGCCTTGTCCACATCTCCTAAAGATCTGGATCAAGGTGTAGATCTCCAAGGCTCACTACTATACACTCTGAGCAGGGGTTTGAGAATGGGACTCTAAAAGGCCTGCTGGGTGTTTCTTTGGTGGCTAAGTGAATTTTGGAAACACCAAAATTTCAAAACACCCCAGAAATATCTATTTTAGCACCTTTTTGTCTGCCATTTGTCAGGTATAACGCTCAAACAGCTTTAATAATCTGCCCCGCATACTCAGACTGTGAAGACATAAGCCCAGCACTGAAGAAAGGCTTATAGGCTTCTGGAGCCCATGCCTTCTTCTTGACACCGAAGAGCCTCCATTGTGATGGGAAGCTTCCTTTTCTGTACAGTTTTTTTCTCTAAGATGTCTCAGCATTATTTTTATAAGATAAAAATGTTTTTTAGCATGCCCAAAGATATTGGTTCCACCTCAAAGCTCACATTAGCTCTACTCATCATAGCCAAAATGCTAGACCACCCAACTCCACAGTAAATGAACGGAGAAACAAAAGGAAGAAACATGTACATGCAGTGGAGTATCATTTGCCTATGAAGAGGAGTAAAGAAAGCTCTTATACACACTACAGCATGGGGGAAACTTGAAATAAGATGCAAAAGACAAATACTGAATGATGGCACTTGAGAAGCCTGAGACAAGCAGACTCATAAAGACTGAATGTAGAATCTTTTCTGGCAGACTGGGAGGAGGAGAAATGAGGAATTGTTTAATGGGAACAAGAGTTTCTGTTTTGAGAAAAGGGAAAGTTCGAGAAATAGGTTGTGACTCGGGAGCCCATACTTTGGCCTTCACTTTCTCTGTAAAGCCACACTTCTCCGTGATCAGGGCCTCTGATGCCTGCAACACAAGGACCCTCTGAATAGCAAGGTGCAAGTCTGATTGCTAAGACATCTTCTGCCCCCACATTTTGTTTCAGATAGACCCTTGCTAGGTAGCCCAGGCTGATTCTCCTGCCTCAGCTTCCTAAACACTAGGATTACATGCACGCACACACCCCACCCCCCCGTCTGCCTTCTGGTGGTGGTGGTGGTGGTGGTTTTTGTTGGTGGTGGTCTGTAAAAATAAATATGGCCAGCAAGATGACTCTGCGGGTTAAAGTACTTGTCTTGTAAGCCTGATGACCAGAATTCAATCCTCAGAACACACATAAAGATGGAAGGAGAAAACCAAGTCTACAAAGTTGTCCTCTGACCTCCACCTGTGTGCTGTAGCATGTATGTGTCCATATACACACACCATGCACACACAATGATGATGATGATGATGATAAATATTTTAAAAGAAATGTTTAATGCAGAGAGTAAGTGACCACAGGGAGCTCACCCCTAATTGGTACATCTACAACACAACCCCTACACTGAGGCTCAGAAATGTAGTGGAAGAGGGGGCAGAAAGATTTAGAGTTAGAAGACCAGAATACCAACCTACCTACCTGGTCTAGACCTACCTGTACGGTCCAGACATGACAGGGAGACTGAGTCCATGAAATCTTAACAGTACTGTTGCCTAAACAAGGCCTGAATAATGACCACATCAGTCAACATGCCAGCACAGATGGAGGACATGTCACAAGGCCCCACCTCTCGATGAAGAGATACAGGCAATCCATGGCTGCTCTGGGAGGAAGAATCACTTTTCTCCAGGGTTGAGTTTCTTGACAGGTAATTGAACCCCAAGCCCTGAACACATACACACAGAAACAACACTAAACAGACTCAATGGAGTGTGTGTGTGTGTGTGTGTGTGTGTGTGTGTGTGTGTGTTTGATAATTATAAGAAAGAAGTCATAAATTCAAGCAGCCATTGGGGAGGAACATGGGAGGAGTTGGGAGAGGAGAGGGAGGAGTGGAAATTATGTAAATACAGTACTGATGTATAAAATACTCAAAAATGATAAAAAAAGAAATGATTTTGGAAATTTGATGTATATGGGTGTTTTGCTTACATGTTTGTGCACTATGTACATGCCTGCAGAGCATCAGACCTCCTGAGACTAGACAGTTGTAAACCACAATACAGGTGCTAGGAATCCAGGACTTCTGGAAGAGCAGAGTACTCTTAACAACTGAGCCACCTCTCCAGCCCCAGAAATGATTTAAAAAAAAAAAAAGAATGAATAAATAAATGCAAATGTAACTCCCTTTACCCCTGAGAACATCATCCCAAACTAGTTGGACCAAATGAAAAATTTCCTTTTATGGACAAAGCATCTCATCTGATAAACGGGTAGCTGGCTAACCAAGAACATGCTAGAAACCTTTCAGACTGCAGTCTTCCCATTCAAAGAGCAGATGAGAACAGGAGATAGGGGAAAGAGAACCATGGAAAAAATTGAAATAATTAATGTATGCCTTAAATTTGGCTGGAGGAGTTATTTAAGAGCATTGCAGCTTCCTCTGCATGATCAGTATCTTCAAGGAAAATGTGATTTTTTTCCCCCTTCAGAGGAAAGCAGCTCCAGCAAGAGGCTATAAAGACTGTAGGCACACAAAGGTTATGAGACGGTAAGTCAAAGAGGTGGCAGGTCTGTTGTGTCTGAAAAGACACGTGCAGCCTGACACTGAGTTCCTTCCTGTACAGGGACTCGTAGGGCAAGAGAAATAAAGACCATGATGGGGCCAGGGATATAGTTCATTCAGAAAAGTTCTTGCCACCCAAGCACAAGGACCTGAGTTCAATCCCCAGCATACATGTGAAAAGTTGGGGAAAGGGACATGTACTTGTAATCAGTGGTGGGGAAGTAGAGGCAGGAGGATTATCCCCTGGGGCTCCCAGGTCAGCCAGCCTAGCCTTCTTGGTGAGTTCCAGGCCACTGAGAAACCTTATCCCAGAAAACAACATGGATGGTACCAGAAATGTAGAAGCCAAGGTTGCCCTCTGGCCTGTACGTACATGTACACATTCATATACACACATACATACCAGACCAGACCATGACGATGTCCTAAGCCTTTGCAGACACTGCTTCTGTGTGGGACAGACATCTATTTCCCTGCAGAAAATGAGGTAGCACTTAACCATCACAAGGAAGAAAAATATCATTAATCTTTGCCTGGAGTGATTTGACAATAGAACTCGTGAGAGCCAGAAAAGAGCTCAAGGCGAAGTGAGATGTCCCCTCAGAAGCGGTGGAATGGGGCATGCCTTAAACAAACCGCAGGTTTTGTTAGACATACTTTCTGCCCTCTTTTAATAGTTAACCTGACCCCAGCTCAGGAATCCAAGATAGCAAGGCATCTATTGTGCCCCTGGAGAAAGCTTTGCAAACCCGAGTGCCTTACAGCCTTGGCTGCAGCCATTGTCCCAGGGATTCAGATATGGCCCTTCCTTCTTGGATCTTACAGCCCTCCAGACCCACACCGAGCTTATCTCCGGCAGGAGACTCAAGGGTTTATGATTTTAAAACATAACTTGAGTACGTCTCCGTCTTATCTCAGAATGAGTTTCCCTCGCACTCAGCGTCCCAGCTGCTTCTTGCTGCCCAGCCAGACTCCTGCAGAGATAAAAATACCACTCATTTAGGTAAATGATTAAATTGAAAGTTACAATATTACTGATTAAGTTTGCACAACGAAGAGGGGAAAGAAAGCAAATTCTATGAGAGGGTCAAGGAAGTGCCTGCCCTCCTATGTGACCCTCAGGCAGCTCCCACCCTGAATGGCAAGGTTCTTATGAGGGTTCCCTTAGGGGAACCTCCTCCACTCCATGTCACTAGGGTCTCCGCTTTCAATCTCAGAACAACTACTTATTGTCTCCTCTGTGTGTGTGTGTGTGTGTGTGTGTGTGTGTGTGTGTGAATGTGTGTGCTCGTGTGTGCTTGTCTGTGTGTACCTTGGGCTGTGGAAGGAACTTTCTGAAGTTAAGCATATTTCTTAAACCTATCAGTCATGAAGTCACTGGGAAAGAAGATGTGGGTTGTATAAAGAGAATCAGGGTGATGGCACATAGTGAATGATTTGGACTATGTAAAACTGAGTGTAACGAATACAGGTAACAGATAAAGATAAAATAGCCAGCAAGGTATATGATAGGACAGGGCCTGGATGGAGCACACTTGGGATGAGGAAAGAGGGACTGCTGTGGAATGGTCTGTATGTCAAATTGCTCTGATTGGTCAATAAATAAAACACTGATTGGCCAGTGGCCAGGCAGGAAGTATAGGCGGGACTAACAGAGAGGAGAATTGAGAGAATTCTGGGAAGTGGAAGGCTAAAGAGGAGACACTGCCATCCGCCGCCATGACAAGAAGCATGTGAAGATGCTGGTAAGCCATGAGCCACGTGGCAAGGTATAGATTTATGGAAATGGATTAATTTAAGATATAAGAACAGTTAGCAAGAAGCCTGCCGTGGCCGTACAGTTTGTAAGCAATACAAGTCTCTGTGTTTACTTGGTTGGGTCTGAGCGGCTGTGGGACTGGCAGATGACAGAGATTTGTCCTGACTGTGGGCCAGGCAGGAAAACTCTAGCTACAAGGTACCTTGAATACCCAAGGCTAATCCTTTTCAGAGGCCAGTCCCACATCTACAGAAGCCAAGCCCAAGAGTCAGTGTCTCCCAATAACAAACTCTGGTACAATTCTTGCTGCATCTTTACTCCAGCCCTGTGACCCACAAATTCCCAAAGATACCAAAAGCATGCTCCACCCTCTTACCTTAATTTTGGTATGATAGAAGAGAGAGAAACATTCTAGCAAGCCAAAACTTGTCTGTCCATCATAGCCATCCACCAACAATCACCACGGCTTCCTACTCACCCCACCTTCTTGTTGAATTCCTAGTCACAGGAAGCCCCAAGTAGCCTGGACAGAAGAGCTGGGTGCCCTCCAGGTCCTCACTGAGAGTGTTGGAAGCCATGGAGAGTGGCAATCCATTGTTCTTGCTTCATTTTGCCCTAGAGCCCAGCCCTGTGCTACTGATGAGGATGGGCAAGGAGATATGCCCTCATGAACAAAGCCAGCTGCCACTCACCTGTCCTCTAATAATTAGTCACACCACCAGATTGGCCCTACAACCCTTCACCACTGCAGACTCTGGGAGGCTAAGTCGATGGGAGAAAGATCCTGGAAGACACAGCATCTAGGGGAACAATGTTTCACAGGAACCATGTGTCAGGAGAATGATGTGTAAGGGGAGCCAGGTTTGAGAGTGGAACAGTTTCCTGTGTAGTGGTCCAGTCAGAGCCCAGGATTCCATTGACCCACAGAACCCTTCAACCTCACAGGGCCCCTGATCACCACCACCCAGTTTGACCTCAGCCTTTGAGTTTTTATTTGTTTGTTTTTCTGGGGCCCTTTGTTCCATTTTGCTCTTTGTTTACAGAAAAAAAAAATTAGACAATACCAAGTTCCTTAACATCCCATGTCCCCCTTTATTAAAAATGGCATTGAAGTGATATTTTTACAATGGACATGCTAATATAGAGTCATAACTATTAGCTAAAGCCCATTGTTTATATTAGGGTATGTTCTTGGACTTATACATTCTATGGGTTTTAACAAATGAATGATAACATATATCCATCATTATAGGATTGTGTAGAAAACCTCCAAACCTAAAATCCCTACGCTCTGCCCTGTCATCCTCTCGGCCCCTAAACTGGCAGAAGTATGTTTTTATATCCAATTTGCTGGACAAATATATGCAGTTTTAGTTTTAGTTTTCCTCTTTAAAAAGCTGATTGACTCAGGTAGAATCATCACAAGGCTGAGCTCAAGCCCAGTCAGAGACATTCGATCCCCCCCACCACCCCCACCCTGTTCCTCCCAGTCTCTGAGCAGAATACAGCACTCTCTGCTCCCTCCTGCAGCTCTCTCCAGGATCCTGCAGCAGAGCTGAGCTCAGTGGGGAGCTCTAGTCTGGCCACAGAGGATGCAGGCAGAGGATGGAGGCATCATCTTGTACCCCTTGCCTGTGAGTGAATAGGTGGGGTACAGGTGATATCCAAGTTGTGCTGAACTGGATGGAAAGAAGTATGAGCGAGCGGTGAGAAGACAGAACAGAGCAATGCCAAGTATCCATTCTCAAAGCTTCACCAAGGCGTCCACTGGGGATTCCAAGGACTCATGAGTTTATAATGGTTTTCATAGCAATACTATGAAATACTATCCATTCACATTCTTGAAACACCATATGAACAAGTTTTCTGTCTATATAATATGCCATCTCTCAACAGATTGGATGTATAAGCCGTTATAGAATCCCAACTGTCTTCTCTTAAAACAGACAATAAAAATTTTTCAAAAGTAAAGAAAAAAACTTTCCCTTTTTAATATATTTTTATTATATTTATGTATTTTATATGCACACATATGTATGTGTGGGGGCATGCACATGACAGGTGCACATGCAGAGATTAGAGAACAAAGTGAGTTTTGGGGGATTGAACTTGGGTCATAAGCCTTGATAGCAAGATCCTTTACCCACTGACTCATCTTGCCCACACCTCTTCTGTTTAGAAGAGTTTGAATGAAGCTGAGAAGCAGCAGTGGGCAAAGTCTTTCTGCACGACAGACTACCCGCTGGCACACACCTGGGTGCACACCACACACAGCTATGCACGCAGGTCCATAGTGAGCAAAGGCTCACAGGAGGAAGTGCTTTCCTACGTACATGAGAACAATTATGTCCCAAATCAGGTTTCTCCAGTAACCACGTTATCACTAGCCAGAGCTGGGTGTATCACATAAATACACTGTTACCAACCACCTTCTGGAATGTACCTCAACCTTGTCTGCTTGTCTCATCCCGGGCCCCATCCAAGGATCTGGGCATCCACATAACTGACGCACTTAACCACTGAACATCACTCATTCACTGATTGCTCAAGTCATACTTCTTTTGTTCAAGCCCTGTGTAATCAAAGGCCTAGAGGGCACTAGAGATGCCAGGAGACCAGGCCCCTGGCCCTGGCAGATGTGCAGTGCAGTGGACCGTTGTAGAAGGTGGTTTCATCACAAACCGTGGTAAAGATTTCGACCCCCTACCTCAAATGTGGAGGAAGTGGTAGAGAGTCAAGTCTCAATGCCTCTCATCCACTCTCCCATCGCTGGATGTGAGGCACGCCTCCTCGCAGCCTCCTGGGTAATTCCTCCTGTCCCCTCTGCCTACTAGAACTCCTTCAACTCCAGCACTCTTGATAGTTGCTAGCCCCATCCTTGGGCCAGAAAGCTGGAGTGACGCCATTTCTCACAACACTCCCTCTTCACATGTTTGAAAGCACTATCTTTTCTCTAAAAAAGAATCCCATTAGGAACAAGTTCTTCACTCATGTGTCTCTGTCTCTGCATGTGTGTGTGTGTGTGTGTGTGTGTGTGTGTGTGTATGAGCATGCAGGGTGTGTATGTGTGTGTCTTCGTGTTTTGTTTTTTCAAAATGGGGCCTTGAGCTTGTTACATAGGATGGCCTTAAACTTCTGATCCTCCGGCTTTTGCTTCTCAAAACGCCAAGATTACAGGTGTGCACCGCCATGCCCAGCTTACGCAGCACTGGGGCTAGAACCTAGGGCTTCAAGCATGCAGGAAAGGATTTTCCCACTAATCTACCAAACCAGCTCCCTAAATGCCTCATCGTGCTCTGAGAAGGCCAAGTCCCTGGCTCTCCCCTGACCCACTGGCCTCCTCAAGTCTCCCTGCACTCTTTCTGTTTCTGCTATTCTGGATGCACACCACAGTCCCACTTCTTCCCTTGGCAGCAGGCACACCTCAGAGATAACAGGAGCTCTCACAGTTCATCTAGGTGGCCAGGCTTCCCCTGCATGGGGGACACTCACTAGGGAAGGTCAACATGGCTTTGTTAGAACAGAGATAACGCTCCTGAGTAGAGAGCATCCTAGCTACCTAATGAGTAGGTTTCCCAGGCCTTTCTCTTGGACTGTACATGCGTTTGTAAAAGAGAACAGCCGAGAGCCAAGGACACTACATTCCTTTCTTTATTTCCTTTTCCTTGTCTTCTTTTTATCCTAAAGATTAGGCCTGGGCATAGTGAATCTTTTTTTTTTTTTAATCAAATAGAAGTATCAAAGATCGTCAGAGTATGTAAAGTGGCCCAGGATGAACCAGCCTCCCGAGCTGGCCCCAGGTTGCACTCTGCACTATCTGTAGCAGGGGCTCCTGGGATCTGCGTGGAAAGGGCTGCCAAAGTGTACATGAGGGGAGCAGGGCAGGCCTCCGTGTGGGGCGTGGAGGACCACAGCCACCGCTGAGATGGCTGTGGATAGCCCAGGCCCAGGTGGGGAGGACACTGCTAAGAAAAGGTGTCAAGTCCTCCACTCTTCAAACCTTTAGCCAAGGCAAGAACATGAGAACACACATGAACCCAGAAAGCACGGGAGTCCTCTCCCCTGCAGCACGTGCTCTGTTAATACCCAGATCTTAAAAACCCCTCCCAGAGAAGAAAGAGGAAGATCCTAACAGCCCTTGTCTGTTTGCACACACACACACACACACACACACACACACACACACACACACACACACACACACACTAATGCCCACTGGCTTTCTTCTGAGGTCGTCTGTTATGACCTGTTGCTATTCATAGCCCTTATTCTGGGGACACAGATGGAAGCTTGGGTTTAAAGAAGGAAACATCTGAGTCCCTGAGGTAGAGTCCTTCCCCTGCAGTCCTTTGCGGTGACTAATTAATGTCTCTTCCCTATTAGTTGTACATTCCCTCAGGGTACTGTTAGGTCTCAAACTCAAGACAAAGCTCACTCAGTACCTGTGGCTCCTCCCAGCATTCCTAACCCCACCCCCTACCCTAAACCCCTCCCTCCCAGGGGCTGGGCTTCCGTGCCCCACCCCCTAACTTAAACCTCTCCCTCAAAGGGCTGGGCTTCCGTGCCCCACCCACTACCCTAAACCTCTCCCTCATAGGGCTGGGCTTCCGTGCCCCACCCACCCCCACCCCTGCTCCTCCGGCATGATCCCTAGATAACTCAGCCATTTTGGCCATGCCAGTCTCTTGGTTGGTGGCTCCTCTCTTGCTCTCCATGCCCCCCTCTCCTCTCATGGTCCAGGTTAGTCTGCTAACTATGTTCAGCCTGGATTCTTCCTCTGCCTGCTTTCTCCTTTATCTACAATAGAAATCCTCCATACTTTAGGAGTGAGTAGTCACGTCCTCTTCCTTGTATTTCATTTTTTCGTTCACATAGTGTGTAGATTTCCTGAGTCCTGGTGTTCCCACAGAACCACACGCACAGGAGATGCTTAATAAGTGGGGGCTGATAGACTGACCACATGTCAGGATAGGTGATGGAACAGTGGGGTTAGGGTGAGGGACACCCTTGGGGGAGTTTAGAGACCCTACGAGTTCTCTCAATGGGTTGTCAATCAAATGCACAGCCTTGGTTTCCCTCTCGAAAGTAATAATTGGCTTGGACCTAAGACCCTGGTTTTCTTCTATCCTTCCTCATCTTGGGAGCACTTCCTGGCAGCTTCAGAGAAGAGCTTGGTTGGCTCCTAACTTTAACTGCAGCATTTCCTGCCAGGGGAGTTTTCATAATTGCTACCCACAGCTCCTCAGGGCCAGCCCTGGGTGGTCCCCCAAGGCCTCAGGCAAACAGGACTGGGGTTTCAGAGGCCTGAATCCCAAGCCCTAGCGGATGGTATTCTGAAGGAGGAAGCAAGGCTGCAGTTTCCTGTCTCAGCCTTTGTGGCCACTAGGCAGCTGAGCCAAGCCGTCTCTCAGAATGAGCGGTCAGCTCTGAACAGGCTGATGTTCACAGGCCTGTGCCACCCAACAGTGCACCCCTGACTCTAAGATGTTCAAGAGAGGAGTACCACAGAGAGAAGCGCAGCAGCTCCCAGGTGCCTGGGCAATCTCAGCACCACGGGCATTTCCAGCTTGCTGGCCCTTCAGCCCACATCCTCTCTCCTTCCCTCTCTTTAAGCAGCGCCATCCTGCTCTCCTTCTGAGGAATGAGCTCTTAGCCACTTGGACACAGTCTGATGGGCTCATCATCCAGGACATACGCCTTTCCCCCATCCAACCACGGATGCCTGAGCCCCCCAGCAGAATACACGTGCTCTCCCGGGAACCTGAGTTATGGGCAGAACCAAGGCAGGAGCAGGTCTGCTCCCATTCTAGCAGCCGCCCCCCCCCCCCCCGTCCCCCATTCTAGCAGCAGCTCTGTGGCCACATTCCATGTGCTTCCACCAAGGGTTCTCTCTGGGCAGCCAAGCCTCCACGAGTTTGCCCTGACCCCCCAGCCTTCTCTCCGATCCCTCTAGCTGCTGCCATGTTTTTGTTTTTGTTTTGTTTTTTTTTATTTCCTCTTCCGTTGCACATGACTAATAAGCCCCAACTGACATGCCTACATCCTAGAGCAAAGGCAAGGTGATCACACAGCTAACTGTCTTGAGCAAGCCAAGCCATACTCACGCCACAGCGGCAGGGTACAACGATGGCAGAAAGGCCAGAGCTTCAGGCTTGACACCACCTCCCGCACGGCCTTGGCCTGAGGACTCCGTGGCTCTGACTGTGTTTCCTTGTCTCTAAAATGGCAATGTTTTCTCTCCTTGTGGCATGGGGGTGTGTGTTGATACAATGCACATAGGATACTTCCGTGTAGTCAGGAGTGGATGGGGGGGGGGGGGTTCGATGTATAGTACTGATAGGAACATTCTCCTTGCTCCCCACTCATTCATCCCAGGAGGCATCTGAGAATCCCAATCAGCCTCCTGCTGATCAAACACACCAGAGTCAGTCACCTCAGTGCTTTTTGACTGTGCAGAAACCTGGGGTGTCCGAGCCCAGCCTCCCAAAGCCCCTTTCAGGAAAAGGCTTCTTGAAATAAGAGGGGTTTTGGCTGCCAAGTTGAAACAGCACATAAACCTTAGAACCCACAGATTTGAGGGAATTCTAATCTTGGCCCAAACTGGCAGAAGGAGGGGTGTGGGGGAGGGGCGGATGAGTCAGAGATTCCACCCCTCCGAGGGGGCAGCCTAATATGGCGTTGGGGAGCCAAGAGAGACAACTTAGGTATGCTTGGATTTCCAGACTGGAGCCACGGCTCTGGCCAGGGACCAGCTGCGCACCCCCACACGCATGCACACACCTACCTCTCAGACACACGGAGCAGAGCTCAGGGTAGGGAATGAATCAAAACTGAGGCTCAGAAGAAGCCAGCTGACCTACTTGAAACTTGACACAGGAGGTGACGGCTGGTTGCTGTCACCCAGAATGCACCGGGGCTCAGCCCCTTGTGGCCCTGTGTCTTTGGGCATAGTAAAGCCCCTGGCTGACTCTAAGGTCTCCAAAATGCAGCTGCTTTTGGATCTGTGATACAACAGCCATGCTATGACTAACGGAGGCCTCATCCCAAAGGACATCTCCCCATATGAATGCCAACACTAGGAGCGGGGAGCTTCCAGAGGTGAGACTTCAGCTCCTACCATAACTCTATGGGTTATGAAAACACAAGTTCAAGATGGCTCTTGAAGGAGTTGGTGAGAAGTTGGCTTAGTTTGGTCCTGGCTAGGCTCCTCACTAGCCATGTATGTGACTGGGGGCATCTACTTTGCCCATCTGTAAACTGATGGAAGCGGAGATGTGGTCCTCATATCCAATGTTCCTAAGAATCATCTGGGAGTTTTGCTGAGCCCTGGCTCAATAGACTGGGGAGGAGCCTAAGGATCTGCATTTCCAACAAGTCCCTAGGGTTAAATTAAGAGGGAGAAAGAGTGCTTTATCTTATCTCCACATCCCAAGTCCTCTAATTAGACCAACTTAGATCACACGCCCACTCTGGCCAATAGTTACACAGCCACCTTGTGGTAATTGACCAGGCCAAGGCCCTGGGCTCCATCCCTGGAGACAGGATTAATCAGCATCCCCAGAAACACATCAAACAGCAGTGGGACTGTTGGAATGAGTCAGGGGAGAGAATTATACTGGAGAGGTGAGTAGTAATTACCCATGGGGTGGGGCAGTGGCAGAGCCATCATGGAGCCCGACCAGGCTCTGTTCTCTCCAGCACACCTGACTATTTCTGTTTGGACCCTCTGTTGAAGAGGTCAGATCTTGATGGTGTTTGCTAGATGTAGGCTCCTGATGAAGGTGGGAAAACTCTAAAGAGACACTTTCTCATAGGAACAAGGCTTGACCATTACAGATGAAGGAATTGTATCCCAATCCTTGCAGGAGAGTGGCAGTTCCCTCAATCCCCCTGAATGGTATTCCTGCAGAAAACATCAATAACACTCTAGTCACCTGGGTGCCCCAAGCACAAACCCATGCTCTGCAACAAATGTATAAAAAACTATAATTCAGTCTGGGACACAAAGATATTTATTTATTTATTTATTTATTTATTTATTTATTTAAGAAGATGTGAACAAGTGTCTACCTTCCCCATAGAGAGCACCAACAGCAAGTCAAAGTATAATTCCCCTAAGGTCCACCTTGGCAAACCAACAAGTTTATTTGGCCTACTTAAGAGCGTAGGTAAGGGGTTAGTTCCAGGAGAAGGGGTGACCTCAAAGCGGTAGCACCAGTAAGAAGCCTTACCCAGCATGGATGACAACTTTTCCCGAAATGATGGAAGCCCCTCTTCAGCTAATCTGCCATACTCTATACACACTATCCCCTCCCAGAACCATGGGATTCAGTACAGCTGGAGCAGAATTACATACAGCTGGGAGAGACATAGAAGAAGGAGTGGATGGAATCAATGGTGAGGCTCTAATGACCCTCCTCTAGCCTCTCTCTTATGAGGGACCATCAACAGGCCTCCTCTTGAGGGGCTTCTCTGCAGGACATTGCTTTCCAGCAATCTGATACATGAAGTCTGCTTCTGACATCAGAGAGACTCCTGAATAATGACGATAATAATAATAAGATGATGATGTGGTTGGTGGTGATGTTAATATGTCTTTCCCTTTGTGGGGATTTGGCACTCTCTTTTAGGTACCTGTTGGGATCAGAAGTTCAGGTTTGTAGTGATTTGCTCTAAAACAGGTCAATGATTTGCTCTCCCTCCACTGGTTCACCTAAGTCTGCTAGCTGAGGAGATGAAGATCACAGAGATTTAGCATTTGGTCCACAGTCTGAGATGTAAATCTTGGACCAGGAGGGGCTCTTGAGTTTAAACCTCGATTGTATTCAAAGAGGATCAGAGTGCTCGACTTGAGCCTCAATTACTGGGAAATGGAATAATGTTAGAACTCAACCAGCATGGAGGCTCTGTGCTCAAGACGTCTGAATTCACTGAAATCAGGCCATGTGACCTCGTGTAAGTCCTGTTCCCTCTCTGTGCTTCCGTTTTCTCATCAGCAAACGTAAGTGTTTATCTCTCATAGGTGGCTGTGAATACTACAATGTATAGGGCACCGGGATGCTTGCCAGCTGCCTGACAAGTACTGATAAATATTAGCAATGATTATTTGAGTCAGATGACACAGAGGAAGTCCCTCCTATGGGTCATGAGCTGGCAGAGCAGTTGCACATCGACAACCTTGTCCTCCACGTGACCATAGTCTTGGAGAAGATAAGACTCAAAGGTAATCCACAATACACGCTATCACTGAGCTTTGCATGAAACGGGAGCTCTGACTGGAAGAGACCAGGAAAGACCTTGGAAGAGCAGGGTGGCTGACAAAGACCTTGACACAGGAGGAGGAAACTAGATGGGGTGAACAGAAGGTATGGTGTGAGCAGGCCTGCTTGTCCATGGGATGATGGCTTCAGGGCAAGAGAACCATGCAGTTCTGAAGGGGAAGGATAGGACAAGACTGGGAAACTGGCTGTGTAGCGGGCCTTGATTTGGGCTTTGCCCTGAGGCAGCAAGAGGCAATGGGAGTTTTAGGCCAGAGAAAGGAATGGGACTGTAGGATTTAAAGAAACAAACAAAACCAAACAAACAAACCTGAAACTGGAAAGTGGGGCACAGAGGAAGGGATGAGGCCAAGCCAGTTGGGAAGCTGCGCCCAGGCGAAATCTGACCATGGAGATGGGAAAGATAGCCTGGGCTTAGGGCATTTCGTAGGAGGATAGACAGGAAGTGGTGGCCAACTGAATATTAAACAGAGAGAACAAAGGGGGTGGGTCATTAGTCTCCAGCTTAGGAGGTTGGGTGGGCATCTTGACAGGTTAGAAAGTTCCAGAAACAGGAGTTGTATGAACGGAGCCCGTGGACAAATATCAAGGATAGTTACATTTTCTGCAAGCCACTGCTTCACACTTAGTACCTTTTATTTCTTTAAACAGAATGTGACGGGAGGACACAGGGTCAACTTTCAGAAATTTCCCTGAGAACACCTCCATGAGGCCTGGAGCTCCATTTCCTGATCACTCCATCCAGAGCATTACAAATACATCCCTAGGCTCACTTTGAGAACAAATAAGACACAGCCACAAATGCAAATCACTCCTCATGGAGGACTTCAGCGCAAATGGTAGTCCTCCTTTATGTAACCCTGTCCTCATAAGGAAAAATATGAGAAAATACCAACCTTAACCATGGAATAAATAGAGGGAATGATGGCTTTAAAATTAGGGGTTGGAAGAATGGCATACTGTGAAATCCCAAACCCCAGGCAGGGTCTAGGGAGCCACAAACCACACGGATTTGAACTTCAAGAGGAGATGATGTTTTGAAGGGCCTGGAAATAAAGAGTCCCAGGTTCAGCTGGGGAAGGACGAATTCTCATCCAAAACACATCTTTATGGCTGGGCTTTGGGGCCCGGAAAGAGTTCCTCATGGAAATGCTGAACACTCTCTCCACGTCCTACACCAGTGCGGCTCTGAGAAAAATCAGACTTTCCCCTGCATCTAGGTCAACTGGATGGGTGGAAGGAGATTCCCTGAGAATTTTGAGATTTCTAGGACATTAAAGAAAGAATTGCATTATGGACAGGGATGTCTTTTTGTTTTTAATGTATTTATCCTTTCAAAATTTCATACATACATACAAGATTTACTTTGGCCCCCATTACCCTCTCTCATTCACTCCCCCCCCCATTACCTTCTTTCATTCACCTCCTCCCTCACAGAGCCCCTTTGTCTTCCCACCAAGCTCCGCCCCTTTTATGTCTTGTCTTTTGTTTGTTTCATTTGTGGTCCACTGCATTGAACTAGGGTTCCTTGCTTGAGCAAGAGGGACTTTTTACTTGAGTAAGGACAGTTTACCACTGGCTATGCCACTAAAGGCTATGAATGCCCCTCAGCCATCAACCATGAACTGTCAGTATAGCTCCTTGAGGGGAAATAGAACCTGACAAGCCCCTCCCTATCCATAAAGAGATGTTGATGGACTCCATATTGTGCAGATAGCCACTACTGCTTTGAGTCCATGTGTACAACGGCCGTCCCAGTGGATCTGAGATTTCTGACTTTGCCTCTATCTGAAACTCAGTAAACCTACTTGTGAGAAAGAAAAGGCAACCAGACAAAAATCTCTTCTTGTCCAGAGATGTCAATTTGTGAGCCCTATATCATCAAAGACCCTGGACCACTAAGCTCCACTCAGGAGTCAATGGCTCAAGTGTCCACAAATGCCAGAAGACACTTCCAGGGCTGATGCTGGCTGGCTAGATGGGCATTGACCAGATGAGATGTTATGTCCAATCTGAAAGGAACAACATCTTACATACACCCAACAATTGTGGCTGTAAGGAAAAGTGAGCCAATGGCACCAGCATCGAAATTCCTAAAAGACTCATTGAAATATGCACAATCTCTTGAAATCCTCTAAATTTTAACATTGAGAACAAGTTCCAAAATATCTTAGACACAACACGGGCCAAACAAAGCACAGCACACTGGCGCCCTTCGAGATCTGGGCTCTGTTGCCTCCCAACATTATCAAGACAGAATTTCAACACATGGGTGGAAGGAGAGAGAGGCCTTGCATCATGCAGAATTAGGGTGCAGCCAGCTCCCAGCCTAAGTCCCTTCTGCAGCTCTTCTACCTACCAACACCTATGTTGCTTGGTCTCAGCTCCTTGATCTGTGAGGAGAGGGGAAAGGGCAAGGTGAACATCAAGGATTTCAACCAGTATTCTACACCAGGGGTCAGTAGACCCATTCACTGAATCAGGTATTTTCTGCAAAGCAGAGAAGCCCTTCAGCTTTTGATGGCTCAAGAATTAGGGTAGGTGGATCTCTGGGTGCAGTGTTCCAGATCTCGGGTGATGTCTCATGAGGACTCTCCCTAAAATGATTGAAAGCAGACTAAGAAGATGAAGCCACACCGTGTGAGATACAGTGGCCATGTTTGTATGAGTATCAGACCTCAGCTGTATCTTTCATTCTTCTCTTCACAAGAGGCTCAGAAGGTAGGGACTTTATCAATGCCTTTGTCTACATCTGTAAAATGAGGAACTGGAGGCTCAGAAGGGCTAAGCCAGGCAGGCCAAACAAGAGAAACAAGGAAAACATGGAGAAATGCAAACTACTACTTCTTTACAATTGAATCCTATCTGGTTATTTTCTGTTACTAACATTGGTTAGTATACTCAAGAGACTTCCAGTTTAAGATTGTCTTTGGTTACTAAGTGAGGTTACTAAGAGGGAGAGGGAGAGAAAGAAATCATGGAATAAATATAGGAGATAGTAGCTTTAAAAGGTAACTAGCAAATACTCATAGATCAGTCCCTAGCCCAGCAGTCACCAGAGAGGCTTCACTGACACCTGATGGGAGCAGATACAGAAACCCATAGCCAAACATTAGGCAGAGAGAGAGAGAGAGACCCCAAATCAGAGATCTCCATTGGGTCCCTTCCCTTGGAGCTCATGGAAACCCTGCAGAAGATGGGGAGGAAGGATTCTAAGAGCCAGAGAGCTCAAGAACACCAGGAGAACACAGCCCACAAAATCTACTAAACAGGACTCCTAGAGGCTCATAGTGACTGAAGAGACAATCATAGAGCCTGCATGGGTCTGAGCTAGGTCCTCTGCAAATATGTTATGGTTGTTAGCTTGGTGTTTTTGTGGGATTCCTAACAGTGGAAGTGGGGGTATCTCTGACTCTTTTGCCTGCTCTTGGGACCCTTTTCCTCCTACCAGTTTGCCTTGTCTAGCCTTGACATGAGGGTTTGTGCCTAGTCTTATTGTAACTTACTATGCTGTATTCAGTTGCTCTTTTCTTAAGGGAAATGGAGAAACAGTAGATCTAAGGAAGAGGTGATGGGGGGTGGCTAAGAGTAGTGGAGGGAGGGGAGGCTGCAGTTGGGATACATTGAAGAGTCACTGCAAGAGACTAGAAGGAAGCCATGATAAACTAAGGCAAGTCTCTGTCAGGAAAAGCCACCCTTTCTGGGCAATAAGCTCCCAGCTCCTACTGGAAGAATGGGGCTTACTATAGAGAATTGGTCAGAACCACCTACAACCACTTAGGGGCAGCATGGGAAGCTCTGCATTCCAGTTAGTGTAACAAACTGCCTCATCCTGGACTTCACTTCTATTGGTTTGAAATTCTTCCACCACGTGGCACACTTCTCTTCTACAACTCAGTTTAAAAACAACTGAGTCACATGTGAAATGAATGAGGCTCTCTCCCCTCCCTGATATTGTCATCTACACACTGAAGGTGGGAAGGATGGAACTCTGTAGATATCTATTTGATGTCTGTGAGAGACAAGTCTGCTGGACCACCCTTCTGCCTGGGTGTCCTGGTATCAGGGAGGACATAGTAGATGTGTTCCTATTCCCTGTCCACTGAGAGAACTAGGGTCCCTTTCTCTGGTGTTTGTACTTGGGACACCCAGAACCACCTGGAGAGCTCCTGTCTGCTCCTAGCATATGCACTTTGTCCCAGAAATCTATATCCTTAAGCAAAATCTTGAAGGGAGCTTAAATCTGGGCCATGGCATCCTTCCCATGGTCCATAGTTGGCCGTTTCTTTTATTGGGACAGGGTCTCTTTCTGTAGGCCAGGCTGGCCTTGAACCCTCCTCCATCTTCTTGCCTCAACTTAGAAAGTCCTGTGGTTGCAGATGTGTGGCACTACATGCAACCTATAAAGACCTCTGTTATATTTGTACATTTTCTTGTTTTGCAGCCCTGGGGATAAGCTATGTCCTGATCTACTCCGATTTCTTATTTACACACATCTGTGTATCAGACTTGAATACTGTTTTGCCTCTTCCCGGGGATTTCTCAAGGTTCCCCCAGAACAGCCATCTCAAAAGCTGCACCCGGGGTTGTGATCTTGTCCATACACTATGCTTGAGAAACTTGGGCATACAGGGCCTGAGTGTTTCACCAGGGTCACCTGGATGGTGGGGACTGAGATGGGTTTGAAGTGCGACTTCAAGACTTTATGGATGCTGAGCTTCCTGGCTACAGTACCATCTCCTCTCAGCCTTATTGGAACATGAAGGGGCTCCTTGTGCCCCACACAGAAAGCTCCATCGGGAAATCCAGTTGAATTTTGCTGAATGTTGTAAGTAAACATGATGCTGTCTCTATCCGTTGTTATTTGTTCTTTGACTTGGAGGATGCCTTGCCCAAGGGGACATACCACTCTGTTTGGGGGCTCTCAGCTGTGATCCCCAGCTGATTGCCTCAATGGGCTTTCTCAGTTGATTTCTGCAGAAGGTTTTAAGTCCCTGGTTTGATGATATCTTTCTATCTATCATCTATCAAACTACCTCTTGCTATTTATTTTTTCACTTCAGCTATACACTTAATAAACTCACCCACTCTAAACTGAAAGCATGGCTATTGTAGATTGTTTCTGAACTATGTAGAAAAAGAAAAACTGATTTGAGTACACCACACCTTTTCATTATCACCAAATTCACACATTGAAGCTCCAACTCCTAATGTGGAGATAGGCTTTGGAGATAGGGCTGTATTAAGGTTGAAAAGGGTCTGTAAAGGGTGGGACCTTATCTTAGTTACTTGTGGGGGCCCACAGAGGCTCCCTAGTAAGGCCTTACTCAAGGTCAGAAAGTCTGAGCTTGCTTTGCCCAGCAGGGCTACATAATGGGATGATTTGGCCAAGGGCACAGTTACCAGGTGTTTTGAAGAGTCTACACTTGTTGATACTTTATACCTCAACCTTGAAAGGGGAGGTCTTTTGTTCCTCCCCTTGCTGATGTATACAAAGCCCATCATGATTATTTAACTTGGGGCAACTGGGTATTGACCCAGGGCTCTCTCAAAGTTATCCTGTGTCTCTGTCTTTCTCATCATCTCCATCTATATTTCCATCTAATACTTCCTCATTCCTCACTCCTCCCTGCAAGAACCCTTTGACAGTTTGGAACTGGCTTCCTACTTTTCCTCTTGCTGTGATAAAATACCATGGCAAAAGCAACTTAGGTTAAAGGGTTTATTTGGTGCACAGTTCAAGGGTATAGCTGCAGGATTTTGAGGCAATTGGTCAAGTTGTGTCCACAGTTAGGAAGCAGAGAATGATGGATGTCCATGCTCAGCTAGCTTTCTCCTTTTTATGCAATCCAGGACCCAGGCCTAGGGAATGGTGCCACCCATTTTAGGGTGGGCCTTCCTACCTTAATTAACCTAGTCAAGATAACCCCTTACAGGCATATCCAGAGATTTGTTTCCTAGGTGATTTTCCTCTTATCAAATTGATAATATTAGACATCATAGGCTTTATCCAGTAGGATTGGTGTTCCTAAAGGAAGACTCCCTCCCTCTCTCTCTCTCTCTCTCTCTCTCTCTCTCTCTCTCTCTCTCCTTTTATTTCTCACTCTCTCTGTTCCTCCCTCGCTGCCTTTATGACTAAGCACCAAAGAAAGAACATGTGAGGACTCAGAAAATTATGGCCATCTGTAAGCCAGGAAGAGAGCCCTCACCAGACCCCACCGGACTGCTCCCTGAACTTGGACTTGTAGCTTACAAAACTGTGTGAAAATAAGCTTCTATTACTTAAGCTTCACCTGCTGACGTATTTTTATCCTGGCAGTCAGGGCTAGAATGACAAGGACAAACCTAGAAGATGAGGGAGAAAGAAGAGACTTGGCAGGGCCAGGCACCACCCAGAGGTCTCTCTGCCTAACACCCCCCTACTCCCATGATCTCCTCCACCCTAAGGTATCCTATTCTCATTGTCTCCAGAATGCCTTTCCTCTCATGGAAACAGGCTGTGCCTATTGCTAGGATATACCAAGACCCTTGGCTCTTCCAAGTAGTAAAGCCCCCTTTGTTTCTGACTCAGAGGTCACTTCAGTTTTGCAAGCCTCATGCTATCTGTGTTCCTCTGAGGATCAGTCTGGCTCTCCAGATGCTTCCACAAGGCAATATAAGGGTTGTAAGCAGCAGGGGAAGGACACCTCTTCTTCCTTCTTATCTGCCTGAATGGGGAGAAGGGATGGTCAGAACTTGGACGTGACTGCTTGGGAGAAGGACTGAGATCCAAACTACTCAGGCTAAATTAGACTCCAACACGTGGCAGGGTCAAAGTGGCTAGTCAGGGGAGATTTTGATATTCTCTGTTTATCTCAGACCCTCACATTCAACCCCCATCTAAACAATGTGGTTTCTATAAAAACGTGTGCTTGGTGTACAAAAGTGCTCTGAGTCCAAACCCCCTACTCCCCAAACCACTTTCCACATAGACTTCAGCCAACTTATCCCTAAAGAAATTCTAGAACCATCCATGCCTGCCCTGATTCTGTACCCACCATCCTTTCTCACTAGCTGCTCTGCTCTCTAAACCCATCTGAACTCTCCTGTTAAGATGCTCCTGGGTCACGTTAAGGATCTTAAGTAACCAGCTGGCCCTACACAGTGTGTCCACCATAAGAATCTTGAATGTTCTTATTGTTCTGAGAAGCGATAAAAGCCCGGTCTACAAGAGTGTGTGTGCACATGCTCATACAGACAACTGTAAATGCCCCTTCTCAGGCCTGGTCTACAAGAGTGTGTGTGCACATGCTCACACAAACAACTATAAATGCCCCTTCTCAGGTTTTCTCAGGGTCTTTCCCAGTCCACAGGTGCCCTGTAAATCAGGACAGGCCAACAATGCATGCCTTCACTATGCTCTCTGCATCCTCACCTTCTCCCTCGAGCCCACCCAGTCTTTGAAAAGAGTCTAAGTTTCCACCCTGGGGAATCTCCACAGGGCTCAGTTTCCCTAGAGCGGCTGTGTGTACCCAGCTTCCTTTATGAGGGGTCACCCCTTCCTCTCCTATCTCCTGCACTTGACTAAATTTACCCACTGTCAGGTCAGTAAAATAAGAGCTAAGTGCTTGATTGGCTTTCAGCCTCATTTGGAAGACAAGGGATTGTTGAAACCAGATCTGAGCATTTTGATTATCAGTCTCCATCACCTGTACACATTTACAGCCAATGGAGGTTTTTCTGTGGATCTGTTTACACGGGGGAGTTGCATGTGGATTTATGGGGCAAGTGACTCTTGGGTCATTTCAAGTCTTCAGCAACTGGAGCTTTGTGGATGCTTTTAACTGCAGTTGTTGAGAAGGGGGGAAAAGGATAAGAAAAGAAAAGACACTCCTAGTTACGTGTCCAGGTGGGCTGCAGTGGCTCCAATAAACATCTATCCTAAGTGACCTTTGCCTTCCGAAGGGAAGACAACAAGAGACCTTTGAGCCATAGACATCTGAATGCACACAACAGCACCACAGTGATGGAAACCTCAACTGGGCCAGCAAGACCATGAGAGGGCCATCCACCTGCTAATCCAGACCAGTCAAGGAAGATGGTGTTATAGGACCAAGTGTTCCCTCAGTAGAGAGACCTGGTTGACTTCTTGCCAAACAAGCATCCCTCACAGCTCAATGTCAACCTCTCACCCTCTCTCCTTCTCCCAGAATGGTGCTATTTACTTAGCCTTGGGTTTGTGGATCTCTGTGGCAACCCTATTTGGAAGAACAATGGCATGTTGCTTATATGGCACTCCAGGGGTGAAATGGTATCAGGAGGGCTGGGTTAGACATACACATGGACTGTCAGCTACCTTCAAGGCACCTTAAAAACATTTGATTGGCCAGAGCATGTTTAGTGGTACTCACCATACCCCTCATCTCTCTCTCTCTCTTTTTAATGTGTATGTGTGTGTCCTGCATATATATGTATACCATATGAGTGTTGACTCCCACGGAGACCAGAAGAGGGCATTGGGTCCCCTGGATCTGGAGTTATAGACAGCTGTGAACCACATGATGTGAGTGCTGGGAACCAAACCAGGGTTTTCTGCAAAAGCAGCAAGTGCTCTCAACCACTGAGCATCTCTTCAGCCCCAGCCGCTCTCTCTTTCAATTGGATGCCATTCTTGAAGCATCATCTAGTTTCAATAAACTGCTACCCCGAAAGTCCTTGCCTAGAGGCCACCTTCAGAGGCCCAGCATCGCACTAGTGTATCCTGTCTAAAGCAGGGTCCTTCAAAGTATTCTTCACAAACAACAATGGATGGGTGGCAAGCATTGTCATTCTCAGCTCTGCAGGTCATCACTGTTCCACCATTCCACTCGGCCATCATCCACCAAAGCTGCCCTAGACATTATGTAAGTGAAGGGGTATGGCTGGGTCCCAATAATGTAGTTATGAACACCGAAACTGGAATTTTATATAATTTTATATATCACCAAATGTATCTTTTCATTCATTTTAAAATTGTTTCTTAGCTTACAGGAAATACAAAAGCAGGCAGGAGTTCCATTTGGGTCCAAGGACCTTATTTTCTCACTATCTGATCTAAGCATGAACGAACAAGCTCTCCCACTGCCACATTCCCAGCCTAGTGATTTGCTGTGGGTTACATGGGTCAGTGTTTTGAATTTGCCTTTCTTACTTGCAACTCTGGCTGCTCGTGGGTGATGACAGCAATACATAAAATGTCTTCTGCATTTTTGGGTCAACCTAAAGGCAGCAAGAGGCCACCAAAGGGCTGGGCTCCTGGGGAGAAGAGATCATGCCAGGAAAGAGGTTTCCTATTACCTTCTCTACAGTGATAACGTATGCAGGGAAACAACCTTTCCTGTAGGAAGCAGCAAGGCAAGTCCCAGTGCCACATGAAGGGGCTGCCCTGCGTCTGCATGAGCCTCCAGGCCAGCTGGCCGGAGGGCTGGGGATGTTGACAGAATGCTTGTCTAGCATGCAGGGGCCCTGGTTTATGTGGTCCAGTTCCCAACACCACATAAACCAGGTGTAGAGTTGCACACCTGTAATGCCAGCCCTCAGGAGATAGAGGCTGAAAGATCGGAAGTTCAAGGTTACTCCTGGCTACATAGGGGTGCAGGGCCAGCCTGGGATATATGAGGCCCTGTATTTAAAAAGAAAAGAAACAAACAAACAAATAAAAACAAGATACTCCATTGTTAGCCAGGACCTGGGAGACTTCCCTATAGAGAGGACAGCTTGTGCCAGCCTCTCCAAGCCCCACCTCACACACGGCAGTCTATCAGCATAGCCGAGTCAGCATCTGACTTGAAGAGTGTCGGACTCCTTGATTTTTCAATGTAGAATTTCCCTTTGTCTTAGGTTCCCCTTTGGGTTTGTTGATCACAACACAACCCCTGGAACTAGTCTTGCCCTGGAGAAACCATCAAAAAATGCAGTTCTCATCTGGTCTAGCTGTTGGACCATAGTACGCAATCCATTCACCAGCTTGGTCTGTTCCATCCTCAAAATGGATAATGGTCCTTTAAAAACCCGATGGAGCCGTAGAGTTAATGCGTGTTTACATGGTGAGCACAGCAGATTGACTGCTGTGCAAACATCATGATTGCTTGAGATTTTGATCATTATTTTCAATGACTTAAAGCCCAATGAACGGTTTTGTTTGTTTTAGAAGAGCCCACCTGGTAGCTCACTGGGTAAAGGCCCCAAGCCTGATGACTGAGTGTGACCCTGTAATCTATGTAAAGATGGAAAAACAGAATTATCTCTATGAAGTTGTCCCTTGACCTTCACAAGGGTGTCATGGCATGTGCATGCCCATACACACATTAAAAAGTAATAAATACATTTTTTAAAAGAGGCATGGGAGAGAGCATGATCCTGGGCATATTCATAACCAACTAGCAGTAATAGTGGCATATATAACATATATAATATATATTATATATAATATATAATATATAATATATAATATATAATATATAATACTATAATATATATGCTTATTTTATCTTTATATTTATTTATCTCAATAACTGCAAAGAGAAAGAGAGAACAGCTAATAATTGAATGCCATATAACAGGGACAGTTTGGTTCATCCCACATAAAAATCTCATTTAACCCGAATTTTATTTGACATGGAGATCATTTATTACCTCATTTAGAGATCAAGAAAATATTAACATTTTTTTTTTATTTGGCTTGGTGTTTTTAACTTTTTAGTGTGTGTGTGTGTGTGTGTGTGTGTGTGTACAAGTGCTATACTTGTGGAGGTCAGAGGACAACTTGAAGGTCAGCTCTCTCCTTTCACCATTCGGGTCCTGGGGATTGAACTCAGGTTGTCAGGCTTGGTGGCAAGTGCCTTTACCCACTAAACCATCTTGCCACCCTTGAGTTTGTTTTGTTTTGTTTTTGAGATAGGGTCTCTCTCTATGGGGGTTGGCTGACCTTAAACTTGAGATAGTCCCACCTCAGCATCCTCCATGCTGGGATCACAGCACTACACCACCATCCTAAGCTCCTCCTTTATTCTTGGTTTATCAGATGATGTGTTCTGTCTTTATCCAAGTACATAACGCTACAGATTTGACTTGCGATGGATATAGGCAAAATTCACTGACCCTCAAGAAAAGGAATTACAGAAGGACCCAGAACCTGAACAGTCGTGCCCAAAAGGACACAGAGTTCTTTGTGGAGAAGCAAAGTCATTTGTCCACATATATATTTTAAAATAAATTTTATCTCTGAACTACTCCATGGCCTGAGGCTCCACTTTGGAAATGTTCGACACTGGCTGAGTCAGAAGTGCAAAGCAGTTTTGAGGCTTCCATTCAAAACTGGCCCCAGAGCTCCAGGAAAATGGGAGCCCAAGGGGCCCTATTCAGAATGACATGTGAGAAGCGGAAGGCTTCTCCTGTCCCTGCCCAGAATAGACTGCCAATTCCCTTGAAGGCTTCCTAGGATGAAATGTGACAGGTGATAAGCTCCGCTTTCATCTCTTAAAGGCCATCAATAAATAAGTAAACAAATGACATGAAAACGTGGGCTGGAGGACTCCAGTGTGCATGCAGGAGCAATGGCACATTTATCCGTCCACACAGGCTGCTCAAGGTTGCCAGGCTGTATTTGGAAGAACACTGGAGATTTGAGGTAGAGATGAACCAGAAAATCTCCACCCATCATCAAGTACAGGCTTCTTCCTTCATCTCTCAGCCAAGAGGAGAGGGATGGAATCATTGACATCTCAATGTCGTGTGACTTTTGCTGGGAGGACATAATCAAATGTCTACTCATCCCAGATAGGGACACACCAACAGACCACCAAACTGGTTTGGCTAACTACAAGCTACTAGGCTTATAGGAGCATGGGTGAGGGGTTACTTACAGGAGTGTGGGTGACCCCCAAACAGCTACATCACTGAAGTCCCCCAGCATGGACAATGACTTCCCATATCTGCACAGAGTATCCCCTTCAGTTAATATTCTATACTCTATAAGCTCTAGCATCTCCCAAGGCCGTGTGCATCTGGGGCAGAACTACATACAGCTGGGAAAGAGCACAAGAGGGAGAGAGATAGGGGCTGGAAACTCAAGGGAGTGTCTCTGGGCAAGGCAGGTAGCCAAAACCACTCTGGTTAAGGTGGTAATGGCTGCTACATTCAGAGGACAAAATCAGCAACACTCAACCGTTCCATTGCATGAGAACCCACGAGACCTCCCAATTGTTGAAGCTACTTTGTAAGTGTGGAAGGAAGGCCAATTCATTTGGAAGGCAGTGCCTTTTTCTGAAAAGCCCAGGAAGGTAGTATAGGCCTTTGACCCATGATCTGAGCAGTACCCACCTTCTCAGCTCTGAAGTCCATAGGGCACTTCATACCTGTGAGTATGAGATAATATAAATATAGGCAACAGCAAGTGTTAGCAAGGACGTGGGGAAAAAAGTGGGAGATTGTTAGTGGGAACACAAAACAGGGTAACTGCTTAGGAAATGAGATGACAGTCCCTCAAAAGTTCAGACACTGGGTTATCCTGGGACCCAGCAATTCTGCCCCCAGGTATATACCTAAGAGAAATAAAAACACATGACCCCATTTTCACCCCACCCCTGTCATTGATCTGAAGAGACACCATGACCACACAACTCTTATAAAGTAAAACATTTAATTGAGGTGATGGCTTACAGTTCAGAGGTTCAGTCCATTGTCATCATGGCAGGGAGCATGGCGGCATGCAGGCAGACGTGGTGCTAGAGGAATAGCTGAGAGTCCTACACCTTGCAGGCAATAGGAAGTCAACTGAGACACTGGGCAGTATCCTGAGCATAGGAAACCTCAAAGCCCACCCAACAATGACACACTTCCTCTAACAAGACCATACCCACTCCAACAAAGCCACACCTCCTAATAGTGCCACTCTCTGAGATTATGGGGGCCAATCACATTTAAACTACCCCCCCAAAACAACCCCTATAGCTGGATGCTAAAAAGCAGTGCTATTCATAAGGTCCATCAATAGATGAACAAATAAATATATTGTGTGTGCAATATACCCTCACAACAGAATATAATTTGGAAATAAAGATGACATACTGATACACTGCAATATGGATGAATCTTATGTTAACTAAATGAAACCAGACATGGAAAGCAACCTACTGTAGGACCCAATGTATGTGAATCGTCTCCTCAGAGAACAGATGAGAATTGCTAGGAAGGGAGTTGGGGACTGACCACTGGGTTTCTTTTTGGAAACGGAATTAAATTTGGAGACATTCTGGTATTGAAGGTTGTATGATATTGTGAATATACTTTACAAAAAAACCACTAGTATGCATAAAGAATTCCCATGAAGAGGGGGACTGTCTGCCAGAGCTAAACCTCTACAGGTAATCCTTGTGGTAAGACCTATGATGAATGTCCAAATAGAACCTGGGACTTGGCCAACACCACCAAGCTATACAAAACATGTTGGTCGATTCAATCCCAGCTCACCTGCCAGGTCTTTCTATGGCACCAGACAGGCCACAGGCTTAGTTGTTTAGGCTCTTTGGGTGACTCTTAGAGACCTGCAGCTCAGTTTCAAGTTTCTGTTTGCACTAGCTAAGCCCTCTGGAATGGTCTAGAAACCTTCATTAGCCAGGACAAGCTGGCAGCCCAAACCGCTGTCCTCAGCATGGGAGTGGGGTCCTTGAACCACAGCTGTGCACAGGTCTGACACTATGAAATTGTTCTCATTTCCTGAGTGTGAGGTTCAAGAAGATCCCCCAACATCAGATGGTAAGAAGTTCCCAGGGGAAGAGACTGACCACTGGATGAGGAGCCCTTTGTGCCCAAGAAATCCACAGAACACTCCCAGAGGGGCTATCTTTGTTACCCAACTGTCCATCCTCCCCGTCCTGTTTATACATCACAATTAGCTGGACTTCAAGGTAGCCTTCTGAATGTGCCCCTCCTGCCTGGAAACAACAGGGTCCATGACACACCCAAAACACCTACCATCTTTTTCTTCACAGATGAACTCATTTCCTGGTTCATTGACAACCATCTACTTCTCAAAGCTTTCCTTCGGTCTGGGGTGGGGTGGGGGTGGAGTATGTGGGTGTGGCCCTGAACTCCAGGATTCTCATCAAGCTCTGCATATGGTGGGTTTTGTTTTTTTTTTTTTTTTCCTATCTTTTCCAGGGATTTCCTGTTTTCTTTCCCTCCATGACAAATCTCTCAAAAATAATTCTAAAACTAAAATCACCAATAGCTGCTTTAGGATTCCTGCTGACCCAGCTCCCTAAGACAGACAAGCCTGGCAGTTCTTTCACTGGAATTGGCATGGTCGAAGTCAGTGTCCCATGAGATGTGTAACGCTGATCTTCACAGAGACAAATGAACATTAGATCCTATGCCTGGGTTTAAATACACCAGTAACAGCAGCAGGTCCATTCTGCCCAGATCAAGGGCATCCAAAAGATGGGGATGGCCAGCTAGTAGCATAACCACCCTGCACCCAGGTGACTCTTTTCACATCTTTGCTTTCTGTGCTCTGCTGGAGATGAAACTCGGTACCGAAAGCTTGTAAAGCAAACACCCTGCTAACCGAGCTACAACCCCAGCCCACACCCACATTGCTTTATTTTTTTTTCACTCACATTCTTTTCGTGGGGTCATTACCTTGCTCTACTAATAAGAAACTGAAGTATAGACCAAGACCAGATGCCACCCTCCCGGTGCCTAGTGAAACCCTGGCTTCAACCACGTCCCCAGCCGAACAGGGACAGCAGGACAGCACTGTTGAGTGACCCTCAACTCCACACGGCTACAATTCCAGTGAAGAAGCTGCTCCTAAGCAATTCCAATGGAGCCTTAGAGGTCCTAGATCCACATGCATGGACAAGCGACAAGCTCTCTTCGGAGGTTTAGCAGCAGGAAGTAAATTCTCTCTCCACGCACCACAAGGAGGACAGCCTAGGCGGTTCTAAAAATCTTGTCATTGACACCTCCTCATCTTTAAGTCACCTTTAAGGTCTCTCCCATGCTGCTTCTCTGGGAAGTGTAAAGGACCCAGGAAGGAACAATGTTGAGGTAAGTAACCTAGCCAGGGTTGAACCAACTTCTGATTTTCCACTGATCAATCCGTCCCAGGCACTGCTGTTCCCAGGCAACCCTGGTAAGTCACCCCAATGTGTGGCCTTCCAGCTCTGCCTCTTGCGCATCCACGCCACCCAGCACTCTGTCAACACCTCTGTCCGAGCACAGGAAACCATTGGGTAAGACACAGGTATTAAAAAAATAAGCTGCATGACATTTATTTTGTCTTGTTAACATTAATATCTGTAGAAACATTTTTATTGTCAGTATAAAAATTAACAGGTTTTATTAAATACTTTCTCCAATTTCAAAACACATAAAATCAGTGTAATCTGCATTCATTTCGCACAACTGTAGCAAAGTGAGTGGGTGTATCCAAAGCCAAACACAATCCTTGAATATGGAAATCAACAATAACCACCATCTTGTTGGATGTAGCGATTAAGCCAGATCTTTCGGTGAGGTCTTGTCAGACAAAGGCGGAAGCCAGAAGCAAACCCTTAAGAAGACAGAAGGAGCTCCCAAATTCCCAGCAGAGAAATACTGGGTTTGTGAGAGCCCCAAAGGGGTTTCTGATGCTGAAGAACCCGAAACTGTTATTAAAACTCACGGAGGAGAAGCGAGGCTAGTGTGATGGAAGTGTAACTCAAGCAGAAGGCCAGCTGCCAGACAGAACCCACCCTGCTATCAATCCAGTGGAAGTCTGTCCCCAGAGAGTGGATTAAGGCATCTTGGGATGAGGACGCTGGTACCATTTGTCTTATCTGTTTACATGATACACCGGGGTGACAGAGCTTAACAGGTTTCTTGTAAGTGGGCAGTGAGGTGTCTAAACATAATCATCGGACAGCAGAGTTGAAATACAGATAAATCAAACACATCATTTCCCCCCAAATTAGTCATATATCGTAAATATTTCTCTTCTCAAAGGATCCAATAACCAGTTAAGTCCAAGCATAGATTAACTAGTCTTCTGTGCTGCCTGCATAGAAATGCCACTTAAATTACAAAACAAAAAAACACCCTATAAATGATTAATCATTTCGTATATTACCAATTGGTTAATAAATTAATGTGACACCATTTTCCCTGAAAGCAAAAGTATTTTCCCACCTCTGCTCGGTGAAAATTAAGAAATTCTAAGAACAGCATTTAGCAAATATCTATTTAAAAAAAGAGAGACCAATTTTCTAGGTGCATCAGGACATCCATTTAAAATCAATACAAAAAATAATTCCTTGTAAATATATAATATATATTTATACATAATTTGAATATATTTACATACATCCAGCACCTATATACTGCATTTGTGCTCTGTAAGTGTGTGCTGACATATATTTTCTCCAATTATTACAAAATTAACAAGGGAAGGCAGAACACGTGTCTGCCTCGAGTCCTACTGGGGCGCAATCCAGTACACACGGTGGGGGAGAGGATGGCGTGGTGGCTTGCGGCTGTCCACTTATCAGGAAATACACGTCCTCTCCTGGGAAGGTGACATGTTTCCAACCGTATAAATCTTTACACATGTGCCAAATATGCTTCCCATTATTTACTTCTTCTCTGATCCATATGTACAAGGGGAGGTGTGTCACACGCTCCGGAGGCACAGCCTCTCTGCTCAGTGTCAGTAGGTTCCTGGTGCTGTCCCATGTGGGGACAGGAAGACACATTTGCTCATGTTTTAACACTGCCGTTTATGTGTGGATACTGAGGCAGGCAGGGTTCATAAGGCATGGGGTCTGGAGAAAACACAGAATCGTCCCCTGAAGAACAAGAACTCCTTGTGTCAGGATAACTAGGAGAATACTGTTCGAGAGGCTGAGTGAGGTCCAAGTATTCCTGCAAGAAGGGAAGAGAGACGTTTTTATTTCATCTTGGGTCAGGATAACAAGGTGAATACGGTTCGAGAGGCTGAGTGAGGTCCAAGTAGTCCTGCAAGAAGGGAAGAGAAGAATCTCATTTCAAACAGAAGTTCCCGAGACATCTCTATCAGACTTGGGAAAGGACAGGGAACCCACCCCCAAGGCCCAGTTCACCCCCACTTCACACAGACCTCCCTGAGACCTCAACCTCATCCACTCTAGGCTGCCCCAAACTTTCTCTTATAACGTGACACCGATAAACCACCAGCAAGTAGTAGACAATAAAAACACAGTGAACTGCTCGTACTGGGCAGTCAGCTCTGCCCACAGAACCTGGGTACCTACGATAGCCCTCCTCACTAGAGCTCATTGTTGGAGTTTAAAGCACAGTGAAGTAGAAACACCACAGGACCCCTTTAAATAGCCAGGCCATGAATATGTATTTTCTGAATCACAGTCTACAGTTGTCGTTCCTAGGATCATTTAAGGGGAAGGCTTCTCCATTTGTTGCATAATTTAACAGATGTAATTCATTACTCTCAGAAGCTCTCAGAGTTAACAACGTAAACAGGTTGGGGAAAGGCCTGGATACCCTCATGAATGTTAAATCCATAATGGGCTGTTAAAGGAAAAATCTAGGGAAAGGGGGTTTAGTCTCGAAAACGTGAAGTTCATAAAGTTTCTCCACTCCTCAAAGCATCCCTGGCTACTGCCGAGGTCTCTCTGGCTCACTCAGAATTCCTCTTCCTCCAGCTCTGGGCAGGGAGAGAGCCCTGGTATATTTCTGTTTGACCCATGAACAAGGCTGCTTCTCAACATTTGTACATGGGCAGTCGAAAAATCAAATTAAGAGGCATATCTTATGGCAACCAATGATGTGAAATGATATAAATTCATATGAAATGATATAAGTTTCCCAATTTCAGAGTCCATAAAGTTTTAGTGGAAGACAGGCACTCATTTATTTACATAAAGTTGGGGTTGCTTTCGTGCTAGGACAGCCGAGTTTCGACAGAGACCATATGGCCTCGAAGCTGAAAATGTTTACACTCTGGCCCTTACAGAAAGTACTGGCCAACCCGGGTTGGAAACTAGGAAAAGATTCCTCTCTGTCTCTCTGTCTCTGTCTCTGTCTCTCTCTGTTTCTCAATGTGTATCTCTCTGTCTCTGTCTCTCAGTGTGAGTGAGTGTGTGTGTGTGTGTGTGTGTGTGTGTGTGTGTGTGTGTGGTCTGTCTCCTTTTTTTTCTTTCCTTCCTTCCTCTCTGTTTTGAGACAGGGTCTCAAGGATTGCAGGCTGGCCACCAACCTGCTGTGTGTCTGAAGATGCCCTTGAACTCCTGATCCTCCTGCATCCACCTCCCCGAGCGCTGGGACCACAGGTGTGCACAATCATGCTCGGTTTATAGAGTGCTGGGGGATGAACCCAGGGCTGTGTGCACACTAAGCAAACACTCTTATCAACTGAGTTACATCCCCAGCCCTGAAAAGATTTCTAAACAGGGGCCTTCCTACTCTCACTGCCTACCAGCCCTGGCACAATAAGGTGGCTTTGCTTACACACCCAGAAGCCAGCAATCCTCTGTGACGCGTGGTTTTGCTGAGAGGGGGCAAAAAGCGCAGACTACAGCACAAACTGCCCCAGCGTTATCAGCAGAGAGTCCATGGAATGTTGGCGACCGTACGGTTTAAAAGACAAAAACCACTATAATTCATCACCAGGGTTGGCAAGAGAAAGAGTCGCCATCCAAGAAGGGGATGTGTCGGCTCCAACAACATCAGCATTAACCGCACAACCAGAAACAAACACGCCCACCACATCAAAAGAGGACTTTTTGCTTACAATGATAAAAATGAAATTTTGTCCTAAACGGAACCATTTTTCTTGAGCATGTGGTAATGATTTTAAGAAGGAAAGAAACTTCGATTTTTATATCCGTTAGACAATAAGGCATTCTGCTCTCTTATTTTAGGATCTGAATATAAAGTTCAGTAGAAATGGGTCCCTCTTTAAACATAAATATATCAATACTTAACATTGAGTGCAGACCTGGGATCATTATATGAAAACCTTAGTGCCCTTCCCAGTTTCTAAATGAAGCTGTAACTTTCAGATCTGATGGTGGGGGGGAGAAAAAAAAAAAAAGAATATCACTGGATTCCAAGCCTAGGGTTAGAGGAACTTAGGCTAGAAACAACAGTTTTGGCAAGAGAAGAAAGTTGGCTTTCCCCTCCTCCCCCCTTGAACTATTCCTTTCTTTCAACTTCTGAAGGTCAGCTGTGTTCATTTAAACGCAGGCTCCCTCTTCGTCCAGCCCAAGCCCCGACCAAGAGCACAAGACAAAGTTGCCACATTAAGGCTTTACATCTCTACATTCAACTGCTTTTCCTTCTCATCACTCTATTTTTTTAAATCAGAAATTAACTGTATTCTTTTCCTTTTAAGTACCTGGGAGATTTTAAAACTTTTTACTGGTGTAAAATCTACATCAACCTCTTTTTTTTTTTTTTTTTCATGAGGGAATATTGCTCGGCACATTCAGGGAATATCTCAAAATTTGTTTACAATTTCTAGCAGAGGGTTTCCCTGGACTGTGTGGGTCTATCAGCTTTTCTGCTTGTAGAATATTCTTTCTAAAACCCTAACAGTCACTTGGTTTATGTTGAAGTCAGAGACATGGCTGTATTTAGGCAAAGAGTAATAGAAAATGGTATCTTTGGTTGGCATAAATTATGAGTACAAAAACTGAAATATTCTGTGGGTATTCGCATGTGTGTGAGTGTACGCGCATATGGAAGCCTTGTTTTATGAAACAGTATCTCTTGTTGGAACTTGAAGCTTGCCCAAGAGGTTAGATTGGCTGGCCACTGAGTCCCAGGGATCCACCCATCTCTACCTCCCCAGCGCTGGGATTACAAGAGAATACCATCACACCAGACTTTCGGGGTGAGTGCCACACTTGTGTGGCCATCACTCTAGCAACAACTAGCTACCTACCCCCCAACTCCACTCCTAGGATAAATATTTTAACTATAGGCTCCAACTGTCAACTTAAAAATCCTGTAAGTCACTCATAACAGAATTACATAACTCATACATGATATGTGTGACACATGTGTCACATAGAAAGATCTGAGCCACATGTCTTTCCAGACAGGCTCACATAGGGCAGTACCACATGGAAACGATAGAATCTCACTGCCTTTCACCAAGCTGCTCAGCCCCTGAGCACAAGCAGCATTCACACTAACTACCAGGACACAGAATCCAGGGCTCACGTTACATGCCAGTACCTTCCCACGCACACCAAAATACTACCACAAAACATTTCCACCTCTTCCTCACACACACACACACACACACACACACACACACACACACACACACCCCACCACCACCACCACCAGTTGCCATGAAGACAACTCAGGAGAGCCTCAGCCTCCAGCCTCATGAGTCAGAATTCTCAAAACTCAGTTCTGAGGGAGGAAAAAAAAACCTAACTGGAAAGGAACACACAGTTTAACTCTGCTTGACCCCTACACACACACACACACACACACACACACACACACACACACACACACACACGCCACCGACTCCAACAGGGGAGCTTGCATTTAACAAACAGGCATCTCCTGAGCCAAGCACGGTCTCCAGGCTTCTGGAAGGAGGCTTTTACCTCGTTGGTTGTGAGAGTTAGAATCCGATCCAAGTCTTCCACCAACTGCTTGAATGTGGGTCTCTGTGAGGGTACAGCATGCCAACAGTCCCTCATCATCATATACCTGGGAAAAGGATTTCTCTGGTGAATTGATGGCGTTAAGCACTTGATACACAGATGTGGATGGTCTGAACAGGTGGCAGGGAGACATGCCCTAAATAATGAATTGTAACTACAGAAGCACTAATATTACAGCAACTTCTCTGCAACCCAGAACGCTTTAGGGAAGCGACTCTGCGTCCAAAAGGGGTATCTATGTGTTTTGCTACTACCTCTCTGACCTCTGTGACCCACCATGATGTCACACTTTTCAGCCATCTCTAGAGAATGGAAGGAGACGGAGCTGCACTCTCCTCTCCCTCAAAACACTCCCGCCTGAACTACACTTCAGGTTTTTTTGTTTTTTTTTAAAGGTCTGTTGACAAAAGTTCCTCAGTTCAAAAAAACTATATGTATTCAGAAACCACAATTAGAAGGTTTATGCAAACTAATCTGCCACCTCGGAGCTTTGAGCTAACTTCCTGATTAACTCTTGGATCGTCCAAGCTTCCCGCCTTATCTTGATTATCAGTTTCGACAGACCCTCTATGTTAGAAAAAGCAACAGGAACACAAGGCACACAATAAATGCCTTTATATAATACGCTATAAAAAGTGGCCATTCATCAGCTCTCCACTGCACACCCGAGAGTGCTCCTTGGGATTACTGCTCTGAAATCCCCATGAAGGAGCACACAATAGAAGGCAGTCTCTGGGACAATCACTTTCTTAGTTTGCCCCAGAGGAGGGGGGGGCACCTCACTGCACAAGGCACGCGTCATTAACACCAACACAATTTCACCTACAGTGTGAGGAAGGCGTTCCTAGAAACCAGCTCACACTTTCATAAGCAGAAACGGGACCCTCACGATGGCACCAGGATAAACTTTGGGTTCTCTGCTTGAAAATACGGGTAGCCAAACACACTAGTCCATTCAATCAGAGTTAGTGTAGTTAATGTAATAGCAACTTCCTTTTCCTCTGTGTGTGTGTGTGTGTGTGTGTGTGTGTATGCATGCATGTGTGCACATTTGGAGGTCAACCATGGGTATTGTTCTTCAGAAACCATCCACTTTATTCTTTGAGATAGGGTCCCTCACTGAGACCTGAGGTTTGCTGTTTTAGGCTGGCGGGCTGGCTGGCAAGCCCCACGGATCTTCCTGGCTCCACCTCTGCAGTCTGTGGGATTACAAGTGCACACACCACTGTGCCCAGACTTTTGTGTAGGTGTTGGGAATGAACTCAGGTCCTCATGCTTGTGTGGTAAGCGCTTTCCCAAATGTCCCCATCACTTTTTTAAAAAATTAACTTATTTTCATTTTATTTTATCGAGAAAGGGTCTCATTCTGTAGCCCAGGCTGGCCTCAACCTTGTGGGAACCTTCCTGCTCCAGCCTCCAGAGTACTGGGATTACAGGTGTGAACCACCGTGCCTAGTTGTCATGACAACCGATCAGTGATTAATGGAAAGAGCCCATTTCCTACTTGGCATTGTTGGCACCGTGAACAACCTTATACATTCCACAGGAGCAGCTCTGTGGCATTCCTGCTTGGTATCTGACCTATGGGTGTTCATGTCACCGTGTGGCACAGCACACTCCTCCCCATGGGTATCCAGACTGAAGGCCCACTCCATACACTTTGGCAAGATGCCTTTCTTCAGGACAAGCCACAGTTGTCTGTGGATCTTTCTATCTCAGTGCTGGGGGTGAGCCCAGACAGCCTCAACAGTTCTCCTTAGAACATGTTTAGAAAATGGGGGCCTGAGGAACCCAAGATGTGTCTGGAGAAACAGGGCAGATGTGGTGAGACTACGACATTGTCAGCAGGGGCAGCCACAGCCCTTACAGCTCATTGGTGCAGTTGGCGGGCTTGTCCATCCTGTGTCCCTCCTTGAGCAGCTTAAAAAGTTCCTCCACGGGAATCCCTGGGTAGGGCGAGCCCCCTAAAGTGAAGATCTCCCACATTAACACCCCAAAAGACCAGCTGCAAAGAAAAAAAACACAGCATTAGTAATGTGCCCAGATCGCAGAAACCTAAACATGTCAGTTAAAAAAATAAACACCCACTCACTTCTAACATCCATAGATAAATGAGCCCTCCCGCAATCCATCCTACATGCCCTTTCCTGACCCCTCAGGAGCCTCCCTAAATGAGGACGACATGCGGATGGTCTGATGGAATTTTCCACTAATTGACAAAGAGCCACACCACTGTCTCATGAAGTTCTTTGTCTTTTATGTGGTGCGAACTAATGTGGGAGGTCTAGACTCCTGGACTTCAGGCTGCTTCTGGCTAAATCACCCATCTCCCTGGTGGCTGCCACAGACCTGGACCTACAGATGACAGAATAAGGCCAGAAAGCTGACTCTGTGAGGGGATGCCTGCCCTAGATGGCTGGTGGAGCACCCGCAGGGCAAAGATTCTGTGACTTCGTGTGATGCGAAGGGAGCCAGCACAGGGCTGGGATTAGCGTGGAAGAATTTCACGCCCCAGAAGAAGAGGCTCATCCAGCAGAAAGCAAGAAGACCTCACAGGGTGCTGTTTGTATGCAACTTCTCAGAGAGGTACATTTGGATTTCCCCAACCTAGTTTGGTGGACTCAAGACTAAGAGAAAATTAAGCAGAGAATTGTAGGTTACTTGTGTCCTGCAGTTCTGGACGACACTCATGCAACACTGAAACTGTCCCTGGTTTTCTACTAAGCATAAGCAGGGGCCACAATATAGGCAAAAACAGTTCAGAGCCGCAGTATATTCATGTACAAGCAAAAACTGTGACTCCCTCCTAGGAAGGCTGCCGGGACCCAGCATGCTGGGGCAGAATCAATAACCCACATCAGAAACCTTCCAAAAAAAACCCAAAAAACTTCCAAATTAAAAACAAAACAATACAAAACCTTCATCCTTTGGAATACCTACAGACCCATAGGAACTTACCAAAAAAAAAAAAAAAAAAAAAAAAAAAAGCATCTTTTATCCAGTTTCTTTTAGTAACATCTTTTAGCTAAATTTCCCAATCTACAATATCAGTTGGAACCTAGCTCTAACAGTAGTTTAAATGAGTCATCCTGTAATTTCTACTGTATTTCTAGAACATCATCAGAGGCTAAGACAAGACTGAAAAATTTATAATAACCACAGCAAGCAGATGTGGTGATCATCCAAACTGACCACACCTCATTCAGCACTGACCTTTAAGGACAAGCCCGGGCTAAAGAACAATCCCAGACACCTAACTAGGAAGGACTTCAGGGTCTTCTCTCTTTTCTAATTTTTATAGGCTTTTTGTTATTTTGTCTTTTTTTTTTTTTTTTTCAGAGCTGAAGGGTCTTGCACTTGCTAGGCAAGCGCTCTACCACTGAGGTAAATCCCCAACCCCTCTAATTTTTATAAAGATAGGTTCACACTACATAGCCCTGGTTGGCCTTGAGCTTGCTACATGTAGTCCAGGTTGGTCTTGAACTTGCGATCCTTCTGAGTGCTAGGACGAACACGTACACTTCCAGGCCCAGCTAAGAGTGTTTCTTTATGGGAGTGCAGAGCATGTCACCCACTTGACAAATGAGACCGAGTGTGGTGAGTGAGCATCTGGCATCTGTGATGGGTGCAGGGTGCTGCCACTGTGGCAGGAGGGTGGCGTCCCCACCTCCCAAAGGTAGGCAGATCAGTAAGCAAACACTGGGTACCAATCTACCACAAACTCATGATGCCATCTGAGACCCCTGACTCCTATGCCCTCTACAAACATGTAGCACCTAAGTAGTTCTACAACTCAACCCATATAGAAGCCAAGGACAGATGTTACTTACACGTCACTCTGATGGGTGTAAACTCTATCAAAAAGGGCTTCAGGAGCCATCCACTTGACTGGAAGTCGCCCCTGTAGGAAAATGTAGAAACCCCTAGGTTTTACAAGAGTACTACAGAAGGCCCAACAGGGCCACATGCTATGTCAGAACACTGTTTCCTTTTTGCAGCCCAGGCAGGCCCACAGCTTACAATTAACCCAGGGTAGGCTCAAACTCTTGGCAGTCCTCCTGCCTCAGCTTTTGAGCTCCCACACCTGGCTTTCTAATGCTGTCAAAATTTAAAATAAATGACTTAAGAACTATACTGATTGGTTAGGTCTTGCAGGACCTTCCCACATATGTGGAGGGAGACAAGTCTGTGCATTTGGTGGTATGTGGAGGAAATTACTGTGGTGGCATGCACAGGACCTCTGTTTGCTTGTCTATAAAAATTAAAAAAAAAAAGTCTCAAATTAAATCAGGACTTCCTGGCTGGTTCCAAGAACCAGGTCTGAAAAGTAGATTTAGGTCCCTGTCTTTTCTTCATTTCCCTACTCCAGCCTGTCTTGAATTTGGGCTCCAAACCTGAGCATCCATCTAGCACCCAGTGGTAGGCAGCCCATGCTTCCCTAATACACCACTCCCAGGTATCTATCTACCTTACCCTCTGAGGGAAGAGATGGCTTTCTAATGGGTTTCATCAGTTTACCACTACGGGTAGAAATAAGCTCCAACCAGCTCTGTAAATAATGGCTAAGATGCATAGTGTCAAAGTTTCTTTGTATTCTCATTATCATCTGTCTCCCTAGCACACAGCTATACCCCGATAGCCTCTTAGTCAGAACTGAAGCCAGCACACTTCCAAGCTCTAGTCCTTGCTTTAAGAGCTGAGCCATCTCGCCATCCCCCAATTATGAAGGTTCCTAAGAGAGCCATTACAAAGCCTCGGAGGCTATTGATTGTTATTCTGTAAAAAAAAAGAGTGCTCCATATATATACTAAACCTATCTCAGAGGTCGCCTAAATTGGGTGATCGAGAGTTAAGCAAAAACAACCGAATGAAGTATGGAGGGAAGCCCCCACGGCTCTCCCACTGATAAACATGTGTCATTCTGTAACCTTCCCGGCCCCACCCCCCAGTGTGACGTCGCGCACTCACGTTTGTGGTCTTTTTGTAATAGTCTATGTTGTTGATATCCCTGGCCAGGCCAAAGTCTGCTATCTTTATCACATTGTTCTCTGTTACCAACACGTTCCTGGCTGCCAAGTCTCGATGGATACACTGCAATCAAGGAAGAAGAGAGAGAAATAATCCCAACGTGTTTTAGGAATCAAAAGAAAAACAGACTCTTGTAAAAAACGCAAGACAGAAAACACATCCCAAGTCAAAAACTGGGTGCAGAATACTTTAAGAGCCACACTGGGCTGTAAAGTCAACAAGCTGACTAGTGTCATCAAGAGCCCCAAACTTGATACGATAATCACTCATCCTAATTTAAATAAACAAACAAAGGCCCTGGTCATCTTAGTCAGGAAAGGCTGATTACATCACCACATTCTCTTTTATCTGCAAGTGCCCCACAACACCAGTGTGTCTCTTACAGTTTCACACAAACTGGACATCAGATACCACTCAAAAATCCTGGAGTTCAACACTTGCTCTCTCCAGTCGGCAAAAGCCCAACTTTCAGATGACTGGGTTCAACTCCAACTGTCTTCTTCATCCCCGTCACTTCTCTAACAATGTGACCTCAGGTCCTACAAACACTGGGTCTCCGCAAGGTCTAGTTCTGTCATTTCTGTCTTTCCTTTCCCTGAGTGCTGTCTGTCTTTCCCACCCTTGCCTCCAGGCTGTATGAGGTCGGCCCTCAGTTAGATCCAACTGGCCTCTTCTAAGACCCGCACGTTTTCCCTCTCTGCAGATGGACACTGTAGATGTCTGTTTCTAGAAATGATGCCTTTCCTGCAGCCCCCGCCCCTTTTCCCTTGCTTCACTCTCTAGCAGACGCTTGGGCTGACTCTCCTTTTCCCTTTTCCCTCCAAAGCAAAGAAACTGCTACAAGCTGTTTGTGTTTCTTCTATCCTTGGGGCATCAATTCTTAGATACACAAAGCAGTTGCAAACCTCTACCTCCGGCCTCTGCGGAGACTGGAGGATTCATTGTCAAGTCATTCTGGGACATTTCCACAGACAGTAATGCCCTCTTGACATCTCAAAGTCAACATTTCTGCTTCCCTGACTCCTATCCTGTTTGGTCCTTACACAGAAAGGTCCATATTCTACACTCAAGTCCTGATCATTCCAGCTCTAAGATGTCTCCAAAGTCTGTCCTCCACGGCTCATCCATCCCTTAGGCCAGGCTGCGGTTACTGCCCTCCCCTACCCCCCCCCGTGGACTGCTATGCTAACTGCCCAAAGGCTTTCTGGATTCCCCTTTTATGCCGCATACACCATGTGCTTCAGACACCGTCCAGCATGTCCTTTCCTGGCTCACTGCCCAGCCAATGTCCATCTATCCATATTCTCAGTGCAGTCTGTTACAATGCCCAGCCTGTGCAGGGCTAAACTGTGTCTGCGCATACAGCAGGACCTGGTACGCCTCTGCTTGTTATGATACATCTGATAGGAGGGTGCACTGTCTCAACAGTAACCAGTCTCAGGAAGGTTTAGTCACTATTATATACGAAGGCCAGGCCATCCACAACTATTGTGTTTCAGCCATACTTTAACAGTCTCTGATTTCACTAAGATACACGTAAATAGGACCCCGGATCACCCACCTCTATTTTTAGAAGAGATGTGGTACAAAGAAGCAAGCACCACCCTCAAACGCCTTTATATAGGTTACGAATCAAGGTTAATGATCACCCGAAGCAGAGAGACTTCATCCACTGGCTGAGCGAACTGGGAATGACCTATTGTAAGCGCTCCATGAAATGACCACATAAAAATGGAACTAGCCTAACTGCTTCTGAAACATGAATAAGGAATTTTAGCTTTGCCCTCACCCACGCCCGAGCATCCCCTGTGTTCACTTGCATGTGTGGGTGGGCCAAGATCAGAGATGAGGTAGCAGCAAGCCACCCAAGTCTGCATGTCCCCAGCCAGACTTGGAGTGGGAAATGTGAGAGCTCCCAGGGCTGCCTGCAGCTCTGCCTGGGCTGGAGCGCATTGCCGGTTTGGAGGCCTCTTCAAATTCAACTTCCAAGGCCCCGGCCAAGTTCTCCTGGTGGTGTGTGTGCTCCTGCTGACATGTGTTCTCTCTGTTTGGCAAGCCGAGTGGTCAGAAGAATCTGGCTTTCCTTGCAGGGGGCTCCGACCACACATCGAGGCTCAACAGGGACAGAGAGGCTGCCACAGGCTACTGCTACCATCTTGCTCATTCTATAACCCAGGGCGCTGGAAAATAAATACCAAGGGCTAAACAGAAGACCGGGAACCAGTGCTCAGGAAGAAAATAGCGAAAGGCAAGCCAAATCCCTAAATCCTACCGCACACAGAGGTCTGAGTTGTTCTCCGGCCTAGAGTACTTACTGTCTACAGAATGTAGGCCCTAGGGAAGTTTCCCCACAGGTTCTTAAGGAAAGGAAGTCCAATACCCCTGTGATGAAGACAGGGAGCTGGTCCACATGTCATCTAATTCTCATGGTGACCTATGAGATGGGTGTCCTAGGTAGGGATGTGGAGCTTGCTTTTAAATAAAATAAATATCCTTGAACTAGAAATAGCAAGGATTTTTATAAGCACTTTAAGGCAAAAATACCCCCATTGCTATCTAGTTTACTGTATGTGCCATACTGTCTCTTTCCTTGGCTGGCTCCACCTCCTACTCACACAGAAATGTCAGTGGCCTGAGGTCAGGCACAGTGCCTCATCTGAATATTCCCAGAGCTGCCCTCTGGGTTGTTTTCAGAGTTCTGGGACACCAGCAGTTCTTTGTCACCTTCTACAAACTGCACCTCTGAGGCCCGCCACTCCCCCACTTCCTCATCTTTCACGTTCTAGAACTTGCTCTTCATTTCTAGAAATGATGCCCCCTAAGGGAAGCATTCTTAAGATCTTCATCCAGCGCCCTTGCATACCTCTGCAGAGCCTTCACTGCAGATGGGCATGAACGAGAGATGTTAGGACAACACAGCTAACCAGAAACGCACCTAGAATCATTTACCCTGGGCTCTTCTGCAGACTGATGGAGACAGCCACATAGTGTGACTATCCACAGCCGGGGGCAGGGACTCTATTGATCTGTCTGGATCTGGAGAGAATCAGGAAAGCACTGAGGTCAGAGTGTGCCTGGGCAGAGGCCCAGGGGACCCAGGTCTGGAACCAGTCCTTTCCCCCTTTAGCCCCGCGGACATATAGGTCTTATCACAGAAGAGAAGACAGTGATTCTGTCTACCTGGGTACAAAGCGTGCCCACCATGCCCTAGCTATCCCTGGCACTCTCCTCCATAAAGGGATCCTAGCCTACCTATGGTGGATGACCTTAAGTACCCATGATGCACTTGGTGTCAGATGCTTGCCACGCTGTGTCAGGCGACATAGGCTCTCAATCGGTAGCTGGCAATTAGGAGTAAGAATAACTATAATGGTCACCATATTATTTGTGAGGACAATCCTACTCCCTGCTGCTTCTGCAACCCCCAAACGTACTCACTCCCCTTTGCAAAGTTCATGGGACAGCCCTTGCTCCACTCTACCTAGCAGCTACAAACCAAGAAACCTCAAGTCCACAATACGGGGGCAGTGCGGAACTTCCACTAATTCTGTGACCACACAGAACAGCATGTTCCTTCCTCCCGACTCTGAACAGGGATACACAGCTGACCTCAACTTCAGACCAGAAACCCTTTTTGTGGTACCCAAGAGTGGCATCCTGGCCTCTCAGCCTCCCTCATTTCAGCTTCCCCTCAGTTCACCACCATAATCAAAGTCACACCCTTTGGCCTCCTAATGATGTGCAGGCCTCAGGGCTGAGCTCCAGCTTATGGCTTGCTGGCTGACACCTTCCCTTAACCAACGTGAGCTCTGCATTTTCTACTGAAATTACTTCCTGTCCCACCTCCTGGCTCCCAGGTCTTCCCTCATGTTGGGAAGCTACACTACCATTCAGTCTCTCAAGCTGGACATCAGGAGTTGTCTTTGATCACCCTGCTTCCCCTCACCTAATCATCCCACTACCTGACAGTAAAATGTGTCCAAATTCCAACTACCAACTTCTTTTCAGTGTCTTAGGACCTGATAAAAGTTTGGCCCAAAGAGGAACTCGGTATTTCCATACATGTGCCATACAAGGGCAAACTATAAAGCACACACCTGGCCCTAATACTCACCCTTGATAGCTCTGCACAGCCCCAAGAGCCAAGCCCAGGGGCCCTGCCTGGCACTGCAAGGCCCTGAATGAGTAGGGCTTTATCACAATGTTTCTAGCTGTTTATGTACTTACTTTTATTTCACATTTACTGGCATTTTTTTTCCTACTGTTACTCATAACTCTTGTTTCAAGAAATCAAGAATGACATCTGTTTGGCCACCCCACTGGACATCCCAACCCAGAGAACAGTCATCTGGGAAATCCTGGGGACTGAAGAAAATGAAGAGGTGGTTCTCCTACCACTTCTGCATCAGCTGCAAGCCATACTGCATACAAACACTTCCCCCATCTCCCACCAAGGAGGACTTCCAGCAGCGACCAAGCCTAGAGAAGTTAACAGGCTGCCTATGGCTGACTGCCTGGCCCAGGCTTCCATGGGAAATAATTCAAACATTTCACAGTGACATAGTGCCATGGCTGTCCACGTTGGCCAGATTTGTTTATGATGCTCATTCAGTTACTCTGTGTGCAGCCTACACACACCAAAAAACAAACACACATACCCACGCATACAGGCATATACATATACCTATCGGCACATAAATGCATGCACACATATACACACACAAATGCACACATGTACAACTCCATACACGCACACACGCACCCGTGCATAAGCACACAATCTGCTTGTTTTCACTGCTGATCCCTTTAGAAGTGAGCTGCAAGCATCACAGTTACTTCACATCTTGGTTCCTCAACATTTCCTAATCCAAAAATCCAAACCATCGCAGTGTTGACGGGATGCCATGAGTGGAAAATTCCAGACCACAAAACTTTGTTTTATGTACAAAATCATTAAAAATACTATGTAAAGGTACCCTCTGGCTATGTGAATATAGTTCATAGAAAACAGTTGATTTTAACAGACTTGGGTTTCATTTAGGTCATGTCTCATTATGTACAGGCAAATATTACAAAAACTCACCCTAAAACTCTAACTCTGGTGTTTTAAAGAATTTAGGGTAAGAGATATCCCAACTATGCATCCCCCATCTTAACACAATGCCATGGTTACCCCAGTCCAAACCCAACTTGAACATAGTAGTGTTACATAAGATACAGTCCATGTTCAAGGATCAATCACTAACAGTAAGATCTAGCCTTCACCACCCACTCCAAAGAGCCAGTCTAGGATTGTCACACCTCTGCATCGGGCTGTTTTGTCTCTTAGCCTCTTTAATCAAATCTATCTTTCTGTCTCTGCCTGTGTGTCTGTCTCTCTGTCTCTGTATTTCGTGTCTTTCAGGCTGGCTTCAAACCCGATACTTAGCTGAAGATGACCCTGAATTTCTAGTCTCCTGAGTGCTGGGACTATGGGTCTGTAGCACCATGTATGGTTTATGTAATGCTGGGGATAGAACCTGGGGCTTCATGCATGCTGGGCAGTAGCATTCTACTACATCCCCAGCTCTCCCAGTATTTTTTTAAACAGGCATGACACAGATAATCTAAAGTGGTATCTTGTCAAATATCTCACATTTTATATCTGTCTGTCTGTTTCTTGATGCCAAAGATTTTCTTGAGGGCAACCCCCTCCCCACCATGTGCACATACACATGTACAAAATCGGAACACTCAAAACTGCTCAAATTTGGCTTCTTGAAACCTGTATGTTAGGAGGTTTTATAGTTGCTACAAGAAAAAAAAAAAAAAAGAAAACTTATAAGCTGTAAACTCTAAAGAAAATAGAAAAAAGTAATAAAATAAAGCAATGCAAAACTCAGAGCACATAATAACTCTAAGCCATTGTTCCCAGGCGATGGAGAGCAGGGTTCAGGACCATCTAGCCCTAGAGTGCCCACCACCTGCACCTTCCAACACAGGTCACCTGATTCACTCTTGACACTATCGAGGCCCCTGGAGGAATCCAGATTTATGGCCCTTCAAGTAGCCCATGCTCCAAATGACAGAGGAGCGCCTTGCCAGAGGATCATCCTTTTTGTCTCTGGCAACCTGAGGAGTTAAGGACAGTGGAAATGCAGCCAGCTCCATTCCAGGCAGGACCCAGCCCATCTCCGCCCACACAGCACCCTCGTGCCCTGTGTGGGATTGAGGAAGGGTGTCCTAGGTACTCGGAAATACCCATGAAAACTCTGAGCACCTGCCTAACACCTTCCAGAATAACTGGAATGCTTTGAGTTCCATTGTGAGTGGCTTGCTTGGAATGCCAACCATTTACCTCAGGGGACCTGGCCAACTTCTGACCACAGGATCACCGAACGAGACAAAATAAACAGAAATCCCAGACTCTCAATGTCAAAACTACTCCTGTGCTCAATCTCCATTCTCAGATCATTTAATTCCACATCAAGCTGATCATTCTAAATTTAACACCCAAGTCTATGCCCCAAGCTCACTCCGAATGAAGCCTATCAGCCCAGGAGCATCCCACCTGCCCTGCCTTGGAGCAGAGCCCACTCTCCTGAAGTTGTTATGCGTTTGCTCTGGCCGTTCAAGAGTCCATTAAACTGGAATATGAACAACACCACAAATATTTTCCATGTTGTACAAGACATGCAAGGACTTGATCAAGCAAATGAACATGTCTGAACCGCCCAGCTTCTTCAAAGACTTAACTGGCTTTTGCATTCAATCAAGCAGAATGGGAAGGACTCACTTTTTGGGAAGCCAAGTACTCCATGCCTCTAGCCAGCTGGTAGGTGCAGGACACTAAGTCCTTGAAGGTCATCTGCTCCTCAGGAACTCGGTTAATATCATAGGAGTACTCCATGCCAGGTGGTCTCCGAGCTCGGAGGTATTCCCGGAGATTGCCTTTTGAGGCATATTCAACTATGACATAGAGTGGCCCTGTGACAGAGAAAAGAAGTTCCCTAAGGCAGTGAAGGCAGGAACAACCCTTGGGTGACTCAGCAAAGTTTTCTGTCATTTTCAACCCACTGTGGTTTTGTAGTGCTTGAAGATTGAACCCAGAACCCTGAACACACTTGGTAAGTGCTGGATAGGTAGTCTGTTACTTGGCAACAGAAAGGCATGGATAAAAAAAGACCTCCATTTCCAATCTTTCCAAAATGGTGATGATCAACATGATAACTTCCAAAGATTTAAAGAAATAAGACAGAGTTGTAGTAACTTCGGGCCAGTGCCCTTCAGTGCTTCTCAACCTTCCTGATGCCGCAACCCTTTAATTCAGTTCCTCATGGTGTGGTGACCCTCAACCACAAAACTGTTTTCGTAATTACTTCATAGCTATGATTTTGCTACTGCTATGAATTGTAATGCAAATATCTGATATGCAGGCTATCTGATATGTGACCCCCATGAAAGGGTCATTTGACTCCCAAAGGGGTCGCAACCCACAGATTCAGAACCACTGCTCTATGTCTTCCTGGGAAAACAACAACCGTCAGAAGCCTGGCCCTTCCATTTCCCTTGAGCCACTCGGTGCGTGTGTGTGTGTGTGTGTGTGTGTGTGTGTGTGTGTGTGTGTGCGTGTGTGTGTGTGTGTGTGTGTGTGTATGTGTGTGTATGCATACACATATACTGTAACGATATATGTATCGATATAAGTAAATACTAAGTTTGTAGGATGAAATAAAAGATGAGAATTTAGATGGCTCAAACAGCCAGAGCATGCTGTCGACTCCAGGGCTGGAAAGAATGGTCCCCAGGCCACATCCTGCCCAATACCAGTCTGAGTCATCATATTTTATTGTCCCACAGCCATGCCCATTCACATCTGTATCATAAAGGCTGTTTTTCCAATATGATGGTAGTGATGAGTATTTGTAACAAAGACCAAAGGTCTAAAATATCTACAGTTGCCCTTTGGAGAAGAAGGTTCCAATCCCCACACACCTTAAAGGAGCCGCACAAGCATTTTTCAAGTCTCCCAATTACTGTCAGGTTGATTTCTAAAGCGCCTGTCGGCACTCCTGAGAGCACCCAGGGAATCGCTCCCCCTGAGGGAGATTGCTCTTTCCTTCCACTTTCTCTCTGTAAAGCTATTCTTGAGAGCTCAGCCATCTGCTACCTACAGCAAGACAGGATTCCTCAGTCCCCATTTCAAGGGAAGAACTTCTCAAGCAAAACATACTGGTCTTATTTTAAGAAATCTCTCTTGGCCCCTCACACAACAAAAGCATCAGAAGAAAGCCTTTTCCAAAACAGCCCCCATGCCCAACTTCCCATGACCCCCAGGGGCAGCCACAGACCTGCTGTGCATCTGTGGCTGGTAACATTTTCCCAGGGGTAGAATAAAAGTGACTTTAAAAAAAAAAATGTGTGTATGTATGTGTGCATACATTTGTTTGTATTTGTATACGTGAGTACACAAGCAGGTACGTGTGCTTATCTGTGGCAGCCAGAGGACAGTCTTGTGTTTTAGACAGGGCCTCTCACTGACCAGAAACTCACCGAGAAGGCTAAGCTCGGGGGGCCAGTAAGTCCTGAAATCCACCTTTCTCCACCTCCCCAGTGCTAGGATCCCAAAAACTCAACTTAAATACGGATTTGACAGGTCCTCACGCTTGCAAGGCCAGCCCTCTGTTGACTGAGCTTTCTCTCCAGCCTCTACTTTTCTGTATTTTTTGAGACAGTCTTATTATCTACCCCAGGCTGGTGTCAACTTGTGACCCCCCGTTTCAGCCTCTTGGTGCTGGGATAGGTGTGCACTACATGTCTGATGGGAATATACGGTCGTGAGAAGCCCTAAGAGCAGAAACCCGACAGCACCGTTGTTTCTAGATGAAGTCTGCTGGCCAGCAGTGCGGTGTGTGAACAGAACACACCCCCTCCTCCTACTCACCATCCTGGGTGCAGGCGCCCAGGAGGTTGATGATGTTCTTATGTTTGCCAATCATCTTCATCATCTCCATCTCTGACACCAGATCAGAAAGGTCCTTCTCTGTGGCATCATCTAGGAACATGAGATAGGTGAATCATAGATCAGTTGGTTTCTCCCAACTCCCAGGCTGTCACACTCTTAACCATCAAACTCTTAGAACACCATGGAGCTGAATTTTAGAACCGGAAACATATTCCCATCTAATCAGTGAGGAGATAAAAGCTGAGGCACGGGAGTGTCATGCTCTTTCAAAGAGGTCACATGGTCAGAGCTGGGACCAAATCTACGCCCCCAACACTAAGGCCAAGTCTTTTACAGCAAAGTTCTTGATCGTGAACTAACCCCATCCTGTGATGTATCTAAGATACCTTCTAGAATACACCAAACTTCCTGATGCCCCCCAACAACTCCAAGAGCGATAGGGAGAAAACCATAGGAGGAACACTGGGAATCACTATAAAATTTGTTTTTACAGAGCAAAAATTCGAAACACAACCTTTAGCTTATTATAAGTTAGGCCCAGGAAGTAGGCCAGAAGTGCATCTGTAAATGTGTATGCATACAGAAATAGTCTGAGTGAGCAAAACGCCTTCTCAATAGCTCCCAATTACCACCCTAAAAGAGAAGTACAAGTCACATCTCACATGCATGGCAGAAGCCCAACACACACAGGCTCACAGCTTCTAATAAGCGCTAAGACCCTTTCCAGTGTGCCCTCCTTAAAGTTCATTCCTCAGCTGTCATTTTGTTCTGTGTAGTGCTAGGGCTCAAACCCAGTGCCATGTGCATGCCACTCAGGCAGTCTACCACTGAGCTAATTCAATACAGAAAAAAAAAATCTGAGCTAAAAGAAAAAGATAAGGGCTGAATCCAGCTTAAAAAATGAAATAGGGGCATGGATCTATCCTCACCTATGTGGAGAAGAGGGAAGGGAGGTGGGAAGAGAGCACTCAGTAGACACATAGTTGAGCATGCTGCCTTCCCTAGACTTTAGCCATACTCTGGTTGTCACAAAGAATCTGAGAAGGCTTTGGGGGTAATGTCCTTCCACCATGATTAAAAGGATAGTGGACAATTGTGCTTAAAGAAGAGGACCAACCCCTAAACCTTCCTTTTTACAACAGCCCCAGGGATCTCAAAACCAGGAGTCCTATAGAACACTGTATGATGCCTGGTCCTCCCTACCCCACAGTTCCAAGCAGGTACCAGGGGCTGGCTGCCTCTGCCCTGCTACCCAGATACTTGCTATCTTCTCTGTGGTATCAACCTCCACAGCAAGGACCATCCGAGTTCCCTGGGAATCTCAGGTCAATTGCTAAGAAGACAAAATGAATGAATGGTGTTCCAACCCTTTCTTGTTCTCAGCAGGGAGGGATGTGGTAAGCATCCTGCTAAAGAAAAAAAATGGCCTAACTCCTGAGTATGTGCAACATCTACACTTACAGGACAGACCTCTCTGCTGACAAGCTGGGGAAACACTGGGCACGAAATCTTTCTGAGATTCCCACAACAGGATATATAATGTGACCTTTCCTTTTAACTGTTCATATAAAAGAATACCATGCAAGGACAAGTTAACAGTAAAAAGTAATTCAAGTTCCTTGGGCATCAAGCTGGATTGGAAAGGTTGTATGCAAACATTCAGACTCCCACCAAAAAAAAAAAAAAAAGAAAAAAAAAGGACATTTACATATCCTGGGGTGATTGCTTACATATCCCTGAGATTCTGCATCAGCCCCAGTCCTTCCTCTTTTACTTCTAAGTGACTCTTGAGATCCACATTTTGGCAGACAGAATGTGGCTTTCTGTTTCCTGGCCCTCCTTCTACCCACTCCAATACCTACCTCTCCTTATTTGTATGTTAAAGTTTGGGTCCCGAATTTACCATATCAAACCATATCAACATTCCCACCCAAACCCCGAAACTTCCTAAGCCCATGAATAACCAGGAGAGGAGAATCAATCAGGACCTCTTATTAAGAGTCAGTCAGAATAACTGGGCCCAGCAAGCTTTCACTTGCTCCTAAACTGGCTTTTCTTTTCTAAGCACACAGAGCTCAAGGTAAATCCTCTGTCTCAGATGCTCATTTATCCTGAAACCCCTTCAACCACGAGGTCAAGTATGTGCTCTTTGACCCCACATCACTGCAGAGTTCACATGTCACAAAAGGAACACTCTTGATAAGGCCCTCCCTGCCCTCCCATCCACCTACTCACCTTTCAACATCTTCACTGCCACGGTGACGGCCTCCTTGGGTTTGTCTTTATCGATTCCCACTGCTTCAGCCATGACTACTTGCCCGAAGCAACCTTCCCCCAGGGGCTTGCCCAGCGTCAGCCTAAATGTGTAAATAGGGGATTAGCGCAGAGCGTCTGGCGGAGGGGCACAGGGGAGGGAAATTCCAGAACTAAATATAAAAATCTTCCAGCGGCATGCATATGGAACCAATGAGACTTTGATGCACACACGGGGTATTTTCTTAGTGACGTTTTTCCAGAACGTCAATTACTGTTGGAGCAGCTATTAAATTTCACGTTTGTGCTCTCCATTTATTTTCTTTTGCTTTGTGGAAGGTGTCCTTGCTAGCGAGGTGGTCAGCTTCCCTTGTGTGCCAACTGTGAGGAGCTTTTGGTCTTGAGCCAATTAAATATTTGTAATTTAAAATGGTGCAGAGGGAAAAAAATGCAAAAGGCTGCTCTTATTTTCTGTCCCCGGAAAAGTGGCAGCTTTCACATCACTACTACGCAATACCAGTAGATTTTATGGTTACACTGCTTGCCAAGTTACAGGATAGGACTCTTCAGCACATGGCAAAGAACCTGTAGTTTCTCATTGAAAGCAACCTCTAGAAAATGGGCAGGATATTTTTTTGACATAAGTTTAGAAATCCTTATCACTATCCAAAATAAACAAGGAAGAAAATAGATAGAAAAAGGCACAAATTACATTTTTAAGCATAAAGGTTCTCTGCATGTCAGATAATCAGCCTGCCACTGTTTCAGGTATTCATAGGGAAGTCTTTGGAAGACTTTTGAGTGGTTTTTATTTTTAGGGTTTTTTTTTAATATTTATTTTTAATAATGTGTGTGTTTCTGGGGAGGGGGTATGGACATGTGAGTGCAGGTACCCATGGAGCCCAGATACATCAGATCCCCCAGGTCTGGAGTTACAGGTCGGGGAGGTTTCTCATCACGGGTGCTGCAGACTAAACTCTGTTGCTTTATAAGACCAGTACCCACTCTTAACCATGGAGATCACTCTCCAGCTTTTTTTTTTTTTTAACATAAGCACAGTACAGACAAGTATTGAGCTGTTCTCAGTATACAGCATTTACAGTAAGTACACAATGTTTTCAAAAGCTAAAAAAAAAAAAGAAAGAAAGAAAATGAAGGGCTATGCTGAAGGCATCCCCTTTCAGTCCAGAAATAAAATTAAATTGAACATCTTGGCAGAAAATAAACATTTGCGTTGGAAAATGGTTAATTTATGTCCTATTGCCCCGTTACAAGCATAACAAACCTCTCTTTGTGTAATTTCTGCCTCCAATCTAATAAACTGCTTCTAAATAGCCTTCATTCATTGGAAATCTGCTCCACCTACATTTGTGCTAAACACCGCCTGGAAATGCACAGTGCTCAGATTTTCCACACTTAGGTACCCCTGAGTGGGAGCCGCTGGGCAACACAGACTCGCACTGTTGACTGGTGTCACAGGTGGCCAAAAATACAGACTTAACCTGAACGCTGCAAGTTTCTAACTTATGAGCACAACTCCCCAATTCAGTCTTGTATACATAGGAATGTGCACATGAACCCAGCTATTTATACAATCACACACAGCTAGGAGGCTGGCAGAGGTCGAGAGAAACATCTCTTCCTCTCTCAAAAGTCTGCAGGTAAAGAAACCATGCTTTGTGCTTTCTCTGGTACCTCACCAGTAACATGTCCAATAAACATTCCCTGAATGGATGAAGGAAGGCATGAATGGATGCTCTTTTCACTCTATTTCACAGTACACAAATAAGCTGGAAATGATTTCCATTGACATAAACTGTAGGCTACATAGACAGTAACTCAGCCCTGGATTAAGGTATATGTGAAAATCTCTAAATTGGGAACCAATGTGCCTGGAATTGTATGACTCAAAGACCCAAGTAAGGTCCAAGCCTCCTTCCCCTTCCAGTTAGAACTGGCCATCCAGTCTAGGGAAATCTTATCTTTGTGTTCCTGAATCTCTGTATATACATACACACACCCACACAGTGTGTGTGTGTGTGTGTGTGTGTGTGTGTGTGTGTGTGTGTGTGTGTGTGTTAAACAAAGCACTAACAGAATCTTAGGAAGACACTGCAAATGTCAAGATAGTGGGTTAGTTGTTTTTTAGCAAGCCGAGAGCTTACTCCTGTGTCTCTGATGCAGAAAGAGCCAATATTTCTACCTTCTGCTACTCTCAAGCTGTTTAGACTCCAATCCTACAAGAAGGAAGCCGCCAGCCCTCCAGGGAGCTTCACTCCCTGGAGCTAGGGTTGCTCTCTACCTGGAGGGGAGAGGCTGATAGGCTACCATCTGCTCCACCAGCTCTGTGAAACACACCATCTCACTCAAGTTTGCAGTTCAAAGGCCTCTGGTTACCAAGACACATGTGGAAATGAGAGTCTGACCACCGAGAATTGTGCTCAGTCCCAGGAGGTGCAGACCATGACCTCATTTTATAGGCAAGACATTCAGAAGAACTGAGTGAATCCCTCGGGTCTGCTCAGCCACGGACTGGCAGAACTGGAATTCAAATCCAGCCCAGGCCCAGGCCCAATTACATGGAGTTACTCAGGCTGGGCCGAGAGACAAACAGCTCCTAGGAATGCCCCATTCAAGCACGCGTGGCAACCTTGTGCCTCAGCACATAACTAGATACCTCCCTATCAACCAATAAGCAAAAGTATTGTAGAGCATAGAACTCAGGTATCAGGTGCCAGATTGGAAACTTTTCAGCCCAATATCACGCGAATAACTATTAAAAACAAAACAAAGCCGGGCAGTGGTGGCACATGCCTTTAATCCCAGCACTCAGGAAGCAGAGCCAGGTGGATCTCTGTGAGTTCGAGGCCAGCCTGGTCTACAGAGCAAGATCCAGGACAGGCACCAAAACTACACAGAGAAACCCTGTCTCGAAAAAATAAGTTAAAACAAACAAACAAACAAACAAACAAAAAAACCAGCAACAACAAAAAACCCAGATCCTTAAGGCAATATCTGGTAACCAGAAGTTGGAATGTCAGCTCTGTTTTAAAGACTGCATAACTCCATTTTTGTTCCACCTAACTAGGTCTGAATTGTCTAGAAACTTAAACAATGACAACCACATGCCATCTTGCTTGGTTAGTAGGCAGAACTTTGTAAAAAAAAAAATTTAATTCTTCTTTCCAGGAGTTGGTTATTCAGAAACACAATCTCACTCCTGTTGACAATGTCAGAGTAAGACCTTTGCAGCTAAAGGCCATGAAAAGAAAATGTCAATCCAATATTCCCATTTATAGCTAAGCGTTCACTGGGGCTATGCACAGAAGAAGTACTCACTTATCTCTGGGGAACTCCCATTTCGGATCCTCTGGCAACTCATACTCGGAGACCCCTGCTAGCATTGGGGTATCTGCCGTTGAGGACAGCCGAGTCGTTATCCTCACCAGCGGGGTGTTGGAGTTCATGGACGAGCTAGACTCAGCCGAAACCTGGATACAAAATGCAAAGAGGCAGATGTAATCCTGGCTCTACCTGAGGAGCCTGGAAGTGAGCTGGGACCCAGCCAGAGCATCAGTTCTTACAAAAAAAAGGGAAGGAACAAGGAAAAAAAAAAAGTGGACCAAAAGGAAAAGTCACAGGAAAGATCAGGTTTCCCCATAAAAATATTTATAGAAGTTTAATCATGGTATTTCTTCTTTTCATCTTAATTTTTAAAGACAGTCACTTAAGAATGTGCAGACAGACCCCACAGGCTTCATTACCATCTTTTTGCCTTTCCTTGTTCAGAGCCTTGGATGAAGAAGCTCTCTTAGTCCTGCTCAGGCCATGGACTGATGCTGTGCTCCTAAGAATTCACTAACATGCAGGCTGGGCTCAAGTACAGGGTGCTGGCCAGGCATGGACAAGGTCCTAAGTTCCATTTCCAGCACCATAAAATAAAAACAAATCCCAAACTGAATCAGCAGCAGGGATTCACAAATACCTAGCAGATGAGTTCTCTCACTTGCCTTTGCAAAAAGCAAAAGGGGGATCTCAAGGAAAGAGCTGTAGGGTATGCATGGGAAGGGCATTCTGGTAACTCAAAGGTCTTTCATTCAAGGAAACCCAAGGCCCAGGCATTGGGAGGTCATTCTTCATCTCCAGTCTTTCTGAAACTTGATGATGTCCAGACCATTTGGTGAAAATGGGCTGGCTCTTGTCACTTTAGCTCCAGTAAGCAGGGCAGTGAACCCATGAGACCAAGAGTTGAGGGAAAGACATCATCACTCAGAACCACACGGGAAGGACCCTCTCCCACCTGCAGCACACAGGCTTCACCAAGCTATTTTCTCATGTCCCTTGATTTGTAGCAGCCTATGTCAGACACAGTGTTTATCTCTTAAACACACGGTCTCTCCTTGGCGGATGCCTGAGGAAGAAAATTTCCTCAGAGCCCACGTGAAGACTGTGCCTGGGTTTGACCACACAGCCTTGGTCTGACTGTGGGCAGCTGGGTACTGCTTTATTCTGGACCTCGACTGAGGCTTTGGCCGAAGACACATGGAATGTTAAGGTTAGACAGGAACCACCCAGGTATCATACCAAGCCATCCTGGCTTCCATCCCCTCATGGCAGATGATCCCCAGCTGAGCAGACAAACATCTCCTCAATCCAGCTGGCACAGATGAAGCCAAAGGAGCCTTCCCGGGTGGATCCTAGACTCTCGTCAGGGGACCCAGGACTTAGGTTCTTCCCAGGACTGTCTCATTTGGCACACCTTTCTGCTCTTTGTAAACCCCAACCACCCTTAACGGAAGTGAGAAAAGGTGCCTGAGGTATTAAAGTCAATGATGTTCAAGGTTATCCTTAGCCACATAGGATCTCTGGGCTTGAACTATCTCAGAAAAAAAAAAAAAGAAATATTAAAATCAGGGAGTGAGCTTTGATGTGAAATCCTATTATCATTTAAAATAAACATGGGAACATTTCTGAACCTTCTGAAGTTGTCTTTGGGGAAGAGGAAAGGTGACTTTTTTTAATGAAAAAATTCATCTATGTGTGTTTGCATGCCTATCTGTGTGGAGGTCGGAGGACAATTTCTGAGAGTCAGTTCTCTCTCTCTACCACATGGGTTCCAGGAATCGAACTCAGATCATCAGGCTTGGCAGCAGGCGCCTTTGCCCGTCCAGTCATCTCACCAACCCCCAAGGAGAAGCTATATCTAAATTTTACTATGCGAACAGGGCCTTTACTCATCGTGGCACAACAAAAATTGATTTTCTTTTTTAAAAGAAGGAACCAAAGGACCGATAATTTTGTAATAGAGAGCCACACCCTCAAGGGTCCCAGTCTCAGAGGCAAATGCAGAAGCAAGCAGGGAAAGACAGCTAGGAAACATGTGAGTTCCTCTAGAATCCACCCCCTTGCTCCCTCCTAAAGCCACCAGAGTAGGAGCCACTAAGAACCCCACCCAGAGCAAAACAGGGGATGTCTCCAAAGCCCCTTCACACTCTGCGTGGCATCCAGCCTGCGGTGGTGAGCGGTCCTCATCTGCAGGCTGCACCAGAAACCAGGAGCTTTCTGACAACGTCACGATGTCCACTTTCCACTGGCCACAAAAATACCATGAGCTTCATCCACAGGAAAGGGACTCAGAAGATTCTGGAATGGGGTTGGCCCACAGGGCTTCTCTGGAACCACCTACCTGACTAATTCTGAATCGGGGCCACAGGTTATGCTTGTAAAAAGTGTGTGATTAGCCGGGCGGTGGTGGCGCACGCCTTTAATCCCAGCACTCGGGAGGCAGAGCCAGGCGGATCTCTGTGAGTTCGAGGCCAGCCTGGGCTACCAAGTGAGTTCCAGGAAAAGGCACAAAGCTACACAGAGAAACCCTGTCTCGAAAAACCAAAAAAAAAAAAAAAAAAAAAAAAGTGTGTGATTATTCATTCATTCATTCATTCATTCATTTGTAAGATCTTTCTGGTAGTCCTTCCACACAAACAGGCAAAAAAATTATCACTTACTATAGTAGAAATTCACACCAGAGGAGCGGAGGCAGGAAGTCACAGCCAAATTACTAAACGTCAGCTCAGTAATGAGACAGGCCCTAGAGAGCAAAGAGTCAGCAGAGGCTGCATGTAGCCGGGACACTCTTTACAGGGCCATCAGATCAGCTTGGCCCTGCATCATCGACCCTAAAGTTGCAGAACTAAACTGTCAGGACCCACGGTGTGCTAGGACCAGTGTGGAGGGGACACTAATTGGGAAATCTCAGGAGACCATGGTGCTGAATGATGCTCATGTTTAGCAGCTAGCGGCACATCCCAGCTGTGGCTTGTCCCTGAGAGTCAGTGCTCACCCAGGGGAGGCTTGCAGGATGGGATGAGACCACAGGCATTTTCTGGAAGGCTACCTAAAGCTAGCAGTGGTCACCTTCAGGGAGAAAGATCAAGAATTGGGAGCAGAGTAGGAAACAGGTCTTATTCCAGCACTTTCTATATCATTTAGATTTTATTACCATGGTCTCATGTTTCTTTCATGTTTTAGTAGAAGTTCTTTAACTAAAATATCATTTGGAATAAAACAAGCATGAACTAAGAGAAAAAGGAAGGCCCAGGTTTGAAATACACAGATTTCAGGTAGAAAACAGCAAGATCCTTATCTTCACCCCTCTCTTGAGCCACCAGGCTGTTTTATATGTTTCCATATTCTTCAATGTATGTACCCAGGGACCATCCAAGGCCAAGCTCCCCTGGGTCTGGTGGGCTACATCCTGGTCAACGGCACTGTGTGCTCAAGATCAGATTCCCGGGTCTATAATTCACACTACCTGTGCGTCTCAGGAGGTCTCAGTCCCAGCTCACAGAATGAAAACAGAAGAAGCTAAATGCCTGCTGCTGAGCTGGGCCAGCCATAGCTCATCAGAGTGCTTTGTTGTGTGGGGTTGTTCTGATGTTAGACAGGATACACTTTAATTGCAGGTCTGACTTACAAGATGGGCCCCTCAGCTGCCAGCCAGGATGGCCTGGGGCTCCAGTAAGCAAGACATCTAAAACAATGTAGGAGTTAGGGGACAGTCCTAGGGCAGAGGTAGGAAAGCTGTGGGGTAACACAATCCTGCTGGTGAATATGACTTAGGGGCTACCTCAAATCAGAGAGATGTCCCATTGGGTCTGACACTAACTGCTCTGTGGAGAACCTCTGACCCCCCAGGAATGAATACCATAGCCCTGCGACACGTTTCCCATACACCTACACACCTTGCAATAATGCATCTCCACAAAGGTTCAATGTGGACCTTTTTCAAAATGGAAAACAGAGGGGGAAAAAAAAAACTGAGAATAACATGGAGAAAACCTTGACAGTCTTTGCTGTAGCCATTGCTATTAAAATATAAAACTGTGTTTACTTGTGGGAATTGTGTTCAGTATAAAGTGCAGATTCAGATTCAGTGTACAAGTCTGGGAAATACCTTTGTAAAAAAAACACACCGAGAGAGAAAGGGTAAGAAAATACCCAAAGTATCTGAACATACAGAATCTGCTCTCCCTGTCTACAGAGGGATATCTTAATTTTTCCTCCATGTATTTTACTATACTTTTAAGATCCCCTCTGGGACTGTAAAGCATGACTGGCTTTCTCTTCACTCCCCTTTCCTCAGAAACTCAACCTGTCTGCAGGGCTTGGCAACATCTCTGGCAGGGGTTCCCCCAGGATCCCTGTGTTTCAGGGCTCCTTCCTCTGAATCGTGGCCCCACCGCCCACCTTGGAAGACATTCATTTCCTCAGAACCGACACATTACTGATTTTATTTCTTTTCTTTCTTCTTTAATTATAACTTCCCTCCTCAGATATTCTTCAATCCTTAATCTAGAAACTTCAATTTTGGAGTTTCCCTTTCAACACACTTAAAAATATTCCCACTGTTAGAAGTCACTTACAAACAATAAATGCTAACACTCTAGTAAACCATTTCCCCACCCACCCAAATCTTGGCAGGCGGTTTTTTAAAAGCCATGCACTCTTCACAGTCTCCAATTCGGCTGCCTTACATGGCGGGATCTCCTTACCACGTGCCATAAATCAAGCTTTTAACTAAATGTGCTTTTCATATATTTCCATAGCACATATGGGAGATTAAGGGAGGAAGTGGGTTTTCTCCCCATTTCTTTTTAAAGGGCCACCAAGAAATAGCGGTATCTCTTTATTCTGAATTAAGTTGAACATCCAGAGGAGACCTCACAGATAACAGAGCAGGCAGAATCGAAGATGTGGTGGTGAGGGATGAGTCCTGTTTATTGACACATACCCTTGGACCACAGCAGACTTGAGACACCCTCCAACTTCCACGCAGTGGATGGAGCCTTCCACATCAGAACAGAAGCCCAGGCTGTACATACCTCTGCCACAAGTCTAGCTCCACACATCTCTATGGCCAAGCAGAAGGCAAGCCCCACACCAAGCTTCAGGGGACCTTTAGGGGTGGATTCTTTTCTCCTTCCATAACAAAAGCTGTGTTATCACTCAAGCTTCCCCTTAAACAGCCCCTACCACCTGCAGATGCTTGAATGGCCTGTCACGAAAATAAAAGCACCTAGCCCAGGAATTCTGATCAGACTTACACCTCATCAGCAAAAGACCAGGGTAGATCAGTGTCAAAGAAGCATGTCTTTCAGAGGCTGAGAGAAAAGACAGGTTGAACCGAGGGACAAGGAAGGTGAGAGGTCCCCACGAAAGGGCAGGCTCCACTTGGGTCATCTACAACTATCCAGGTGCACAAATGTTTTCTAGAACTAGTATACTGCAGCACTGGATTGACTCCATCACGAAGGAGATTCCAGATCATGGTGTTGAGCTGTTAAGCAGTGATCGAGTCAGAACTTACTTTCGCTGAGTTTGGTATACTCCAAGACTATGAATACATCACCTTGAGAACAGCTCTGGAATCAAGCGTCCCTCCATCCCACCCCTAATAACCATATGCCACAAAGACATTATGAAATTGTTCTCTGGTTTTCTCAGCTACCCATGTCAGTGGTTGAGGCAGAGGACAGACTCACTACAGTCCCTTGTGAGACTGGGACATGGGTAGGTTATGGATTCGTCTGGACATGGCCAATCAACAGATAGCTGAATCTCCATCTTGCCGTACGAAAGCTTCTGGCTTCAGAGGAAGAGCTGACACCCTGGGAAAGGTGAGTCAGGCTTCCTCTGACCCTCTGTGTGCCCATGCTCTCCCTGACAGGGATTTGTGGAAATAACAAGGCAAATCGCTCCCCTTGGACTCAGGGGTACACAAAGACCATTTCTCATTGGCCACTGATGGTCCAATTGACTCACAAGGTGCTTCTCTGGGTTGGCTACTGCCATTTAACACACTAAAGTTGTGGTGATATTGTGTCCTACAATACATTGTGCACCCTAATAAACTTATCTGGGGTCAGAGAACAGAACAGCCTAGATAGACATAGAGACCAGAAAATGGTGGCACACATGCCTTTAATCCTATCACTTGGGAGGCAGAGATCCAACCAGATCTCTGTGAGTTCAGAGCCACACTGGAAACAGTCAGGCATGATGACACACACCTTTAATCCCAGGAAGTGATGGCAGGAGGCAGAAAGGTATATAAGGGGTGAAGACCAGGAACTAGAGGCTTTTTAAGCTTTTAGGCCTTTATCAGCAAGTTCAGCTGAGATCCATTCAGATGAGGACTCAGAGGCTTCCAGTTTGAGGAAACAGGATCGACTGAGAAGTTGGTGAAGTGAGGTTGGCTGTGGCTTGTTCTGCTTCTCTGATCTTTTAGCATTCACCCTAATACCTAGCTCCTGAGTTTTTTTTTATTAATAAGACTGTTTAAGATTGGTGTTACACTAAGTACCAAGAAGTAGAGGGGAGCAAGTAGGTACCTCCTACAAAGTGTCCAGTGCTGACCTTGGAAGGGAGGGATGAATCCTCGTTAACAGGCAGATCCCACAGGCTACTACTAGCTTGTAAACTTGCTTTTCTTTCTCCAAGCATCAAAGTTCATAAAAAGCCTCCCAAAATTAATGTTTACTAGAAAAAGGCTATAAAGACTTTATTTGATACTGAAAACAAATAAAAAACCTACCTTTTTGCTTCAGAAAAATAACATAAAATAAAATATCTGCTTTAAACAAGGTCAGGGCAGGGAAGTAAACATCAAGGAGGAGGAAGAAGGACTGAGAGGGAGATGGTTCAGTGGGTAAAATCCTTCCTTGACCTGAGAGCAATCTCCAGAACCTACATTACCAAAAACAAAAACAAAAACACCAAAAAAGCCAGGCACGGTAGCTGACACTTGGAATCCCAACACAGAGGAGGGCGGGCCAGCCCCGGGGCTCACAGGCCAGACAGTCTAGCCTACTCGGCTAGTTCCAGGCCAGTGAGTGAGAAACTTCACATGGAGAAAACCAAAAGGGGTTGGGAGTGGACCACGCCTGAGGTTATCACTTTGCCTCAGCACACATCTGTACACACCTACACACCTGCCTGCACAAATGCACACACACGGAAGAAACAACGTGAATAAACACACCAACTTCTCTTGTTCTTAAACAAAGACAAGGATGAAATGAGTGAAGAGAGGCTGTGAACCTCCGTGCTGTGAAGGTCAGGAATCAGGGCCAGGAGGATCAAACGTGGACTCTAGCTGCATCATATAGGAGCTCAGGCCAACAGGAACCGAAGCCTAGTCTCTGAATGCCTGGGAGCAGCCGTCCTCCAGACATCTGATTACAGGCTCATCTGTCGCCAGGTAAAGGCATGCTTGGCATCCCTGTGGAATTCACTCTGTCATTAGCCTATCTTCGGGCCTTTGTGGGACTTTTCCCTCCAGCCACAGCCCAATACCCTCTTTATCCAGGTACAAGATAAGCATCTCCTCCTCCACTCAGTGGGCTGTGCTTTGGGAAGTCCTTTGGGAAGAGCAGTACCACACTCTAGGAATCGCTGGGGTACATCAACACCTCTTCAACCCATTTATCTCTCAGAGACTTACTTATCCAGAGGGCCTGGTATTCACACACTTTCCTTATACAATGTGACCCTGCTGGAACATTTCAAAAGGATGTCGAAGTCAATGGCCAATGGGCAGGCTTTATCTGACATGAAATGGGTTCAATTTATTTTCTTTTGGTGATGCTGGGGATTGGACGTGCTAGGCAAACGCTCTACCACTGAGCTACAACCCCAGCCCAAGAATCCTAATTTAGGCCTGTGCAGTAAAATACGTGCCCGGTTTAGGCTGTGCATTTACTAGCTGACAATGAATAAAAGAAAAGGGGAGGGAAATGAGAAGAAACCCAAACTTTCCCCTTGGCTACACAGGGAATGTGAGAAAAACTGAGAGCTTAGGTGGAGATGAAGAAAGTCAGCCGGCCAGAGAGAGAGGAGAACATGATGAACCCGGGTGTCAAAGGGAACTCAAGAGCATCTGTCTTCTTCATGTGAAGCAAAAGGAAGAACATGGCAGCAGATGTGCAATTTTTTCTGTAAGAGATGATGGAGCCAACAAGTTGGCTCATCTGGTAAGAGTGCTCAACACCAAGAGCCCTACCTCTTTGATTCCTTGGAACTCATGATGGAGGAAGGCCCTGGCTCCCATGGAAGTTGTCCTCTGGCTACCGTAGACATGCTATGCCATATGCCTGCCCCCATGCACACACACACACACACACACACACACACACACACACACACACACTACACAAACAAAACAATGTGGGAAGAGTTTTCTTTAAAAGTGATGAGGCCGGAGAGATAGCTCAGTGATTAAGAGCACTTGCTGCTCTTGCAGAGGACCCAAGTTCAGTTCCCAGCACCCACAGCAGACAACTTACAACTACCTGTAACTCCAGCTGCTAGGGATACAATGCCCTCTTCTGGCTTCCCAAGAGCTCCTGTACACATGTGTAAATATACATACACATAAAGATGGATTTTTTTTTCAAAAGATGAAATAATTTTGGGCCAATGGCCTAGCTACATCAAGTTACAGAGTTCACTTGTTTCCCTATGACAAAAACAAATAATAGAGATGGGGACATCACTCCCTTTACTTAAACTCCCTATGCCAGAGTTCCAGTGTGGAAGATGAATGGTCCAGGGGTAAGAGATGAAGAGAGGCTACGAAAGGGTGGTATTCAGCCTAAAGCCTTAGCAGTACCTGGCCAGGTAACATCTTACGATCGGACTCTCCTAGCAACTCACTGGGCAAAGAATTAACTTCAGCCCCATCTTGCTTCTCTAGTCCCACAAATGACAGTAGTGCCACTCAAAGTTGTAATAGCATTCTCAGGGGCCAGAAGGAACCCACCGGACCTCTTTGATCCCCACACTCAACACAGTTGGTCCTCTGCTATATCCGACATATGCTCCAGATTCTATCCCAAGCCTCTGCAAGAAAACACCTTGAGAGGAACAAGGCCCCAAGGACCTGCTCAGCCTGTAGTGTGAAGCAGGGTTGAGAACAGCCAGGCCTGTGTCCAAGCCACGACTGGCCAGCCAGTTCCCAGTCTCTCCCAGAACCTGTCCACAGAAAGGACTTTACTAGCCAAAGGCCTAGGAAAGACAGAGTTGGGTCAAACACAGAGACTCTTAAGGTGTCACGCAGCATCACCCGAGGAAGAGTTCAAAACACAGGCTTCCAGATCCATTCAAGATCTACTGAATAGGAATCTCTGAGGCTGAGATGAATGAATATACAATTTGAACACATACCTCCAGGTTCTACTAAGATGCACAGTGGAACCCAGCCAGTGATGGCCATTTCAGCTTCTACTTAAAAACTAACGGCAGTCTTATCAGAATCAAGTTCCAAATCCTTTGCTAAAGATTTGCATCCACACATCCCTGGACCATAGTCCCCAGGAACAAGCAGAGAAGAATTCAAATACTTCCTTTCCCATTTGCTTTTGAATGAACAGCACAGAGAAGGTTCTATCTTGCCTCATGGAACTAGAACTAGCCATCAAAAACCAAGCCCCAGGTTAAAAGTAACCTTCTCCCTGTCTCATGAAACAGTCACCTTGTCTGGGGGCTGGAGAAGTGGCTCAGAGGTTAACGAGTGCTTGCTGCTCTTCTAGAGGACCAGAGTTCAACTCCCACCACCCATGTCAGGAAGCCTCCAACTGCCCATAACTCTAGCACTAGGTGATCTGACCTCCACAGGCACCTGAATACATGTGCTTATAACACACACACACACACACACACACACACGCACACACGCACACACGCACACACGCACACACGCACACACGCACACACGCACACACGCACACACACACACACACACACACACGCACACACGCACACACATACATAAAATCATCTTATCACTGAATCCCTAGCCACACCTATAACTTATAGGCAATAGTATAGGCATACAATGTTATTCTAAAACCCAGACAGATTCAGCCAAAACCCAGTTTAGAAGAAATCGCAGACCATTCTCATGCAAGCAGTAGTTCAGTTATACCTCCAGACTGTATGTTTCTTTCTGATCTCTACTTGAAACAAAAAAGCAAACTAGAGTCTCTTTCCAATTCATCATGAAAGCTCCATCTGAATTTCCAAGCCTGTCTCATACAGGAGCAACGTATCCCAGACACAAATACCTATTCTTCCAACAGACTCCTGTCCTTAAATATTACCACCAACCCAGAGAGCACTGCCTCCAGAGTAACTGCCCATCCCCCTGAGTAGCTCTGATTTGCACACTGCTGTCTTTCCTTCCTTTAAAATTAGACCCCATCCACCCCCATCCCCCACCCCCAGCAGCACGGTGGCTTGAGACTCTAAGTTCCAAACACTGATTGATCTTCTGCACAGTGGCAGGTTAAACCTGCATGCTGAAGCTCACACAAGTTAGAGGGGGATATCAAGGCAGAGGGAAAGATCTAAGAGCTGGCTGGGTGATAAAGGGGAATAAGTTTCTTCAAACTCTTTATCTACTTTCTGTTACCTGTCTCCGCAGGGGGATGCGCTTGGTCAGCTTGTGCACAGCTGGCTGGCTGCTGAAGTCCGGCTTCTTGGTCGTGGTCTTCATTCGGCACAAGATGACTGTCACCACCATGCAGGCAATTAAGAAGACCCCTATGCAGTAAATAGCTATTTCCAGGTAATCTGGGGAAGCTGTGATCTCCTTTTCTCTAACAGGCGCTAGATTGCAGATCATAGGAGAGGAACAAATAAGCAGGCCACAGAGTTAGGATACCAGAGGGATGCATCACAGTGTACGTATCTCAAGGAACCATTCTGGCAACGAGTGCTTCCCCATCAATAAGTCAATGCAGAAGGATACCCAGAGGCAGAACAGCTATGTGCTTCCTGCCTGGGCCCAACAAATAGCCAAGGGCTCCTCAGTTGATCACTGCAGCCCAGGCAGCCACCTTCTCTAGCCTCAAAGGGCATCTGCCACCAGTGAGTAGCTGATCCTAAATTGTAGTGGGAGACTACAAAGCCACATTCCACTAGGCCCCTGGACAGAGCAGGACACCCAGTACACCCACCACAGGAAAGTGTGGTGAAGATGTCGCTAAACATAAATAAATCTGACTGAGAATTGTTAAAAAAAAAAAAAAAAAGGAGCACGTCCACTTTTGCTTCTAAGGAAACAGGGACAATGCTTTGCTGTTACTAAGGGTGGCACTTCAAGGGAAGGCTCAACAGAGCCCTAGGGGACCACAGCTCCACACGGAGTTCACAATTATCTAGTAGGCTGGCCCAAAAAGTTTTTGTGAGTACCTTCATACAATCCAGAATATTATTCAGTTAAACAAACAAATGTATCAACCATGAGATAGTCACATATAATATATATATAAAATACCTAACAACCACTAAAATGTTGGTATATCCAGTTATATTAACTTGTTACTGAGCCTTTAAAAAAGATGGTACTGCATGTGAATAGAGATGGTTTTGATTTAGCACGTTCTTCTGTCAACTCTATTGGTCCCTCCTTGGTTCTGAAACGATCACTCTACAAGCAGTGTATTCCCAAACATTATTGTCCTCAAGCTGCATTTCCTTAAGGGGGTAGTGTTGTCAGGCAAATTGGTTAAGAAGTGCCAGTCGGGCACTCACAGAGCACAGCATTGTAAGTACAAGCAAGCTCAACAGGAGAGGCATCTCTGTTTCAAGAATAAATACTCACAGAGCAGATTCATAACCAAAGGGGAAGATGGGTGCAATAGTTATTCTTTTAAAGCTCATACATTTTAATCAGAAAAACAAATATTTGCAAAGACAATCAAAACTCTCAGCAGCACAGCACAAAAACAAAACGATCAATTTATTTTCACGAGCTATAAAACAAGCATGCAGTAGGCATGGTACTCTAGAAACAAGGCATTAATAACTGGAGTAGACGAGCATCATGAGCTGCAGTACACGGTCTATGCAGTTTTCCAAAGGAAATGCGAGGCAATGCATGAGAGAAGGCAGCATTTATCGAGAAAGTTGGACCAGAACAGAGGCATTGGTTAGAGACGTAGAGAGCAGTGGGCCTCGCTGATGTGTATTTCTCTAGAAGGCAGAAATAACATCAAGCCCGAGATGGCATACACATGCTCTGCAGTAAAAGCGAACTGAAGTCCACCCTGTTAAGGCATGCAGCAAGCCACCCGATTCCCAAGGTAACACACTGCTTCTGCACACCTACATCCAGAGGTGCTTCTCGGGCACCCCGAGAGAAATCTCTGTACTCAATTGAGATGTAAGCAAGATGGACTGAGAGGCATCAAACCACACAAGGGATTTCAGCAAAGTGGAATTTGCAATGGGAAAAAAAAAATTACTTTGAATTTTACCAAATAATTTGACTTCCTTCTTAGGAGCAGAGGGGTGGGCTCACTGAGTCATCAGCTCAATGATTCACTAAAATTTCAAGATCCCTTTGGGGTTTATAGGTGAAATTTTACTCGACATACAAGCATGGGATCTCCTTTAATGTGAATATCTAAGGCAGTTTCTTCTCCCTGGGGGAGTCATTTTGAACATTTTTCTTTGCACCTTTATGCAATGGATAAAAGGGACTATTTCTAAGAACAGAAGCTGTGTTAATTTTATAGCAATCAACCAAGAAAAGAGAAAAACCCACGGAGAGGAAGAGCAGTATGTACCTGGCAGAACTGTCAACCATGCAGAGTGAAAGGATATCCCAATAGAGTTACCCGCCAAGCACGTGTATTCCCCAGCATCCTCAAGAGTTACATTCCGAATATAGAGAACCTCAATCTCTTTGTCCGTGGTGTTAACACCGGCGGCCTAGAAAACAAAGGAAGCAAGAAAAGGGCTAGACAGAGGAATGATTGTGGAGGGGGCCTTGGAACCAAGAGGCCTCGTAGCAGCGGCTCCAGGGGGTGCCGGCCATCAGGAGATTCCGACTGCAGCCCATCCACAAAGCCCACAACCGAGAGAGACATTGAGAGACACTGGCCAGCTCACCTCTGCAGGCCCGTCACCACACCGGCGTCACCACCTAGACATGCATGCAGTTGAACACATGGAGAAATGAGCCCACAGAGTTCTCTCTGACTTTGTTTTCATTTGGATTTAGGGGTGGGTTTTCAAAAAGTTTGTTGCCCAGAGGGCTACTCTGGGTTCTGGTCCTGTTGGATGCAAACTCCCATTGTGAGAAAAAGGGGAGGTTCTTCTGTGTGGTGGAACAAAACATGGAAGATGAAGCTGTGAGGTAGTCGGCTCACACATCCATTGGGCCCCATGGGAACCAAGGAGGTTATCTTGGTTACCAGATTTGGTTAATTTCTCTCAGGCTAAAATCATCTTGTCTTAAAAAAAACAAAAAACAAAAAACAAAAAAAAAAAAAACTGGATTTTTTTTTGTGGTTTACTTTTTTAATATGAATGTCTGAATGTGACTAATGATAAGTGAAAACTTAACCTTCTACCTTCAATATCATCTAGTCACACATTCACTAGAAGATAGATAACCAGCCTCCAGTTTCAGATAGGCTTGGGTATGGGATCAAAACAAACAAACAAAAACAAACAAGTTTTTGTTTGTTCGGCAAATCCTAGCATTTCTCTCCACAACCAGTATAAAAAGCAACGTGAGCCCTGCCTAATAATCGGATACTGCAGACTCAACAGGCGTGCAAACTCCAGGTTCACATGCTACTCAGACTCAGTGAGCACGAGAAGTGTGCAGTCCAAACACGACAGACCAGAAAGAAGGGCTTGAAACCAGGGCGGGAGGCGGGGAATGGATAATCTTCAAGCACTTTGAACACTGTGGGCATTTTTCCATGGCCGCTGGCATGATGCCAGCTGCACCACCAAAGAAAGATCATTATAAATATACCAAGGCCATAAGAGTTATTCTAGAAGCTGCCTGCTGCCTCCCAAAGCACCGAGTCTTTTCAACTTCTATATCCAGTTTTCTTTAAAAATAAAAATAATAAAATAAAACAAAACAAAAAAAACCACAAACACAAAAACATTGTTACCTTGCTGTTTGGGCAGGACAGTGAGCCAGGCAGACTGGTTGGCCTGCCCTATATAATTGGAGACCTTACATATATACTCCCCAGCATCCATCTCCGTCACATTGAACAGAGCCAGCACTTCTGCATTGGAGCTATTTATCCCCGAGTGCTAGAACAGACATAGGAAAACAATATAACGGCCAACCAGGAAGGACTCGGTGCTGCCTATGGTCCCACCACCAACACACCACAAGAAAACAATCTCCATTAATCACTTCTAAAGGGCTGTGGGAGGGGGGAGAACAAAAGTCGTGGAGTGGTGGAGAACAGTGTGATCCGATAGAGGAGGTGGAGAAGGGTGAACGGTTGGTGGAATGGGTGCAGCTCTCCTGGCCGGTCGGCTTTCTCCAGCAATTTGGATCCTGGGTATTGCTGGCTAGAGAGGAGACTTTATTGGTTGAGAGTTCTTCGTTAGCCTCCTGCCACTCCCATAGCTGCATAGGAAGGCTGTTCTGTGTAAGCACACTCCCTGCGAGCATGGTAGACAGGCAGTCATGGCTCAGAATGGACAGTAGAGACCTGGTTTACCATGCGGAAGTGGAAGCTAGACCTGAAAACTAAAGAGGCTGAAGCCACAAACATGTGAACTTGGCGGGGAGGGGAAAAAAAGGATTTCTTTTAATGAGAAATACAAAGAGAAGGGAGCTCTCTTCATTCATTATTTGACAGGTACAGAAACATCCCCCCAAGTTTACTCTCTGGACCACACGAAAGTCAAAAAAGGTGAGAGAGAATTTTTTGAAAAAGCAAAGTACTGTATCTAAAAGGTGGCTACGAAAATTTGATTCTAATAAATATGACATCAAATATCAGAAAACATAAAACAACATCAGAAGAACACGAATACACTGTCTAGAGGTTTTCAGGTATTTCCACCTACTCCATCCCATTTACTCTGCACACTGCCTTGTAAGCAGGCACCCCGACCCCAGCTTTAAAGATGTGCACTAGAGTCTCCTGTCAGACCTCAGGGCTGATAAACAGCTGGATTCTCTGACTCCAAGTGTAGGAGCACTTCGCCTACACCACAGCTCCCTTCAGAAATGTTACCAGCAGGCCTAGTGGCTACCAGTTCCTGAATACACTCTACTGACTAGTCCATAAAGAGATCCATCTCAGAAATCCAACAGGAAATCAAAGATCTGGCCAAGTCCCCAAGGGAGGCCCTCACTTGTGGGCCCCTCGGGATCCAGAAAGTCCTCACCTTCAGGACCTTGAGGTAGGGCAGCCCATCAGGCCCGTATTTACTGCCGTTTTTTTCCACGTGCTTGATCCACTGGATGTGGGGCTGGGCGTCACTGTACACCTTGCAGACAAACTCCACGTCCCCTCCGACCACCGCAGAGGCATTTGCAGGCAGTCCAGCTTGGAGGATGGGCCGGTGTGGTGATCGCTCTGATGGAGAGACGCGGTGGGAGGGGGAGAGAGAGCAATAAATGAGTTGTGTTGTCCAGAAGGCTGTCCGGGAACTCAAGCCAAAAAGGCCTCCCGTCTGCTGGCTGACTCCTCTGGAATAACACGGGGGCCCCATGCACAACACACAGGACTTCAAAGCGGATCACTGGAGCACAACCCTTGTAAAGGACACTTATTTAGAGAATCCAGAAAAGAACGCATTACACCGCAAGTTACAGACCACCTAATGAAACGAGGGGAAATTCTTTATTTCAACCATCCAGGAGACAGATGGAGCCGGTGGAAGGACACTTATTCACTTACTTGGCTTGACATAATGCATGGATTCACTTTAAACACAAGCTAGACAGCAGGGGCAAGGGACATGGCTAATTCTTAAGGTCACCCTGAAAAATCACAAGAGGTTCTTCTATGCATGATCTCTCCAAGTTCATTGCTAACATGCTCTGGGAAGTCTTGTATCCCCCGCTTTAAAAAGCAAATTGCAAACTAATGTTCCAAGTGAGGATGAAACCAAACTAACTGGATCCCTCTTTCTATCATGACACGACTCTATTCAGTGGTCTTTTCTTTAGTTATTCATTCATTTTGCAAGTACCAAGTGTCACGATGAGCCAAGCACCAGATGTAGATATGTAGATATTCCTTAGCTTTATCAGATGTGGTGCTAAAGAAACACAGGGACAGACGCCTGTTTCCAGGTTAAGTTTCACAGTCTCAGAGGAGGCCCCATGGGAGGGATGCTTGCTTGGCCCTTCTTTTCTAGCCTCAGAGAAGAATCTCAACAAAGCACACTCCTCCTTGTCTTATACTAGAAGGTTCCTCTCCAGGTGAGAGGCGTTCTCAGCAGAAATCCATAAAGGGACTGGGTCAGGCATGCTGGCAACTACACGTGAGATCCCAATTAAAAACGGACTAAGAACTTTCTCCAAAGACATCCACATGGTTAACAAGCAGCTGAAACGATGCTTAGCATCCATAATCATTAGGGAAGTGCAAATCAAAATTATCATTAAAAACATAATAAGACCATTGAGGGCCTGGAGAGTGAACCCCTGCATCACTTCCTGTACTAGGGTAAGTACAGGAAGTCTGGAGCAAAAAAAAAGCAATTTATCTGATCCAGCAGTCCTCATTTCAATGAGGATCTGAGACACATCTATCACAGGGCTATTCACAACAACCAAGATTTTAATTTAAACAGCACCTTCAATGCCCATCAACAGAAGAATGGATAAAATAAAGACTCTGGTCTCAAAAAAAAAAAAAAAAGCTGGGTTGTGGTGGCGCACGCCTTTAATCCCAGTACTCGGGAGGCAGAGCCAGGCAGATCTCTGTGAATTCGAGGCCAACCTGGTCTACAGAGCAAGATCCAGGACAGGCACCAAAACTACACAGAGAAACTCTGTCTCGAAAAACCAACCAACCAACCAAACAAACAAAAAGAACTCTGGTCTCTATATACAATGGAAAAACTAACTAACTTTAAAAAGAAGGAAATCATGCAATCTGATGCCAATTGACAACAGGAGTAGACCTGGAAGACATCATGCTAGGCAAAATACATCAGCTACAGGACAAATACTGTGTGACCCCACTTCCAGGAGGGATGTAAAACTCTTAAATTCATCTATCATAAGAACAGAATAGTGGTGGCCAGAGATGGAGAAGAGGGGAAATGGAGTGACTAATCACAGAATATAAACTTTCAGTCATGTAAGATGAATACATTCTAGAGATCTGGTCTACCTACGACTGAAGATAAGGTACTATACACTTACAGCTACATCAGGAGTACATCACACGTTACTGCTCTTACAACAGTAAAATGAATGAGTGAGTAAACAAAGAATTAACAGACTGAGCTGCTGTTTGATCTCAAATACAAAAGCAGTGTAATTACAAATTTACTGGAACCTTCCTCACAGCAGCTCTATCAACAGCCACATGCACCCCAGTTACCAACCCATTCACAAATACATGCTTATACACTCCAACACTTCCCCCTTCCTCTGTCTCCAACCATGAGTTCCACTGTGCCAGCTTAACAAATGCACTTCAAACAGAGCTGGGTATGATGGCATATATCTTTCATCTCAGCACTTGGAGGCCAATGCAAGTGGATCTCTGTGAGTTTGAATCCAGCCTGGTCTACACAGTGAGTTCCAGAGCCAAGGCTACAATGGTAAGACCTTGTCTCATAACAACAACAAATAGTTAATAGAAACAAGGAGAACCCCTACATACCATCACTACCAAACCAACCCAACAACAACCCCATGTCTGAGATTCTCTGTGAACTGGGCTGGAAGCGGCAAATTAGAATGATAAATCTCTAAGTCTTTCTGTGTTAGGGCCTTTCCGATCCTGTGGAATTTGCTGAACCAAAGCCAGACCATATACAAATTGACTTTACTCCATAAGCCTGTTGCTGGCCCTTAAGGAACCTTTTAAAAAGAAAGAAAAAGTCTGAGCACATTTCACTCTGGAATCTTCCATCACTTCATAGACACCTACATTTCTATACAATAAAGATAAAAATTTCAGAGCCCCCCAAAGAATCATTCATCTGCTCCTTTATCACCCATGTAGGCTGAGCAAAGGACAGAGGAGTGGCACCATTCATTTTTGTGATTGGAAAACAAAAATCTCAAAGCTTCATTTCTTCATACATCACAGGAAACCCTCTACCCTGGGATGATGTCCTGCTTCTGGGATGGGCCAGAGTGACTTGTTTGCCATAGGGAATAACCAAGGTCTGTTTTAATGCCAGAGGGGCCCAGTAATGTGAGAAGTACAGAATTAAGTGCCCTCATCCATGTCTCCTCTGTGTTCACCAAGCCTGTGTCCCAGGAGTTCTACCAGCAGGATGGAGGCTCTCTGCCGGGCTGGCCATTGCCAGCCAAACTCACAAAATATGTTCATTTCTACCTGTCAAATATCAAGAAGGTCAATTCCTTCTGGTAAAGAAGGAATTGTAGGGCTGAGGACATGTCTCTGTCAACCAAGCACCTTCTACATAAGCTTGAGAGTCTGAGTTCAAGCCTCTAGAGGACACATTTAAAAAGCCAGGTGTGACGGCACATATCTGAGAGAAACTGGAGGAGTGGAGAGAAGAAGGTCCTTGGAAACCAATGGCCAACCTAAACAAATCTGTGAGTTTCAGGTTCAATGGGAGCCCCTGTCTAAAACATATAATAAAGTGTGGGGTGGGGGGGACTAAGGAACATAAGCCTTTAGCCTCCACAAATGTGAAGGTGACTGTGCATGCGTGTGCATGTGTGTGTGTGTGTGTCTGTGTGTGTGAATGCAGGTGTCTTAAGAGGCCATAGGAGGGTACTGGATTCCCTGCAGCTGGAATTACAGGCAGTTGTGAGCCCCCCCCATCATGAGTTCTAGGAACTGAACTTGGGAGTCATCAGCAAAAACAGCACATGCTCTTAGCCACCAAGCTGCCTCTCTCTCTCTCTCTCTCTCTCTCTCTCTCTCTCTCTCTCTCTCTCTCTCTCTCTCTCTCTCTCTCCAGCCCTAAGGAAAAAAATTTAGGTATCAGTTCATTCCTTGCCTCGGTTTTCCAATTTTGTACTCACAAATATGCTTTAGTGCATGTATGCATCCATGTGCATGTGTGTGCATGAGCAGTCTAACTATTGACAGTCTTTCTTTAGAAACAAAAGGACAACAAAATCGCTGAGGTTTTGAGCCAGATCTACTGAATTTCAAGGCAAGCCTGTTTTCCTTAGCCATACTTGTTTCTAATAAACGGTCTCACATGCAAACACTACACATGTAATACAGGGACTGCGAACAAGGAGTGCTTTCAGAAGGCAGCGTCTCCTCTTGCGCCAGCCTTGGGCAGGGAATCTGTCGCTGGGGTAACACTGGCAGGGCCCGGGCCAAAGCTTGCAGTCTTGTTTTACTTTGTGGTCAAAGGGCTGCTGAGCTCCGGTTATTAAGTTATTCCAAGCTATCCGGACTATTTTCACCCAAAGGGAAAAAAGAGACCTCTGCAATGGTTCAATGTTATTGCATTTGCAAATTACAGCATACCGAATGTTAGAGCTCGCAGTCTTGAATTCATCTTTCCAAATTTTCTCACCTTATACGAAATGACCTCCTAACTACTCCCTCTCCCCTCTCGGCTCTTTCTCACTTTGGGCAGAAAAACTGCAAGTACGGTTGCTGTGTAATAGAAACCTTACACCGTCTCCCCAAACTTCTTACAGCTGCGCTTAGTATAAAATGAAACCTCAGAGAATGTTATTTAAAATGTTTTTTAAAAGTCAGTAGGCCTCATGTTTCATTTCTCCACACCAGGCTTTGATTTCCTTTGCAACCTTAGTCTCTGCCCTTAAACAAGTCGGAGAATGAGGCCTGAAACGTCTTGGAAAAGGTCCCAGGATGCCAACATCTGCCAAGTACCACACTCCTCTTCTTGTCCCTCCTCAACCATGGATCTTCCACTGGTGTCAATAGACCCTTAAGAACAGCTATGGGCCTGCCAGGGTGGAAGGTGCACACCTGTGATCCCAGCACTCAGAAGCCCAAGACAGGAGAAACACAAGTTCAAGGCCAACGTGGGCCGTGTAGTGAGACCTTGTTGTTGTTGTTGTTGTTGTTTTTTTAAAAAAAAAAAAAAAGACAGACAACAACAAAAAGCAGCCACCAGGAAATTGGTGAAAGTACATGGGAACCCTTCCGGAAAGTTGGGGTGCAAGCAAGTCAGATGGCTGATGAAGAAGCTTGGCAAAGCAGGTGGCCTTCCCAGGGGGCATAAGAGAAGAGGGTGGGGGCTCCAGAATGACAGTCCTCCAAATAGCTCCCCTGAACCTCATCTAGCCCCAAGCAAATCAAAGCGCACAGGTTTGCAGCTTTCCACAGCACCCTGAAATAAAAGGATTAGTCCGTGAATTATTTCTGGATGAGAGACTCAAGCCCAGTGCTGGCTCAGCTCCTCTACGTGACAGCAAGAATCACATCTCCTCCAGCAGGCAGGATTTACAGTGTGAGGCAAGCTTCTCTTACAGCATGCTCAACTCTCCGATATTATAGAAAACACATTTTTCTTTTTCCAGGGAGTGAAATAAATACGCAGAAGGCAGATAGGCTGACGGGCAGCTTACCTCTATTTCCTGACTGCAATTTAAAATAGTTACAATTTGGACTTGCACGTTGTAGGTACATGGACCCAAAATAGGGGGGAGGAGGCTCCCAGATAGCCATTTGAGACCCCTGTGTGAATTTCAAATTAAGACACCATGCAAATGCAGTCCAAAGGGTGTGGCTGTGGCCGATGGGACAGTTGGCTGCAGCTCTGGAATGAGGTTCCTCTAAATAAATGCTTAGTAAATACAGACTGAAGTGCTCAAAAAAAAAAAAAAAAAAAAAAAAAAAGCCCTCCGCTTGTCTCTCTCTCAGGCTTGCTCTGGCCCCCTTGCTTCAAGTGCCCACTTCACTCCTGCAGAAAGTCCAGCTGCTCAGGGACTGAATAGACACATTAACTCTCTTAAGCCTTGCTCTGTAGCTGGGAGCCAAGACCCAGCTAAAGAGGGTAGACACAACCGCTTGCTTCATTCCAAGGTAATTATGGAGCTGGGGGGGGGGGGATATCTGAGTGATGAAGAATAAATCTTTGTTAATTGACCACTGAAACTTTATAACATGTCAGGACTCCTCTAGACATGATGATATGTCGACCTATAAGAGACCGACAAGTTCTGCTGTGACAGAGCAGAGGTCTCCTGTCTTCAGATGCAGTAAACAGGTACCTCAGGGATCAGAGGACCGAGCTCTTAAATCACACCTATAAATTAGTCAAGCCCAGCGTCCCTGGTTTCCTGGCATACTCCAGTATCCTGAGTTTTTCTCCTCAAAAGTTAAGCAACACTTTGTCTATCTGTCTGTCTGTCTGTCTGTCTGTCTCTCTCTCTCTCTCTCTCACACACACACACACACACACACACACACACACACAAAGAAGAAGAAGAAGGAGGAGGAGGAGGAGGAGGAGGAGGAGGAGGAGAAGGAGGAGGAGGAGAAGGAGAAGGAGAAGGAGGAGAAGAAGGAGAAGAAGAAGAAGAAGAAGAAGAAGAAGAAGAAGAAGAAGAAGAAGAAGAAGAAGAAGAAAACAAAAGAAAAAGTTGAAAGTTACTTTCTCTGGCAGCACCACTGAAGCCATGCCGAGTTCCCAGGAAGGTCCTGGAAACAGCCAGTGCCCTCTTGGACAACCCATTCATTGAAGGAGTATGGATAACTTCGCCTGCTCTGCCTTTAAATCGAAATCAAATTTTAATTGCCCTTCTTCCAAAATGGCAGTTTCTTAGCAACTGCACAGGGCTGAACAGAGAAAGAACCTTCTACGACCTGGAAGATGAGTGGAAACAAGAGAGAATCCTTTTTCTAAAGCCAGCCTGGCTTTTCTCCCAACAATAGGCGGCGGCTGATTTTGCTGCATGAGAACGCACTAAACCAGTTCGTAAGGCATGGCTATTAGGAGAAGCAGCCATCAAAGCTGCTGCTCACTGACGTTCAGGGCCCAACGTCAACCTGCTGAAGGCCTCACCACGCTCATGCTCATTACAATTAGCAGAATGAGTTCACCGCCCTGTCAGGCCTCTGCTGACACAGTCACACCAGACAGGCTCAATCCGGTTGGATTCTGAGTTTTGTTTTCTTTTCCCTAACCTTTTCCCAGCCTCCAGATATCAGCACAAAAGATGGCCAGAACTACAAATGATCGACAGACAAAGGCAGTGCGGAGTTGGGATTAAGGGAGCACTGCACTTTCAGAGTGAGTGCTAGTGCCCAGGGCAGGAGAGTAGTGCATAGTCCTCCCTCCCTCTCAAGCCTGCTCCCTCCCCAATAGCTAGCTGTCCTGGAACTCTCTGTGTAGACTAGGCTGGCCTTGAACTCACAAAGATCTGACAGTCTCTGTCTCCTGGATTATTATTTTTTAAATGCAGAGTCTTGCTCTGTAGCCTGAGCTGGGCTTGAACTCATGGTCCTCCTCCCTTGGCTTCTGCACCACTAGGCCCAGGGCTCTTGATTACTTTTTCTTTCTTCTCATCTCTCTTTTCTTGTGTGCGCGCACACACACACACACACACACACACACACACACACACACACACGTGTGCGCAGGTGCACACCTCCACGTGGAGGCCAGAGGTCAATACTGGGTGTGCCTCTGGGTTACTCTCTCCCTCCGGTTCATTTTATTACTGTGTAGGATGGATGCGGGGAGGACCTGCCCCAGCACTGTGTAGAACTGCTTCTCTCCTTGCACGTCCCGGGTGTTCCAAGGATCAAATTCAGGTCATCAGGATTGTACGGCAAGCACCGTAACCACTGGGCCATCTCAGCAGCCCCTCCCCTTTAGTTTCAGAACTAAACTGACCAGGACTGCTCATCGACTGACATGGTTGGCTGGCCAGCAAACCCAAGAGGTCCTCCTGTCTCCCCGCTTTTTTGCATGGAAGCTGGGGATGGAAACCCCTGTTCTCGGGTTTACACGATGTGCCCTCTCCCCAACCCATCCCTACTCCTGCATTACTTAGAAAAAAAAATTTATTTTTATTATTATTAATAATATGAGTGTCAGGAAGGTGCGAAGTATGTGTACTTAAGAGCTCAGAGACACTGGATCCTCCAGAGCTCAAGTTACTGGTGGTTGTGAGCCACCGGATGTGGGTGCTAAGAACCAAACTGGGTCCTCTGCGAGAGCAGTATGCACTCTTAACCACTGAGCCCCTCTCCAGCCCTCCACACCGCTTTTAAAAGAACAGAGCTGGAACTGCAGAAGGTGCCTGGCTTGCTGTCTTTCCTCTGATCTTCGCTGCTGTGCCAGCGGGTAACCACCCCCTCCTACGGGAACATCTGCCTATGCAAAGTCCTGCAGAACTGGGCTGGCACTCTGGCTGCCTCCAACCAACCCCACCCCGGACCCTCTCCCACACCTCTGCAGAGACAGCAGAGTCTGGGGAACAAGGTTGTTTAGGAAGAGGTGAAGTGCCTCCCCTCCAGTGAACGCTGAAGTCACATGAGTTCTTACGAAGGGTGCACCATGCAAAATCAAAGAAGCAAAACACTACTGATTCCTTTGTGCTCGCTCACTGGCGTGGACAGGCAGAGTGAAGGGCTGGCTGGCTGGCTGGCGGGGCTCAGGGCTGGGAAGACCAAGCAAGCACAAGCAAAGGACCTTCCCTAAAGAATGTCACAGATGGAGAGGGGTGCCTGAACTCGTCTTCTCATGCAATCAGATTGGTGACTACCCTAATTGTCATCATAGAACCTTCATCCAGTAACTGATGGAAGCAGATGCAGAGATCCACAGCCAAGCACTGGACCGAGCTCCTGGAGTCCAGTTGAAGAGGGAGGAGGGATTATAGGAGCAAGAGGGAGTCAAGATCATGATAGGGAAAATCACAGAGACAGCTGACCCAAGCTTGTGGGAGCTCACGAACTCTAAACTGACCACTAGGGAGCCTGAATGGGACCAACCCAGGCCCTTTGCATGTGGGTGACAGTTGTGTAGCTTGGTCTATTTGTGGGGCCCCTAGCAGTGGGACCAGGACCTGTCCTTGGCTAATGAGCTGGTTTTTTAGAACCTAGTCTCTATGGTGGGGTGCTTTGCTCAGCCTTGATGAAGCAGGGAGGAGCTTGGTCCTGCCTCAACTTGATATGCCATGCTTTGTTGACTCCATGGAGAGGGAGGAGTGGATGGGGGGAGTTAAGAAGGAACTGGAGGAGAGGAGGGAGGAGAAACTGTGGTTGGTAAGTAAAATAAATTTAAAAATTTGATTTAAAAAAAAAAAAGAATGTCACAGACGATGACTCGGCTTGGAATTGGGCACTTTCTACCTGCTAGGTTGCCAATTTAGATGTCTTAGGCCAATTACAGGAACGGGGCTTGGTGTTACTTGTACCCCAAACGTTTAAGACACCCTTGAGCCTCAGAGGCGTGCCAGCACTGACGGCGCTTACACCATGTTTAGATTCGAAAGTGCTTCTGCTTTTCTTTAAAGGGGACTTGGCTTTGGGAGATAAACAAGTTCAGGAAACCAGACAAGGGTGATGTTTTGAGTGTTAAATATCACTAAACCATACCTTCAAAAAACAGTTTAAAATGGTTAGTTTTGTACAATACACGTATCGCAGGCTTCAACCTAGCTGTATTGCTGACAATGACCTTAAACTTCTGATCCTTCTGCCTCCACCTGGGATTATCGGTGTACACCACCAGACCCGGTTTCTGTGGCACTGGAAACGGAACCTGGGGCTTCGTGAATGTTAGGTAAGCACTCAACACCTGAGCTACAACTACTGCTTTCTAAAAAGGAGACACAGCAAATATATCATGGCTATCGTGACCATATCGTGGAATCACTAAGGTTTACTCCTAGGGTTGTGGCAAACCCACACTCTTAGCTGGCAACCCTTGCTCAGTTTACTGAATGACAGTTTACTGCAACACTAAGTCTCCACAAGGTTCCCCCTCCACTGGGCTTCGGTGTGGAGGCTGATGTCAACTCAGATGTCCACAGGCTCCCTCCTGGGGAGCAGAGGTAAACACAGCTGAGAGCCACCCCACCGGGCAGGACACCATAAAGCCTTGCACCCCACTTGCCTAGGGGGAGCAGCACAATTCAGGAATGTGTGATTTTAGCTGGTGTGTGCAGAGCTGGGCTGCCCTCACAGGAAAAGCATGCTGGACAAGGTTTTGTTCCTTTGAAATTGCTCAGGCATTAAATACACCCTCTTATTAGACAGGCTGAACTCAGAATCAGACTACATCTTCTCTCAAATGATTTGCAAAGAAACAAAACGGGAATCACTGGAAAAGCCCCAAAGTCAAAATGCTATGTCTTGGGTTCCAAATGTTATGCAAATATCTACCTGAAAGGATCAAGTTAGCCTATATTTAGAGCTCTGTCCCTGAAAAATATTCACAGGTGCCCAATTAATAGATGTGTACAGAGCTTGTTGTGGTCATGTTTTAATGAGAATGAGGGTATGCACATCCTAAATGTGATTACATACTATGGCTACGACAGCAGCATATGGGTCACAAGGAGGAACTGAAGGGACTGGCATGTGTAGGCACAAGGATATCTCGAAGATGACTTGGCGCCTCTCATCAGCTTTCACCATTTAAAGAGCCTCTCTTAGAGGAAGTCCAGAGCGCTCCACGCTAATCCCTCAGATGCCTTGTTTTGCTCCTGGGGTGGATCAAGCAGAAGGAAAAGTCTTCAGCCCATCTGAGCAAACAAGAAATACCTCCCTCAGGTACAGACAACATGGGACGCTGAACCATCAACTGCTTGGAGACCAAACAAGGACACTGAAAACTACTTGTGGTTCAAGAAGCACTGAAGTAGTGGAAAGACTCGAAATCATCACCCAGATCCCAAACACTGCACTGCCAACGTGGAGGATTCACCCTCACAATACGATACAATGTTCTAATGTCTCCTCCAAACCTTGACAGTGACAGCCTCTCTTCACAGGAGAAACAGAACGCCATCCCCACAGCAACATCAGTGTCTTTGGCCACCTCCTCCCCACGGCCTCCTGCCCTGGACCTGCTATGTAAAAACCACACCAGTAAGAAGCTACAGACACCCTTCAAAACCTATGTTAATCGCCGGGTGATGGTGGTGCATGCCTTTAGTCCCAACAGCACTCGGGAGGCAGAGCCAGGCGGATCTCTGTGAGTTCGAGGCCAGCTTGGTCTACAGAGCAAGACCCAGGACAGGCACCAAAACTACACAGAGAAACCTTGTCTCGGGAAAAAAAAAAAAAAAAAAAGAAAAGAAAAAGAAAAAAAGAAATAAAGAAACCTATGATAACTATCTTAGCAGCACATCCCAGCCACATCCCCCTTCTCCATGGACATAAACCAAATGGGAAGATGATAATAAACACAGCAGCAGGGTAAGGAGTCCATGAGAGCAAACCTGGACACATCACTTATAAGGGGAAGAAAATGGCGTCAGGGTCATACTCACTCCAAATGGGAGCTGGCCTAAGACTCAACAACACGGCCCTTTAGCTCATAGTGCTGACTAAGCTGTATGAATACATGTATTAAAGACTCCGTGGTTTTTCTGTTTCAGAATTTGAAATACATTAGGATGCCCCAAACTCCAACTAGAAGTTACTCATGAAATAGTTTCTCTGTTACAGGGTAAATGTGTCTTATCGAAGATGCTTGGGGCCAGAAGTGCTTCAGATAAAGGGATTTCTCAGATGTCAGGATATGTGTGCTTCTGCTTCACTGGTTAAACATCCATAATCCTAAAACTCCGAAATCTGAACTTCTCCAAAATCTGAAACTCGCAATCAGTGAGAGAATTAAGACATCTTGGAGACTGACTTGGCAGATTAGGAATGTTCAACCTGAGGGAACCATTGCCATACACTGTCGCTGATGTCCACGGAACACATCCTCAAACTATACTTGCGCCCGGTTGCCGTTTAGTAGCTTTCTATCCGCCTGCCTCCACCTGCATTCCTGTGCCCAGCCCCAGGAAGGGTCATCTTCACACACAGACCTGTAAGACATTAACCCGACCGCAACACTTGTATATCCTCTACCACAGATGCCCTGCCAAAGATCAGACAGCCAACCAAATATTAGCCTCTGTGTCGGTCACCTCTACCAGGACTCCTGCCAGAACTGAGAGGAATCAATAATCTTCCTTCCTCAACTGTGAGTCAAAGGGCATCTGAAGGTTTGCAGGAACAGAGCAAAAGTAGGCTAGTATCAATCACCGACAGGTCCCTACGAGGTTAGTGCCCATGAGCCATCATCTGCTCCTAGAGCTTGCAAAGGAGTAACCTCTTCCAGGAAAACACTCATTTGCCAGTCAGTGCCTTTGAAGCAGCTGACCGCTGACCAGACTTTGCCCCTGGAAGCCCTGTGGTAAGGCAGGAATGCAGAGCCGCTCTGGAGGAAAGGAATCTCATTAAACGGCTTTGACCCCAGGGAGTTTGGAAATCCCCATCCCGAAGAAAATACTAAGCTTTACCATTCCTTTAATGAGAAAGAGGCTGAGTGTGTGTCTCTGCCTGGAGACAGGTGAAGAGGCAAAGGATTGTCTAATAAGAGTGACCAGTGGTCACCCGTGCCATGATTTAGAACACTGCTCTCCTGGCAACTCTTTCTCTGGTGGGTGCTACAAAGGAAGCAGGTTCTCGCCCACTGTGGTTTGAACCAGGGCTCCCATGGGCTCGGGTTTTGAATGCTTGACTCCCAATTGGTGGCCCTATCTTGAGTGCTCTGTGGCTGGCAGGCGTGGGTGGGCCTTTGAAAGACAGACCTGGCTACGCTCTCCCCGATTTCTCAGCCACTCCACCTCACGCTCCCATCCCAGCCAGCTGTACTCTGCCTTTCCTCCAGCGATGGACTGAAATACCTCAGAATCTGTGAGGCGAAATAAACATGTCTTCCCCAAAGTGGTAGAGGGTATATGACCAGCAACATAAACGAACAGTTAAGGAATCAACACACAGAAGGACTAGGGCTTCCCAAGGTCACAGAAGGCAAACGTGGGATTTAAATGCCTATGCCCTGCCTAATTCCCACAATTTGGCAAGGAGACTCTCACATCCTAACTGTGGCAGCCATGATTTGGGAAGGTAAAAATGGCTGTGGGAGCCACAGAGCAACAGGAATGAGTTTCCCGACAGCTGCTACTCTGGGGCTGTGATTCTGTGTTCTTCACAAAGGCCCTAACTGCAACCTATCACTTGCCTGCAACCTTAACCCTTAGCCCATTCACAGTGGAGGGGCTCGACGCCTTGCTCCAGCTTGACTTCCTAAGGCCAGAGCTGGCAGAGAAAGCCAGCTCTAAGATAAGAAAGGTGTCAAGCTATAGCAAGAAATGGGACAGTGTCAGTTGGCAGCGAGGTCATAAATATGGACAAATGTAAGCAAGGCCTGGAGGCCAGGAAAGCACTTCAGGGCCCCTCGGGGCCCAGTGCTGAAACCTGGCTGGTGCTGTAGGAACATAGGCCTTCCAACCAAGAACGGAGGGAAAATCGGCATTCAGAGCCTTGAAACCTCCAGATCTTGGGGCGGGTCGTTTCAATGCTCCAGCCAAGCCCCTTCCTGTCACATCAAGCTCTAAGAAGCCACTGTCAGATGACAACCAAGACTCACATAAGGTCTTCCTCAGCAGAAATCAAGGAGATCTACTAGTGGCAGGTTCTATAATGAACTCAATGGTTAATTGATTCACTATGAAACTTGCTATTGCCATTTTGTTATTTTCATGTGTGATACAGGATCTCATATAGCCCAGGCTGGCCTCAAACTCATTTGTAGCCAAAGATGACGACTGGCTTCTAACCCTCTCAGGTGCTAAGATTACAGATATGCCATACCACAGCTGGTTTTAGGCAGGGCTGGGGGTTGGACACAGGACTTCACCATGTATGCCAGCCAGCTCTCTACCAGCTGAGTCACACCGCAGCCCGGGCCCCTGATAACACTTTTCATCAGTGACTTGAACGCTACTCCAGAGCCACAGCAGGTCCCAAATTGGATAACCAGCTATGGTTTTAGGAACTCTGACTTCTCCGATCCCTCCCTCACGGCTCTGAGATTGCACTGAAGCCTGTCATCCCAGCCTTTAAGTAGCAAACCAATACTCTGTGCAATATCTCCCACTCCCACTGGAGACCGCCGGAGGCTCCAGGCCAGGGGTTGGCCACACAGCAGGGCTTTTAACAGTCTACCTGGAAGAAACAAGACCTCATTCCTCCAGAAGATACACCTGAGGTGCTCAGCACACGCTGCCAGGCTGTGTCCCATCACGTCTAGAGCTGAGCTGCGGAGGATTTGTGTCAAGAGCTAGCCAACAGTATCATTCCGGCCTGCCAGTGACAGGTCAGGACTGGCGGTAACGGCTGAGCCACCCCCACCCAGGCAGCAGTGAAAGACAGCATATGACAGCCCAAACAACCAACATCTGGGGTGGGAGACGAGATTCCAGAGAATTAAACTAAGGGATCTGAGGAACTATCCGTACCTCCACTGCACTCTGCCCCCGCCCCCCAATAGCAGACATCCGGATAAAAGGGTCACCAATAAATATCCAATAGTCTCTGGGAACATAGAGCTGTAACGGTTAGCAAGATCATAATTCAAAGCCAAAGGGACTACATGAGTGAGGAAGGGTACTAATCTCCCACTTCTTCATATGTGTGCATGTACGTACGCTTGCATGTGTGTGGGTCCAAGCGTGTATGTAGCTGTGGAGGCCTGAGGTACACATCAGGAATTTCTTTGATCATTTCTACTTTATTCTCCGTGGCCGGGTCTCTTAAACATGGAGCTCCCTGACACAGCTAATCTCACTAGCCAGCTTGCTCAGGGGATCCTGTCTCCACCCTCCAAGGCTGGGGATGCCACGTTCACCCAGCATTCACCAGGGTTTTAAGAATCCAAACTCTAGCCCTCAAGCCCATTTGCTTGGCAGGTGCTTTAGCTACTGAGCAATCTCTCCCTTGCCTGAAACTAACTAGTCTTCTGAGTTAGAGCCACAGAGACCAGGTCTTCTGAAGTTAGAGCCACAGAAACCAGGTCTTCTGAAGTTAGAGCCACAGAGACCAGGTCTTCTGAAGTTAGAGCCACAGAGACCAGGTCTTCTGAAGTTAGAGCCACAGAGACCAGGTCTTCTGAAGTTAGAGCCACAGAGACCAGGTCTTCTGAAGTTACAGCCACAGAGACCAGGTCTTCTGAAGTTAGAGCCACAGAGACCAGGTCTTCTGAAGTTACAGCCACAAAGACAGGGTCTTCTGAGTTAGAGCCACAGAGACAGGGTCTTCTGAAGTTAGAACCACAGAGACCAGGTCTTCTGAAGTTACAGCCACAGAGACAGGGTCTTCTGAGTTAGAGCCACAGAGAACAGGTCTTCTGAAGTTAGAGCTACAGAGACCAGGTCTTCTGAAGTTAGAGCCACAGAGACAGGGTCTTCTGAAGTTAAAGCCACAGAGACAGGATCTTCTGAAGTTACAGCCACAGAGACAGGGTCTTCTGAGTTAGAGCCACAGAGAACAGGTCTTCTGAGTTAGAGCCACAGAGACCAGGTCTTCTGAAGTTAGAGCCACAGAGACAGGGTCTTCTGAAGTAAGAGCCACAGAGATTGGCTCTGAGATGCCTGCTCTGTGGTGGGGTCTGAGATGCCTACTCTGGTGTCTTCTCCAAGACCTCGCATACATCACTGACCCCTGCTGGGCCCAGATTTCCTCAGCTCTGAGATGAGGGTGAGAGGTGGAAGGAGAAATGAAGTTCTGTGATCCTCTGTCAGCCCAAGAGCCAAAGCAGTCTAAGATGGCCTGGATGATGTCATTAACCAAAGGTGCAAAGTCAGCAGGAAACAGAACTTCACCTACTGGTCCCCGAGGGGCACTCTGTTTGCCTAGTTAAGACTTGGAAAAAAGCAAGGCATGATAATGTACACTCGCAAACCCAGTGCCAGGAAGACACACAGGAACTGACTACTCAGACTAGCTAGCCTACGGTCACAGTGACAGACCTGGTGGAAAGGAGGAGGTGGCGGGGAGTGAATGGCTCCTAAGGAGCACAGAAGTTGTCCTCCAACACCTACACCCCACTAGACATGTTCTCTCTCTGTCTCTGTGTGTGTGTCTCTCTCTTCTAGTTGAGACCAAGAAAAGTTATTAGAGAGCAAGCCCTTGGGGACATTAGTTAGAGCAGTTTTAGGACACTCATGCAGCCACCACACAAGTGAGGTCAACCTCTTCTTCCCAATTTTACTGATTATAAAGCAGGTTCAGAAGAGCTCAGTAGCTCTTCTGGTGCCCACGGTATTTCTGCCAGTGGGCTGGCTGCTCTCATCACGAGAGCAAGCTGTATTTGTTCCTAACATGCCAGGGCCTCAGTTCTTGGGTCAGACCCAGTGAAAAGAGTTAATGACTTCTAGGTGCCACTTGGTGGTGGCGGGGCATCCTTCAGATCAAGGACTTCAGCATCCCTCCCTGAGGAATCATGGTGAAGACTCACCACCTCCACCCCTAGCCATTCACTCGGCAGGCTGTTTCATTATTGACACAACCACCGAGACACGGAGCTTCATGCTAATTTCCCTTCCCTGTAAATGGCAGAAAAGTAATGGTGTCAGTTTTAATGAGGATCAAGCAAGGCTCCTCATAGGACCTTGTCAATGAACAGCAATCTCCTCACACACAACAACAACGGCCTGCTGTTTTATTCCAGAACACAAGAGTATCACTTAAACTCCACGGCATTTACTGAGATATGTGGATGTGGAGCCTGTATGTCTCCATGCTTCCTAACACCGAACCATAGATGGGGGTGGCGCAGAAACGCTCCAGCAAGAGCCGAGCTGCCCGGTCACTGGAAACAGCTGCTAGTTTTCTGTGAAATAAAGAGGTAACTGAGACCCTGTTACCACACAGCAAAGTGCTGCATCTGGGCTCCAGGGCCACCAGGAGTTTGTTGCCTAAGCCTGAATCCTTTCTGTTCCCACTTGCCAAGAAGATGTTCAGAACCCTGTAAGTCTTTATGAGGCTCCTCGCTGACTCAATTCTCATTTTATTAGTGCTTCTCAAAGCAACTGCTGGGGTTTTTAGGGAGGAAAAAAAAAAGTATTTCACACCTCCATCTTTACTGAAAAATGTCTTCTATTCCACTGACTTTTGACTTCTATTTATAAAGAAGGTTCAAGGCTTAGGAAAAAAAAAAAATCACTGGAGTTGTGCTTTAATGGATATTCCCAACCAGCATTGTGTCATTATTGGCCCGGGCTGAGCTGGGCGATCTCCCAAACTTGTGACATAATCAGGCCTCTCTCTGCATTACTCCATACACTCCATGCTCCCTCCACATCACACCACTGAATCATACGCTCTTTTCAGCAAGACTGATTGCCAGGGGATTAACATTAGACAGGCCAATTCCATTATTCAGCAGCCCCATTCAAATCCCAGCCCTAAACTCTAAGAGAGATTTCAGAGCTTTCACAGGGATGAGCTGCCAGCGGGCTCAAAGGGGAGGTGGGGCGAGGGGCTTTTGAATGTTTAACACAACAACTCAAGCTAAAACCTGCTGTAAGCAAGACCCTGGGGCTGCAGCGGCCCTGCCTTGACTCTTCAGTTCTTGGAATGGCCCCAATCATGAATAATTTGTAGACCTGTGCTAGGCTCAAATCCCAAAGGACTCTTACAGAACAATTTTTTTCCTCCATAATAAATTACTTAATTTTAAATTTAAGTATTCAGAACTTTTAGCTCCAAATCTAACTTTCTTTTCTTAATGCAAACACTTCGTGTCAGATTCAGTCCACGCAGCCTGAGGTAAATCCCAAATCATGTGCTCCTTGATGAATGGATTTAGAGCCATTTGTGACAGAAGAAATCCTCTCACACGTCACTCCTCTGTGTGTGTGTGTGTTTACTAAAATATCTGAGCCTAGCATACCACAGATGTCTCTATAAGAAACATGACCAGAGGCAGGCCTGATGATGCAGGTCACAAGATGAGCTGCTCAGGATGCTGAGGTGGAAGATCAAAAGTTTGACCTGCCTGGATAACACAGCAAGGCAACTTAATGAGATCTCGTTTCAATATTTAATAGACATATTTTTAAAGTGTCTGGAAACAGCTGGGCAATGGTGGCACACACCTTCAATCCCAGCACTCGAGAGGCAGAGGCAGGCGGATCTCTGTGAGTTTGAGGCCAGCCTGGTCTACAGAGAGAGTTCCAGGACAGCCAGGGCTATTACACAGGGAAACCCTGTCTCGAAGTGAAACAAAACAAAACAAACAAACAGAAAAGTCTGGAATATAGCTCAATGATAGAACACTTGCCTAAGGCATGGCAGGCCCTGATTTCAGTCCTGAGTATTTGGGAATGAGAAAGTGGGAGACATAAGCCATGTGTGGGGGTTAGCACCTATAATCTCCACACTAGAGAGGTGGAGACAGGAGGAACAGGAGAGTTCAAAGTCATCCTCAACTACGCAGCAAGTTCAAGGCTAGCCTGGACTACATGAGACCATCTCAACAAACATAGAAGTAAATAAAAATAAAGACATAAAAGAAGGCTCTGACACTCTTTTATGGATAGTTAATAGGTAAGTATTACACAATGGCCTATCAAATTTCACATTAAGCCTTCTGAATAACTCAAAATACTCTTGCCACTTAAATGCTTACACTCAAATGGAAGTTAAAGATTGTATAAACTATGCTTGGTAAGGCAGAGTTTTTGTGACTGTAACCTCACTTAACCAGACAGAAAAACCAATATGACTTTCTGTTTAACTTTTAGTTAACCTAAATCTTCAACTAAACAAAACTATGCAATTTGGTTAATCCCACATTGAGGAAGGTTTTTAATGGTTCTTGGGCAGCTCAAGAATTTGCAGAATCTTCCTTTAAATAGTTTACACTTTATAAAAGGACAGAAATGCTCATAAGTAAGATAATATCCAGGTCCATGCATAGGAAATGATGTAGGAGAGTCCATGTTTACAGAGTAAAGTGGATAGCCACATTTGTGGAGTCACCAAAGGCCGTGAGAAATCAAAACGGATCCCTGGGAACTCTTGCGTTGAGACCTCAGGCAACAGTCTGCACACGGAAGAGTAACTCAAAGAAATGACCAGGGACAGGAAAGGAGTCAAGTCAATTCAGAGTACAGACAGCTTCTATAGGGAAGAGCTCTGAACTCACCATCCCCACAACACAGAGAGGCCTAGCCAGACTCCTGTCAGGGTCTGTGAGCAAACACGACTACCAACTCAGAGTTGACAGGACTTGGAATTGCCTAGGAGACAAACCTCTGGGCAAGTCTATGCAGGAGTTTCTAGAGTAAGTTAATAAAGATGAGAAGAGCCACCCTATAAGTGGGTACCCCACTACATGGACTGCACAAAAAGAGGAGCGAGGTGCCTTGTTCCTGACTCCACGCCATTGCCACCATGGCAGACTCAAGCTGTGAGCCCAAATGAACGGCTCCTTCCATGGGTTGCTTTTGTTGAGTGTTTTGTGCAACAACAAGAAAAGTAACTAATGTAGCAACCAATCAAATCTCTTCACTAGTCACAAAAACTCATGATAACCAGTAAAACTTGGGAGGAAATGTTCCTTTGGGGAACTACAGGATGTGTAACCATATGATGGGTAACAAAAGTGATCTACTTATCTTTGACAAAAACATGTTTGTGAGCTCTCAAACACAAGTGGTTCCCTTTGCTCAGAGAAATGTCTTCCAGGAATAGACATTGAACTACCCAATGACCATCTCTGACATTGGCTTTTTTCTTCCAGCCAGGCACAGGCTCAATCATTATATTAACTTTTTCTTTACTCTTCAGTCAATATGGTAAGTTGTCCTTCTTTAAACAATGTTGCCTCTCTTTTAAAGTAAAATTTTTCCAGGGCTGGAAAGGCGGCTCAGCAGTTAAGGGCACATACTGCTCTTCCAGAGGACCTGGGTTCCATCCTCAGCATCCACACTGGGTGGTACACCACTGTCTATGGCTCTAGTTCCAGGAGATCCAATGCCCTCTTCTGGCCTCTACAGGCACCTACACTCAATTGCACGTAGCCACACACAGACACACACTTACATACATAATTAAAAGTTTCCCTGCACACACTAAGATTATTCAAAGTAATCTTAGCTTCCAGAATGAGATGTTTTATACTGATTATTTCATACTTTTATACTGATGAAAGATAATGCTTCGGAACCAAGAAGATCCCCCTGAAGCCCATAAAACCTGGCTACCCAGGAAATAGAACATAGTCATATGACAGATGCAACCTTCTCAGATGATATCTCATGGATACAAAAAAAGAGACAAGCCGATTCTCCCTAAGTGTGAGGAGAAAATACCCTCACTGTGTGGTTTTAATTGAGTCAAGCTAGGATAGATTGGCAGTGTGCTGCTGCCCAAGAGGCCAACTCACCGACAACATCCAGGTGGTATGTGTGGTTGATGGACCCGTACTCATTCTCCACAAGGCAGGTATAATTGCCTTTGTCCGACGGGACCACGCTCTCCATAATAAGGCTCCAGTGCTGGTTTCGTACCTGAAAAAGCCAAAGGAAAGGTGGTTATTTATAACAAACCTAGCACCAGATACCTGTGGTGTGCTTTCTTGACTTAAAATGAAGTTTGCTGTGGATATCGTTCTGTATAAATAAAACACTGATTGGCCAGTGGCCAGGCAGGAAGTAGGCGGGACAAGGAGAGAGGAGAATTCTGGGAAGTGGAAGGCTGAGGGGGGGTAGACACTGCCAGCCACCGCCATGACAAGCAGCATGTGAAGATGCCAGTAAGCCACGAGCCACGTGGCAATGTACAGATTTATAGAAGTGGTTTAATTTAAGACATAAGAACAGTTAGCAAGAAGCCTGCCACGGCCATACAGTTTGTAAATAATATAAGCGTCTGTGTGTTTATTTTATAAGTGGGCTGTCGGACTGCCGGGACTCGGAGGGACCCAGAGAGAAGCTCTCCAGCTCCAGAAGTTGGCTGGGGCTAAGAGTGGACACAACATGTTCAGTACCCACATGGCCTGGGTTCAATTTCCAGGGAAGTGGGTGGAAGTAGAGAATATGGAGGAATTGTAATCTGCCCTCACAATTAATATTCAGAATGGTGATGAATGATAAGAGAGGTTTCCCTAGAACAGCCTGGCGGGCAGGTAGTGGCATACTCTGAACACACAGGGCTATCCAGGAGGACACAAAGATATGCCCCTGTCTTGGATTTGAAGTTCCATTAAGAGAACCCACATGGCCAAGAGGTCCAAATCACTAAGCCACACAATGTCATATCTGACTGGCAGGCGAACTACTAAGGCCACCCTCCCAATGGGAGCCTGCAGTCCCCAGAGCACCATGGAACCACCTGGAGCCAACATTGGTGATCACCAGCTATATGCCACACCTTCTGCCTTAGCTAACTTAATTCCCCAAGAAACCCTTGGGTCAGATCTATTCTTGTTCTGACAGCTTCTTGTTTCTTTCTCTGGGCCCCCAGATCTATGGAAGTTTCAAGCAGTTTCACCTGGGACCATGGGTCTGCCCTTTTCCCTTCTTGCTGGGAGACGAATAAAAGGCACATGTTCCTGGTATTCCCAGAATTCCAGGCATGGGAGCAAGGACTCCAAATTACTTATCTGTTTGTAAGTGCCTTGAGACTTTCCAAAGATAAGAAGTGCATATAAAACGGGCCTATTGTGAGTCCCACCCATAGCCTGTCAGCTCACACTAGGTTCTAATGTTCTCATCTTACGAGAACCTAAACTAGAGAGTAAGGAGAGTCACCTCACAGCCACTCCCTTCTAAGAGGAGAGGGCAGGGCAGTCGTCCCATGATGCACCTGCGAACAGGGGTAAGAGTATGCCGTGACTGTTACTGCAGAGGGGGGTCTACTGCTGCTGAGCTCAACACCAAGGTCATCGTTCCCACCAGGGTGTCACATGGTGCCACTGAGGTAAGGAAGGGGCTGGATCCCTCTTAACAGCACAAGCAAAGGGTTGGGAATGAGGCTAAGCATCGCCTTGCTTAGATGCCACTGACCCCAACCCTTGCACAGCTGTGGAGTCGCCTCAGAATCCAGCACAGGAAGGTGGCAACGGAAAACCAACTCACAAGCGAGATAGGTGGGGAGAGGCAACGAATCTGAGGGCTTCAGGCTGATCACAGAGAAAGTCTGTGCTCTTCAAAAGACTCACATAGGTCTCCTTGCAGGACCTGCAAGACAGTCTGAGAGGAAGAGAGATGGCCTCCTCACAGGTACAAGTTCCCTACCCCACGCAGTATCAGTGTCCTGCTGGGGGAAACACATGCCAAATTCCACGGTCTTCCAGGAACCGATCTAATTCCTGTCCCAGGGTGCTACCTGAAGCTGGCACGCTGGAAGATGGGGAGGAAGTAACCAGCTCTCTTGCAGAACTCAAGGCAGACCCTCTGCATCCCAGGATCTCAGGAATATCAGAAACGGCTCTCTCCTTGCCAGCCACATGGAGGGTAATTTGGGGAGGCAGCCACAGGCTCCAGAGTCACCAAGCCTCATAATCCAGCCTTGAGCCCTGCTGTAAATATTCAGTTCTTTGAGCCCCCGCTCAAATGTCATGCCTGTAAGCCTTTAATCATGGCAGCGCCTCACTCTGGACCCCATCCAAACTGTCAATGTCTTTCTTGTGCCTGGATTCAGACTCTGGCACATGGCGTATTCCAAATGGATTTGCCCCTGAACTGTTAAGGGAGGTGACGTTGGTTGTCCAAGACATCAGATCTTGGCTTGGGGCAGCACAGCCTGGCAGCTGCCTTTCTGGATACCGCCACCACCACCCCACCTCTCTTGCAAAGCACATGGTCTGTTAGGTGTTTCCTTGGGTCTTTGGCATTCTAAGAAAGAGCCCTGAATATTCATCTCTTGGAGACACACTACAAATATCAATAAGTTAGTATGCTATTACAGTAAGAAGCACATAGACCAAAGTAGCTATCTCCACCCTCCTAGAACGTTGTTACTCAATCAATATCCCCCACATGCAGTGCTGTTCATATTTTCTTTCTGACACCACTGCTCCCAACTGAGTTCCTTGACATACCATCAAACCCAAATTTTAAAGCTGTGGCGTTTTGCAAACGGATGCTCTTAGAAACCTCCAACAGTGGGAGGTAGATGCTTCTGTTGTAGAGGAGAGCCTCCTCTTAGTGAGAGTAACAGCGAGTCAAACAACCCCAACAGCAATTCTGCAAGAAATGGGACACCGAGTTCGGAAACGTATTAAATCAATGTTTGCACACCAAGCGTCCACGTGACCTGAAGAGGGTACCCTTGCAGCAAGCATGTGAACAGCACCTCGCCCTTCAGCGTGCTCTTCTCAGTGTCTCAGATCTGCAGGGCCACAATTATTTTGTCATTTGGGTCAAATGCATATACATTGTTTTTGCTTTCAGAGAACAGGGAATATAAATACTGCCCCCCCCTTCCCCGTGCCAAAAAATCTGAAAAGCTGTTCAACCTCATTAGCAATCAAGGGAATGCAAATTAAAACAATAATGAGACACTTGTTCACCAGTTGATTAACAAAAATTAGGAAGATCAGTGTCACTTTCAAACTTGGCGGGTGAATATAAGGGAACACAGAGACAAATGGAAAATGGCAACATAAAGCCAGAGAAACCAGTCCGAGGAACAATTTGATGGCACCCGTTAAAATTAATGACATTTTGTTGTTGTTGTTGTTTAACCCTGTTAATGCTACGTCTGGGTATCTTGTCTGCACAAAATAACCAGTCTAGCCAATCAGCAAGTTCAAGGTTCAGTAAGAGACCTTGTCTCACAAAATACAATAGAAAGTGACGAAGGAAGACACTTGATGGCCACTTCCAGCCTCCAAACACGTGTGTGCACACACAGGGGCACACAGACACACGAACTGAAAGAGAAGGGCTCCTCAGCCGTCTGCTGGGTCCTAGATCCTGCTCTGGAGAACGTCCCCATCTGGATCTCTCTAGCTGACCAAGAACAAAAGGCCAGGGACAGGAGGAGCCCTGCATCAGGCAGCATTCCTGGAACTTTATTTTCATTCCTGCCCACAGCCAAATTTGTGTGGAATTCATCCTTATTTTCCCGCTGCCAAGAAACAGAACTGGTGAGCAGAGCTCCAAAACTATGTTCACCAAGGTCTTTCTTGAAATAACATTTCAGTATTGAAACAAAGCAGACTGACGCTAAGCCCCTGAGCAGTTAACTTGCAGCACGAAAAACAGACTCCACAAACGGTTCACACCCCACCAATGTGAAGAGAGAAGATGGTTCAGACAGTTAGTTTGTTTTGTTTTCCCAGACTCTTCGGCTATCTCAAACCTCTCTGAGTGCCTGTGAAGGCTTCAGCTATGTCCAGGTGCCATAGGGAGTGAAGACTTAACATCAATGCAGAATCGAACATATCACCAGAGAGTCGAGGGTCAAAGGCCCCAACTGTCACCTGGATGTTTGGCTTCCTCATTGCAAAACAACAAAATATTCAAAGATTTCCAAATACCCAGGCGTGCACTACCAAGTGGAATAAACATCCAGAAGCTGTACCCTGAGCCAGCTCGGAGGAGGTGTTCATGTGACAACAGATGCCCCTGTGACTTTCCAGCAAACAGCAATCGCTGAAGCCTGGACTTCAGAAAGGCAGTCTACAAATACACCTGCTCTTGTTAAGATGTATGGACTCTCACTACTCCATATCAAGCCCCATTTCCAGAAGGCTCTTGGGAATGTCAAGCCATTCCTTCTGGATGTAATCGTGCACGGGGCTCACACATGTGGAGGGACTGGCACTCGGGGCTGCTGGTCATCACCCAGAAATGAAGGCAAACACTTGTTAATGCTTAAACCGGCATTGATGGGTAGCAGTTTGCTTTGCAGGGGGCTGTCCAGAGAGCAGGGCTGCACCATCAGCCCCGTACCACCGCTAGTGGAAACAGAATCTCTCCACTCTGCCCAGTCAACAAGTCCTGAATCTCTGCAGAGGAAGTGTGACTTACAACTGCAAAATGCAAGGGTGCCCAACTCAACGGCCTGTTGCCTGACAGCGCTAACAAAGTGGGCGGCAACGGGGCATCGGCAACGGGGCATCTCACACCTTGAGAACTCAGCTCTTTAACAAGGCTGACCTTCAAAACCTGAACAAAGAACTGTCCAGCGAGTCCACTAGGTATCCACCCCAGAGAACTGAAAGCAAGGACGCAGACAGATGCACAGAAACGATCACAAAAGGTGGTAGGTACATCCATTTGATGAAACAGGAATCAACCATAAACATGAATTACGTTTTGACTCATACTATAACATAGATGAATCCTGAATACATTACATCATGTAAAATAAGCTGGGCATAAAAGCAAACACCCTGTGACTCCAAAAATTCATAGACAAAAAAAAATAGACTTGAGGATCTCAAGTACTAGGGGAGGGTTAATTTTTTTTTTTTTTTTTTTTTTTTTTTGGTTTTTCGAGACAGGGTTTCTCTGTGTAGCTTTGCGCCTCTCCTGGAACTCACTTGGTAGGCCTCGAACTCACAGAGATACGCCTGGCTCTGCCTCCCGAGTGCTGGGATTAAAGGCGTGCGCCACCACCGCCCGGCGAGGGGTAATTTCTTAATGGGTGCAGAGATTTTATTTAGAGTAACAAAAAAGTTTTGGAGATAATAAAAATGGATAAGCAATATATGGTATTATAGGTATTCTAGGACAATTTTTGGTGAATATTTTTTTAATATAATCCAGAGAGGTGGCAGAGTTGGAAGAATACAGAGAGAGAGAGAGAGAGAGAGAGAGAGAGAGAGAGAGAGAGAGAGAGAGAGAGAGAAGAACGAACCATGCTTCTGGTCAAGCTTTACTTCAGTACCAACTGCCATTCCCTCCGCCTCTCTGACTAAAAAAATACGGATGCATGTGGTGGTGCATGCCTATTACCTAGCACTAGGTGGTAGAGGCAGGAAAAGTGAGTTCAACGGCAGCCTGGGTTCCACAGTAAGTTGGAGGCCGGTCTGTCTCAGCTATCCAGTATGTCTCTAAGTAAACGGCAAGAATAAGTGCAGGATGCCAAATATTGCTACACTGAAATTAGTCTTGGTCCTCTTTTGGGGGGTGGGGGTTGTTTTTTGTTTTTCCCTTCAAGACAGGGTTTCTGTGTGTAGCCTTAGCTGTCCTTGGCTGTCCTGGAACTCGCTCTGTAGACCAGGCTGGCCTCGAACTCACGGAGATCCACCTGCCTCCCCTATTTAAAAATACTTAATAATTTTTATTTTAATCAATGTGTATTATGTGGGAAAGATATGTGTATGTAAGTGCTGGTGCCCTCAGAGGCCAGAGGCACACCAAATCTTTGGGTTCCAGGAACTGAACCCAGATTCTCTGGAAAAGCAGTACATGGTCTTAGCCTCCAAGCCATCCCTCCAGCCCAAGTTTTGGTCCCATTTTTTCAATTCTCTGACTTCAAGTGATTTTGTGTTTTTCCTTCTCCCTAGGATGGCCCCATGCACAAGTCATGCTGGGGTGTAGTGGCCAAGGGCCACGAAGCCATAAACAGTCAGAAGAGTTTGCAGGACTGGCCTGGCCATCAAAGCCGAGGTGGGCTCCAGAATGACAGGTTTATGAAGAAACAAGAAAAGTTGCGCAAATAACCAATGTTCCTTTACGGAAACTTCCAGGTCTCTGGCTTTCTGGAAAAACACACTGTGGAAAACTTGACAACTTGCCTCATTAAGAGGCAAACAGGCAGGAATCAGAGGAGTCAGGGGTTGGGACGCGGCAGGCCCTCTCTGTGGGGTTTGAGTTAGGTAGGTCTCTTCAATTAAGTATTTCTTGAATGATGACAAGGCTCAGTGGGTAAAGGCCATCACCTCCAAGACTGATGGCTTAAGTGTGATTCTCTAGGACCCATCTGGTGGAAGAAAAGAACCAGCTCCCTCCCACAGGTTGTCCTCTGACCTCCACATGATACACCTATACACACACACACACACACACACACACACACACACACACACACACATAAATAAGCTTTTTTTGTTTTTAAGTAGGTCTCTCCTTTCAGTTCTGAGGGATGCAGAGCTACAGCTTGTTTCCACACAGCACCTCAGGGCAAATGCTGGTAGGTGCATTTGTTTAGAAGTCCACATAGCAATGAAAAAGAATACCAAAAGGAGATGCCCACACAGGGACCAAGACACCCAGCACTGTCCCATGAAGGCCCAGGTGAAGTCTCAAGTAGACAGGTGTCAGGCAGGCGGATACACCAGGAAGGGGACCAGCCTCAGGAGAAGGGACCTCCCATGTTTCTCGCGCCAGGAACCTGGGCGGGTTTAGCGCGTTTTCAGCAAGAATTATGCTTTAGGGAACCATGTTTGCCAAGCTGAAAGCTGTGACTTCCCTCAGTCCCAGAAGCCCCTGGGGCTCCACAGAATTTCTAAATTCCCAGTGTCACCAAATAAACATCCTATGGGTGTCAACCTTAATTGCCCTGTTGTGAAAATCTCTATTGCACCATCATTTACATTGGACGGGTCACCTCAGGGGCCACCAGGCCACAGCCTCCTTCTGCGTGCATCAGAGAGATCAGGAGAGCACCGGGGCAGGACCACACATTCCAAAGGCCGGCTTTCTCTTTCTCCTTTTCACCCCCTTCCCTTCATCTTTTGCGGGGGGCGGCATGCATAAGTGTATGTTTATGTACAGATGTGTACGGATGCCAGAGGTCAAGTTTGGGACTCTCCCTCCCCACCTTCATTTTTTGCGACAAGGTCTCTCCGCAAACCCGAGGCTCACTGATTGGACAAGGGGAGCTGCCGGCCAGTGAACGCCTGCCCTGGGAGCACAGGCACACACTAGCACAGCTGGCTTTTGTCACGGGTGCAGGTATCGAACTTGGGTCCTCGTGCTTGCAAACATTTTACCAACTGACCCGTCACCCCAGCCCTCACAAAAAAAAAAAAAAAAAAAAAAAAAAAAAAAAAAAAAAAAAAAAAAAAACATCAAAATGTTCTTTGGATTTAGAGATTTGTCCCTAGTCATTCAAATTCCTTTCTCTTTGCCTCCAGAGAAACAGCTCAAACACTAATTAGCGAAACCCCTCAGGGTGGGGTGGGAGGGTTGGAGAAATGGCCCCATGGTTAAGAGCATTTGCTGCTCTTGCAGAGGACCCAGCACCCACAAGGCAGCTCACAATTCCAGTTCCGAGGATCTGATGCCTTCTTCTGAACTGAGGGCACCAGGCGGGCATGTGTGCACAAATATACACACAGGCAATACCCATACACATAAAACAAATTAGATGAATCTTTGAAAAAAAAAAAGAACGGTCCACAGGCTACAGCCATTCTTCGGGGTCCTCCTGGGTGTTCTTATTCAGCACGATGTTGTCATGGGTAATTAAAATTACCTGCACCTGTTAAAAATCAAGGGCATCCCCTCATTAAGCCCCTGTGCCTAACAGCTCCACAATCGTAATCACTCATTCCCATTTGCAAAATGTTCCTTATCCATAATAATGATGTACAGCCCATTTATTTTAAGACCAAGAGTCTCTGGAGACTCACGGGCTCGCTTTGTACCTGCTTAGAGTTTGTCTTTCTGAGTAGAATTAGGATTCTGACCACCATTCTCACAGTAAAACTGCATTTAAATAGTTCAAACTGCATCAATTGTATGAGTTTCCGCAAGCCAGAATAGTAAGCCAATCCTGGGGGGGGGGGGGGGGTTTAAGTGATGTGACCCTCCTTTTTTTAAAAAAAAATAATTTATTTAATGTAGATTGGTTTGAACGTATGTGATCCCTTAGAACTGGAGTTACAAACAGTTGTGAGCTGTCATGTGGGTGCTGGGAATTGAACCCAGATCCTCTAGAAGAGCAGCCAATGCTCTTATCCACGGAGCCATCTCTCCAGCCCCCGGTGACCCTCCTTTTCTAAGCAGCAAAGACTAATAAAACCCTTGTCTATTTGTTATTTTTATTTATTTATTTTAGGGTCTAAACTAAGAAGGAGAGGACACATCAACCTCATGACTTCTGCTTCTACTAACAAGTAGAAGTTGCAGTTGACAAATGAAGAGTTTCCACGTCTGAGGTCCAGCAGACCTACCAAAGGGCAAATGTTTTTACAGAAGCAAATAAGCCTTTGAAGATGAAAGCCTACTCTGCCAGCCCCAGCTCTCTGACGATGGGAAGGAAGCCCACATACGCTCTGCAAGGTGGCATGGGGGCTGGGTACCACAGTACCAGGTTCCACACAGGGAGAGACCAGTCTGTTCTTCCACACACGTTCCAATGCTGCCTCCACGAACGCCTCCTTTTAAGAACTGGGCATTGGCGCCTTCTCTTTACCCATGTAGAAGTTTCTTAGATGGGACTTAGTGATACCCACACTCTTGGCATTTATGCCCCTGCCTCATCTCCTCCCTGGGGACTCATTTAATAAAAGGGAAGAGCAAAAGGGCTGGGACATTGCTTCCATGAGGGGGTGACAGAAAGCTGACATCTTGGTTCTTCCACTCTGGCTCCTTCGTCGGCTTACCCTGAAGATGACCGCTCTCATGTTGTCACTTGCTTTGTGTTGGCCGATGTGGCAAGCAGCAAGACAGTGAATGCTAATGGCAACTGAACACTTCCTTCCCTGGTGTAGCCTTTGAGGGAAAACCCAGCCTTAACTAAAACCTTGCACAGTCCTGGAGAGACCAAGACAAAAGACCCCACCAGGCTGCCCTCGGATTTGCAGTAAGACTATAAAGCCTCAACCTGGAGCAACTTGTTACACAGCAACTGATAACCGATACACCCTCACCTCTTCTTCCAAATGCACAGCAGCAGGCTTTCATCATAAGATTTCCTTAAATCCTCTTCACACGCAAAATACTTAAAATTCTATCCATGCTGAGTAATTTGAAAATTCCATCCCTCTCTTTCAAAGAAAAAAAAAATATCTTTCCAACTAATCCTCAAACCTTTCTCTGTTCCTCTTTTTTGTTTATTTTTTTGGTGGTGGTGGTTGTATGTAGCCCTGGCTATCCTAGAGCTCACTGTGTAGAGCAGGCTAGCTTTGAACTCATCTGCCTGCCTCTGCCTCCTGAGTCCTCTGATTAAAGACGTGGTGCTACCACATCTGGCTGCCTGGTGCTCCTTTCTCCCTCTTCTCCAGTTGTACTAATACCACATTTCCTTCCATGCCCACCCGATGCAACAGGCCCTTGAGACTTTGTCTTTCTCAGCAGCCTCCCAACGCCAGATCTCAAGTTGGCCTCCCCGCCAAACCAGGGCCCCTCCGACTGGAGGCCGTGTCCAGCCATGCTCGGTTTAGCATCCCCAGTGCCTAGACAGTGTCGTATATGAGGACACTCAATCAATGACGCTGAATGGATGCTCAGAACTATACTTAGCATCCCAAAAAGTCCTCTCAGGGATGTCACAGAGATCCTGTTGCCCAATTCCCCAGTGCCTGATGGGCCATTGAGCATCTCCGGTGATGGAGAAGGGGGGGTGGGGGACGACGGCTTCTGTCACTGTCCAGCATCTCCCCCTATCAACACGTACTAGTTCACACTCCCTCCTCTAACCCAAGCTATTCACTCTCAACACAACCCCACCCTCACAGGGCAGCTGCGCCACTTCAAGTTTTACAGACCATAAAGCATATAGAAAACAGACCCTCAACTTTCGACCCCCTGGTTATTAAACTTTCCTCATGTAAAGAAGAATGCAAATGGGGACTAACTTTAAAATTACAGGGGCGTCCAGGGTGATCTTTTAAACATATCAAACGGTGACGTGATCGATTACAATAATTACGTCTTTTTAAAAATGCATATTCCTTCTGGTCTTGCCAACTTCAGAGGACTTTGAAAAATAAACATTTCAGAAGTACAGGGCTTTTGAAGCTCAGTCCTACCTTATAGCCTCCGATGCGATGCTCCTGCTTAAACTCCTTCCCGTTTTTCAGCCACCTCATTGTGGGCGTTGGATTCCCCCCAGCGGGACAGCGGAACTTTACAGTGTTGGCGGCGGGGACAGCATGTAGCCGCTTCTCCATCTTCTCTGTGTTGGTCCAGTACGGTGCTCCTGAATCGGAAGACAAATGACAGGCGGTAGATGAAGGGATAGCCTCATCAACCCCAGAAAGGTAAGGCTGCTTTGTGGTACAAGAAAGGACCTGATTTTCTTTCGACTCTTTGAATAATATTTATGTTAGGAAACTATTTTCAGAAGTGTGGTCCAGCTGGCCTAGCAGAAGGTCCCCAGAGGGGCTGCTTATTGGGTTATGACTATTAACAGGGGAAAAAAAAAGCATCTGAAGCACCTTCTCTCTTGTTCCTGTCCGGTGCCAAAAAATAATTTCATGTCAAATCATGCTTTAAAATGCTACTTTAGATTCACAGAAACAGCCCATGTAATAGCATGGGCTCAGTCCTCCAAAAACACATCATTTTAGATCACCACGCCTATTAAATGGTCATATATACACACTGTAAAAATAAACTGTCCTCGGGGACCACATAAACTTGCCCATCAGAACTTTCTTTCTGTGTGGGCATGAGTATAATGGGTGTTCATGTGTGTACCGGCACATGTGCATGTGTGTGAGGCCAGAGGTCAACCTCAGGTGACATTCCTCAAGTGCCAAAAGCTAAGTGACTTGTTTTTTGAGACAAAGTCTCTCAGTGGCCTGGAACCTAACCAGCAAGTTAGGCTGGCCCGCCATTGCGACCCCAGGGATCTGTGTGTCTCTATTTCCCCAGGATCGGGATGACAAGCATGTGCCATCATGCCAAGCTTTTTCTAACAAGGGTTGTGGGGATCCAACTCAGGTCCTCATACTTAACAGAGCAAGTCCTTTACCCATTGATCTAACACTCTAGCCAGCCCCAAGCAATCTTGTAAATGGTGATCAATAGCATAAATTACCTTAGCATGATAAAATGATCCTGGGAGCCATCATTAATTTCCTAGCACCTTATTTGATAAATCAAAATACTGTATTGCTAAGTATAGCTTAATTTTTTAAAAGGAAGAGATCTTTTTTTTTTCTTTCCAGTGGTGCTTATGAACACTATAATCCCCATGCCATGGCTAAGCTTAACAGGAGAACTAATCAAATGCTAAATAAGTCACAACCCCTAAATGGCCCTCACAGTCACAGGTACAAGGGATTTTTCTTTTTAAGTTCAGAAAAAGAGGTAGATCTTTCAATGACCAAGTAACAAGTAAAGTATGTTTTATAAACAGGTGCCGCACCATCAATCCAGAATGCTGCTATCAATTCTTTATGCCAGTACTAATGGCTCGAGGCTACCCATGACCCAATATCTGTTTGCCAAGCATTGCTCTAAGAGCTTGTACATGCCTAGCATGTGAATCCTCACAGCTCAGTGGGGAGCCATTACCGTCCCTGTTGCAGGTCAAGGAAACTGAGGTACTGAGACCTTACCTGCAAATAGTCACAGCACTAAAAGCCACGCAACCGAGATTTAACCAACATCAGTCTGATGCCCAAGTCCCAATTCCTAGCCCCAGTCTCCTTGCTAACACTGACCAGCTTCACCAAGAAGTCATGCCTTCGAGCATGCCTTCTAGACACTGAACACTACTAGATCTGAAACAGTCTGTTAGGGTGAACACTCCAACCTCCAGCGTTGCCCAGAACTTCCGGGCAACAATTATACTTTCCCCATGGTGAGGGGCAACAGGAGTGGCCTGCTCACTCCACAACCCAGAGGCAAAATGGTCCCAGCCAAGGAGTATATTTGGCAGGCTCCCCTCTGGCATCTGCTGGGAGAGGTTCAACCTGCACAGCTAGGCTCTCCTGTTACAATCCCTCTCTGGAATAACTGCCCCTGCCCCCGGCTGTCTTGCCCTTGCTTTTGACACCTGCTATGAGAGGCAGGGCTGGGATGTCTTATCAAGAGGGCACTGTATCTTATTCTTGCTAATGCATGCCCAAGTGTCAAAGTGGTGGGGTGTAGGTGGCAACCTCACGACACTAAGACTGCAAAATCACAGCTGCTCACCCATTTGGAGCAGAGGGAAAGCGGGGAGGGGAAGGGAGGGGAGGGGAGAGGTGGGGAGGGGAGGGGAGAGGTGGGGAGGGAAGGGGAGGGGAGGGGAGGGGAGGGGAGGGGAGGGGAGGGGAGGGGAGGGGAGGGGAGGGGAGAGGGAAGGAGGCCAAGCCAGAAGAAAAGAGGCTGCACTATTTCCTTTCAATCCAGTTGCATTTGTGATATGCATCTTGAGGACCTTGTAGCTAGGGCACTGGATACTTGTAAACACATCTATTCTTCTGAGAGTTCACCAGGGGAACCACTGGACTCCTACTTATCACAAGACCCCAAGGACCTGGCATACCCTGAAACAATCATCTTTCATTTTAAAAGCTTCTACTTAGAAAAAAATCCATCCAAAGCCACTGAAAGCAGTCATTGAGATCCCAAAATAAATAATGAGCTTTGTCCCTACACAAAGACTTTAACAAATCTGACCTAAATGGAAAGCATACCTCATGCTGTCAGGTGTCTGGACTCATGTCATTTGTTTAAGTAAACACAATGGCCTATTCACATGAATTAGCTAAATATTAATGCAGTCACTCTTTCAGATAGCATCAATTACTGCGGGGCTGAGCTCTGGAATGTCCTTTTTAAAAAAAAAAAACATAAAAGAAATCAACAAATAGGTGCTTACAAACCATTAGGCATGATTTTCATGTTCTTTCTCTGAGGTCAAAAAGTAGGAGTTGGCCTCAGGAACTAGGAATGTTCTTTTCTACTCTAAGCCATCCGTGAGGCTGCACCACCGCAGGGGACTGCCCCCCAGCCACGTGCAATGCACTGTCCTGGCTTGTGCCAGCAGCACACTGGCAACCCAAGCCTTTGTCTTGGTAGCCAAGGAATGACTTAAGGAAGAGGATAAAAGAATGTGGCTGGGTTTTCTAGCAGGTAGCTGCTTCCCTCGAGGGAAACTGTCGCTAGAAAATATGCTCTCACAAAACAGGCACTCGCCGGGAGGTGGTGGTGCACGCCTTTAATCCCAGCACTCGGGAGGCAGAGCCAGGCGGATCTCTGTGAGTTCAAGGCCAGCCTGGGCTACCAAGTGAGTTCCAGGAAAGGCGCAAAGCTACACAGAGAAACCCTGTCTCAAAAAAACAAAAACAAAACAGGCACTGGCCACATACCACAGTCTGGATACTGCTTGCCTCAGCCTCAGAGACCCAAGGTGGGTGGGGGCACCATGAAATCCAATCACTATGAGGCTGTAGCTGGAACTGAATTTCACAACAAGCCTTGGGGAGCCGAAAGGTCACCGAGCTAAGTTGTTCAAGGTGCCAGTGTGCCAGGGAAGGGACGTCCCTATGCTCTACCGTGCTGCTGATTTTCTGGCCTCCAGCACTCTGCTGAGTGCTACCTCGGGACAACAGTCTTTGCAACTGAGCCACCTTTAAGATGGCGAGTGTGCATATTTAAAAAAATAAATAAACATGATGCTTGGAGAAGAGATAAGACTATTATTTCTAACAATAACATGGCCTTTCCCGATATAAACTTCATAATCTAGAAAAATAACACTCCTATACAACCATCATACTGTGTTTCTTTCCTTCTGCAGCAGCCTCCTGTCCTTTGAGACAGTCTTGCTTTGTAGCCCAGGCTAGCATCAAACTCAAGGTCCTGCCTCCTCTTCCCTAGTGCTGGCATCGCAGGTCCAACACCCCGGACTCTGCAGATTCTTCTCCTCAATATTCCCTGCCGTTTCCACAAAGTAACTACGTACAAACGTCCAGGCACCATAGAGGTAGAATAGACAATCAGAGAAACAAGGGCCAAGCATCTTGGAGAAGCCAAGCCAGCCTCTTTCCTACCAAAGCTTGGGAGCTTGTCCACAATTCCACGTGGAGCAGGAAGTGTTGCCACGGCGTCAAAGCCTGCAGACGCAGAGATGATCCTGGTACCTAGCAGATGGCCACACACTGGCTATTCCACAAACTTATTGGAAAAGAATTGGCAAGACAGCACACGAGGTGGCCTGAAACCAGGACCGCGCGCAGCTGCCTTCTCTGCCTCCCTTGGTATCACCTTAGAGATACGCAGCACACACTCAAAGGCACCGATTTGTTAAGAGGGGATTGTGGTTTAGACCTCCAAAGGCCGAAAAAGCGAAGCACACCACGTCACTTGTGAAGTAAATGAATGGACTTCCCTTTGGCTCTGACATTCATAGATCTTCCTCCTGGAGATCACAGCAAAAAGAAAAACGGCCTGCTAGTCACAAAATACAAACAATAAGGAAATCAAACAAACAGTCGGATGCAGCATCACAAAGAAGTAAAATCCCGTCAGAAAGATGCAGCCGTCCTCCTTTATACCAGCCAGCACTTATCACCTCTGGGTGATCGTGCTAAGTAGATTTTCACTCTGCTAAAATGCAACTGAATTCAGAGAGGCCCTGACTCCACTCACAGTTCTTCCAAGGACCCTACGGCCATCCTTAGCCATTCTGTCCCACCACGGAGGAGGTCCGTGCCTCCTCCGCTGTAATGGTTGCTTCCTCATCATGGATGCCAGCTTCCACGCTCAGGGTGTCCATCCTGGAAAGTACACCTGCTGGTGACTGCCAGCTAGCAGGCAGAGAACAAAATAGGCCACAGCTTGAGTTGCAGACAGGGTAGGAGGATGGACGGCTAGGAAAAGCTTTACTATAAACCAAGGAAGCTGTTCTGATAAGGTTCTAATATTCTTCCCAGGCATCTGTGTGCTACGCAGGTATTGATTTTGTCAACAAATGGTAGGACTACAGGGGTTTTTGACCCTGCAATTTAAACTTAATGATAAAACATAAGCTGTTGGGCCTGCCCCATAAAAACCCTTACACGGCCAAGTATTGACATCTAAGTTTTACAAGCTGTTCTCTGTCCAGAACCAAAAGCAAGCACAGCCCCATATTTTAAAGGAAAAACAGAGTCATATTACAATGTTCCTCCATCTGGCCTGATGGCTGACAGGATCAATGTCACCCAGAAAGGTTAAGTGATTTGATCAAGGTCACAAAGCCAGAGGCCGGGCCAAGGCTAGCCCCCAGTCTCCAGATCCCTTAGCAATGCTCTTCAACCACAGCAGGCTGCCCTGTGAACTCTCCCACAGTAATTAAGTCAAAAGTTCAAGATTTATGTGAGCCGGGGACGCTGATGACTGCCAACTTTATTTTTATTGATGCAGAAATTTTAAAACGCACGAGCTGTTTCAGCTCTTAGATCAAGTCTCCCCAGCTCCCTAAAGCCTCACTAAGGCCCCTGCCTTAAGTCTATAATTAGGGCTTTTAAAAATATCACTAATCAGGACATCTGAATGCTACGCCCCCTGATGTCTTTGGGTTTTGTTTGTTTTCTGTTTTTATAATGTCACTATCCTTGCGACAGACTGTCATTCACCTGCTTTTGGTTTGATATAAACTGAGAGAAACCAAATCTAGCAGAACTGGGGGGTGGGGTGGAGGGCGGGACTTAGAAAAGAGTGGTGTCACTGTCCTAGCGCTGTGAAAAGACACCATGACCAAGGCAACTCTTAGGGAAGAACGCATTTAGCTGGGGCTGGCTTACGGTACATCATCATCATAAAGAGAGCAGACACGGTGCTGGAGAAGTAGCTTGAGAACTCTACATCCTGGTCCACAGGCAGAGAGAAAGAGACAGAGATTGGTGTGGGCTTTTGAAACCTCAAAGCCCATCCCCAGTGACACACTTTCTCCAGCAAGGCCACACCTCCTAATCCTTCTCAAATAGAGCCACTCCCTGGTGACTAAGCATTCAAATATATGAACCTCTGGGGGCCATTCTTATTCAAACCACCACAGGTACAGTCTGGCTTCTAGAAATCTCTATCAAACAGCCCACTGAACAGTGATGTGTTTTATCCAACACACGTGGTGTGTGTGGGGTGGGGCGGGGTGGGGTCAGTCACTTACAAGAGAAATGACTTGGAGTCCCCTAGGAGAGTCCATGGAATTCGCAGGATCTGCTGCAAGACAAGGCTTCCCAATCACCGACAGCGCAGCTAGCCAGGGTCAGGCTCACCATTAGCACCATCTGCCATGAGGCACCTGAACCCACCTTCTGAGGAGGTTTCCATTAGGCAGAATTTCCAGAACATTCTACAGCCTACACACCTTGTCTTTTTCACTCTTCTCAATTCGTGTATTCACCAACTTGGACACCACCTCTACCAAGTTTTAAAACACAACAACATCAGAACCATAGTGACTCAGAACTGTTAGCAGCAACAGGGTAACCCATGAGTCTAGGGTCTCATACCACGGACTTTGGTTTCCCCTTGTTCCTCCAGCCCTCCTCCCACGGCCCCCCACCCCACGCCGAAAAAAGGAGAAACTAAGACCACCGCCTTCTCTCTCAGGTGGGGCAAGGGACATTTGCCGGTCTCAACAAAGATGAAACCAAAATGGAAAAATCCCTCGTCACTAGAAAGGACAACTCCAACATCAGGAACTGGATGCTGCTGTCCTGCTGTCCCACTGTCCTGCTGTGGAGCCCCTCCAGTTAAGCAACGGAGCCAAACTTTTAGCCAAACATGAGCTACACTAGAACTAACTCTCAGAATCTTCAGAAACAATCACTTTAAACACAAGCTTGAAGAAAACAATTTTTTTTAACCTCCATAAATCTGCTGTCAGATAATCTACAAAGACACTTAAATTCCCAGAAAAGGCAAGAACTAGGTAAGTTACCTTTCCTGTGCTGATGCATAAACGGGGAACCTCAACCTGGATGCATTTCAAAAATCAGCATTTGAATTGGTAACATTTGGTCCAGAGAAAACAAGTTAAGTTGAGCCTACGCTTATGATGACATCACAGGATTGCTCAGGAGAGTGAGCGGGTGCTAGCAAGGTGTGAGGACATCAGCTAGTCAGCTGCTAAAATACGACCTAGGGACAGACGGTGCCTGCCCTTCACACCTCCTCCGATAGAAGGATTTGACTCAAAAGAGGATGGGGAGCCTTCTTCATCCTGTCAGCCAATGCAGGGATGCATAGCGTGTGTATGTAACAGGATGTTAGGAGATGCTAAATTTTTTTTGTTTTGTTTTGGGTTTTTTGTTGTTGTTGTTGTTTGTTTTTGTTTTTTGAGACAGGGTTTCTCTGTGTAGCTTTGCGCCTTTCCTAGAACTCACTTGGTAGCCCAGGCTGGCCTCGAACTCACAGAGATCCGCCTGGCTCTGCCTCCCAAGTGCTGGGATTAAAGGCGTGCGCCACCACCGCCTGGCTAGATGCTAAATTTTAAAGGGGTCTTATGGTTGCTAGGTTTGAGAAATCCTGGGAAAGAACATCAAACATGTTTTACTAGAGGAGCCCTCAGAGCATGTTGGACTCCCTCTCTAAGCAAGGGTCACAGCATGAGGTGTTTCCTAAACTTAGTATAAGATTCAAGTCACTTTCAGCAGAGACTTCTTCTGAACTAGGGCTCCAGAGAATACCCTTTGAGAAACAGTGGCTTGCTTTCTTCACATATGGATCAATTCTGAACAGGGCTCTGTTTTAAGTGAGACCCATAAAAGATGCTTGGGAAGCCTTTAAGGCCAACAAAATATTCATTCTACACCAGGCTGGTCCTTGCTCTCAAGAAAGCAATGAGTTACTGAAAAAGACAGGTCCGCCATGCCAGGTCACATGGTAGACAATGTCACAAAGTAGAACAGGTGAGTTCCCAGAGCTTATATGACAAGATGGGCTCCACTCACTGAGCAAGAGGAGAGTTAGAAGTCAGAAGCAACCCAAGCGCTCAAGAATATCCACCCAAAAATCAAACCGCACTTTCTAAGGCCACCAGCTTCTTAACCCAAACTGCACTGTTCTGTTTCATTCCGTTTGCGTTCCTTTATTTTCTGCTGCATTGGTGATGGTCAATCCCATGACTGTCTCTTAATTCTTTTCCTTAAACATGAGCGTGTGGGGGTGGGTGGGTGGGTGTGTGTGTGCATGCACACACATGCATGCTGACTGTGCTGGATAGTTCTATGTCAACTTGACACAACCTAGAGTCATCTGAGAGGAGGGAACCTCAATTCAGAAAAACGCCTCCATAAGATCCCCTTGTAGGTGAGCCTGTAGGGCATTTTCTTAATTATCGATTGATTGGGGAGGGACTCAGCCCATTTTGTGTGGCCCCACCTCTGGGCTAGTGGTTCTGGATTCTATAAGAAAGCAGGTTGAGTAAGCCATGGAGAACAAGCCAGTAAGCAGTACCCCTCCATGGCCTCTGCATCAGCTCCTGCCTGCCTCCAGATACCTGCCCTGTGTGAGTTCCTGTTTTCACCGCTTTAGATGATGAGCTGTTATATGGAACTGTGAGTGAAATGAACCCTTTCCTCCCCGTCTTGCTTTTGGTCATGGTGTTTTATCACAGTAATAGTCACCCTAACTAAGACGTTGACTATGGGAGTCTGATCTCGCTTTCCATCAAGTGGGTTCTGAGAACTAACTCAGGTCATCAGGCTTGGTGCCAAGCACCTTTCTACCCACTGGACCATCTCCCAGCCCTCTTAGTTCTTGGTGGTTGTTTTTGTGCTTGGACTTGGCAACCATGCTTTCCGCACTGACACAGAACTGAAGACCTCTGTTGGTCAGGGAAGCTTGCCTTCCTACAATGAGCCAGCAAAACCAGATAAACGACAGTCTAGCAATCTGGCAGAAGAAATCACTTGGACACTTTTCAAGCTGAATAACACAAACTTAAAACATGCGACATCCGGGCCGGGTGATGGTGGTGCACACCTTTGATCCCAGCACTCGGGAGGCAGAGCCGGGCAGATCTCTGCAAGTTCGAGGCCAGCCTGGCCTACAGAGCGAGATCCAGAACAGGAACCAAAACTACACAGAGAAACCCTGTCTCGGGGGGGGGGGGGGGGGGGGGGGGGAAGGCAACATCCCAAAGGGAAGCAGGAAAATAGGAAAATGGCGCTCACGAAACCCAAGACCACCACAGTCGGCACAGTCACGAGAGCACCACCGGCTAACTTTACTCAAGTCAAATATTCAAGGACATGCCAGTGGCATCTCCAGACCACAGAGGCACCAGAGGAATCAACGTGGACACAAGGATGTTTCCAGGTGTCTGAAAATGCCAAGAATTCAGACCTTCTGCATTTTCCCTAGGAATCAGGTCAGGTATTTGACACTTGAGGTGGCAGAAAAAAAAAAAAGTTTGAACAGTAACATCCCCTTTCCCTGCTTGCCAAGTATCCTGGTCCCAGCATTCTTTGGTCCCCACACACAGGCCACAGCTGCTTAATCTCAGCTGCCCCAGGCTGCACCTGTGCATCAGACCAGGCTAATCACACTAACAGATGGCGGAGGCCAAGTAGCCAGCTAAGAACTGCTATCACTTTAAATAGCATCTAATGTTTCACAGGCTTCTCCCTGCAGCACTATCTCCCTGGTACAGCTAACACCAGCCCTTAATCACCACACAGCGCCCATCTCAGGGACAGAGCGGGTGTCATTTGAGAGCTAATTACCAAAAGCCCCACTGCAGGGTGAAAGTGTGGCAACCTCTCGATGGGGTGGCACCATCACACACCATGCTTTGTTGCCCAGCCCTTCTACACAGATGCTAGGCAGTCAGGCAAGCAGTCACAGCAATAGCCCCAGAGGTCCCCAACAGGCAAACCCCGAAACACTAGGAGAGTCCAATCACTCAGCCTGGGCTGTTATATAACCTCTACCTGCTGTTACACGTCATGACATCACGTGTGTTCCTAGTGATGTCGTCAGGCAGCAGGCCTGACCCAGCACAGAACCGTTCCCAGGTGTGCCAGCAAAACCAAGTGGGTGGAACCTCAATCAACCATGGAGGCACCCACATGTGGTACCACTTGAGAGCTATAAACAACTGTGCAAACATATCAGCTCACACACACCCCTGCCCCCGTGGGGACCTGGGATGCCCACGGGTACCAGGCTTCAAGTGGCTGGACACTTCCCTTTGCGGCCTAAGACTATTTTCTGGTCACTATAATAAGACTTGCTGCTTTCTGCATCAAGGGTTACTGGAGGCCGAACCTGAGCCGACAGCCAGCACCAGTGCCCTCCAGAGCACCGGTGCCCTCCAGAGCCGGTTTGGGAGGGTTCCGCCTCCTGCTTCGGGGAGAGCCAAAGAACGGCAACTATGAACAGCATATTCCGCTGGGTCCGTGTTGTTGCCAGAGGATAGGAAGAGAGGTAACAAGCCTCTGCAAGGCTGCCACAGCTCACAGTTGCAGCACACACTTTCACTTGCCTTCTTGGTTTTTAGGAATGTGGCTGGTAGTTTGTGCCTGTTTGGGGCAAATCTGTGTGTGTGTGTGTGTGTGTGTGTGTGTGTGTGTGTGTTTCATTTCACATTAAGGTATAAGAACTGCTGCCTTGTGGACACACACACACACACACACACACACACACACACACACAGGAACACACACCGCACATCTCTAAGCAGGTCTGAAGACAAGCTGAAGGAACAGGTATCTCTAGAGAGTTCCCACGTGACGCTAACACGGCTGGTCCAGGCACACTTTGAAAACCACTTTTCTGAGTGTTCACTCTCCCTAGAGTAAAAATTATATTAACCAAATTATTTCTCCTTATGCTCAAACTATTGAGACTTAAGAACAAAGCCAAACATTCACTGGAGTGACAATATTTATCCCAGGGCCTAACAATATTCTCTCTGTTAGCTAACCCAGGCTAAGCAATGGTGTTTTCAATAACTGGTACAGGAATAACTGTGAACAACATCCAGAGGCAAGAGGAAACACACCTACACCCAGACCTTGCCAACAGATCACAACTGGAATATAAACGTAAAACACGAAACTATAACGCTCCCAAGGAGTGAGAGGGCTGCCCTGGAGTTTGCTCCTGACTTCTTAGAGACAACACCAGTGGCATGAGGGGACCCACGAGAGAGCCAATAAGCAAGACTTTAAAATGCTTGCTCTGGGAGACATTGTGGAAGAAAGGGATTCTCACACTAGGAGAGACGATTTGAATGAAGGAGTAGAGGACTGCGACCCAAAAATACACGAACTCTTGAAACTCAGCAATAAGAAAACAAACAACTCAATTAAAAAAAAAAAAAAAAGCCAAAGCATTTAACAGACACTCACCAAGGAGCACATATAAAGATGCTTCCCATCCTCATCATGAGGAAACGCACTCTACAATGGCAGAAATCCATTGCACCAGCATCACCCAGTGCTGGCAAGGATGCAGAGCGAGGGGCACTCTTCTTCACGGATGGTGGCAATCAAAATGCTGTGGCTGCTTTGGAAAGCCGTTTGGCAAGCTTCCAGTGAATCTGAACTTACCACAGCATCTAACAGTGATGTTCCAAGGAGAAGGAAATGTACAGCTAAAAATCCCACACCTGGTCTATGGCATCTCGTGACTGCCAAACCTAGGCAACAACCAAGATGTCCTTCAATGGAGAGGTGCACAATCTGTGTACATACAAACTAGGGGATACTGTTCAGTACTAAGAAAAAATTAGCTGAATTCATTGGAAAATTCAGGGGAAAAAATGTAACGCATATCACTAGGCGGAAGGTGCCAATCTGAAAAGCTGGCATAGTGTATGAATCTAACATATGCTATTTCTGAACAGGCAAAGTCTGGAAAGATTGGTGGTGGCTAAGGGCTGGGCGGGTGTGTGTGTGTGTGTGTATGTGTGAATAAGTAATGCTCGGCAATGTTTAGGACAATAAAATTTGTGTGATAGCACGATGATAGAAACATATTGTTATTCATTTGCATAAGCCCCAGATCCTACAGTGAACCCTGAGGACCACAGACCTTGGGCTCCGGTGTTGAGCCGATGTGGGCTCTTCAGAGGTCTCAAGCACTGTTGACAATGGGAGACGCTATCCTTGGGGCAGGGGAAGTCTGTGGGTAATCTCTTGATTTTGCTGTGAGCTATTCAAATTGTACCCTTTTTCTTTCTGATCCTCCTGCCTCCGCCTCTGGAGCTGAGACTGCAAGCATGTGCTACTGTGCTCAGTCATGTAGTGATGGGAGTTGAGAGCAGGGCTTTGCCCGTGCTGGGTAAGCATTGTGCCAATCAAGGTACATCACCAGCCCTAAAAACCTATTTTAAGGCCACAGGCTCATTTTAGTAACTAATTGTTATTATTTATGACTCATTTAATTCACCTGTGACAAAAAAAAAAAAATCCTTTCACAATAACGCTGAATACAACAAGCATAGGGTATGGTGAGCAAAGCAAACAGAACCACCATCTCTTTGGAACAGTCCAGCCCTACCTGGAGAATGTAACTGATTCTGTGTTTTGTGCCTTTGTGGAACAAATGTTCACAAGCACTGAGTCTTCGAAGCCCACGCTCTCCTTTAATCTAACTTCCCAGAAGACATGGCTGCCATTCCCATCTGAGGCACAGACAGCAACTGGGCAACCGAGAAGCAGTGAATCACTACTGGATCTCTGGCTGCCCAGCTCCAAGAAGCTGGTCATGTTATTGTTACTGAGCAAGTCAGCGATCTCAAGAGTGAGTGCCCAGTGCCCACTGTCTTAAGACATGCCAACCTTCACCCCTTTCTCATCACCATCCTCAAAGTAGGACATGCTTTTTCCCCTCAGCAAGAGGCAACGTTGCAAAGACTTGGGTCTCTTAGCCTCAGAACATTGTACTCTGGGCCAGATAATTCTTGTTAAGCTATACGCTATGAATAAGGAACATCTCTGACCTCCAACCACAAGCCACCACCAGGCCCCATGGAGGACTTTCCAAAAGAGATCATTCAGGCAAGGTGGCTCACACCGGTGGGCCCCAGTCCTCGAGAGGCTCATGGAAGGATCACACAAGCCCAGGAGTTCAAGTCCAGCCTGAGCAACAAAGTCGGGACCTTGTCTCCATGAATGAATAAAGCAGTAAAAACAGTGAAATACTCCAGGAGGGAGGAGAGGCAATCACCCCTAAGTCAGGAAAGGCATGATGGGGGTTATGAAGAAGACCAAGATGGCCACAAGTCCTACTAGTGGTCTGTCTATGAACACCGAGAGACCAAAGAAGAAAGTAGAACCACAGACAGAAACAGTGTTTGCAAGAGAGAGTTGTTGACACACAAAGAAAGCACAAGTGGCGAGAGGGTGGACAGCAGCAGCACGTTTATTCTCAAGTTGGAAAATAGGGACAGCAGACATAGGGTGGGTCGGACAGTGAGGGCCAGGGACACAGCACGGCGGTTCGGAGGAGTCGACAGAAGACAGGTGAGGATTCGACAGAAGGCAGGACTCCCCTCTTCTCTCCTCTCGGGGACCTTCAGAGGCAGGTTACTTACTCTGGTTGTTCCTGTTCTCACTGACAAAGTCTTCGGAGCTATCTGTGTCGTCCTCGTCATCTCCAGATGAGATGGCATCTGCATTCAAAAGAACATATCCATGGATGCGTTTGCAAAGGCAAAAGTCACCACCACCTGCGGCTGAGCTCTTCTCGAGAGAGAGAGAGCTCCACCACCCAAGAGCCCAGGAGCAATGGCAGAGACCTTGGGGTGTTAAGACGGTTTTAGTGGCTTAAAGCATCTCTGTGAAGAGTGGATCACCTGGAAACCCTGTGTTGACTCTCAGGATTTCCTCCTATTTAAAACTGGGATGGGTTTTGAGCTTCAAAGAGTATTCAAATCCCCAACAACTTTTAAAATTTTTTAATGACTTTATTTTTATTTTATGTACACTGGTGTTCTGCTTGCATATATTTCTGTGTGAGGGTGTTGGATCCCTTGAAACTGTAGTTTATAGACAGTTGGGATCTGCCATGTGCATTCTGGGAATTGAACCTGGGGCCTCTGGAAGAGCAGCCAGTGCTCCCAATTGCTGAGTCATCTCTCCAGTCCCGCCCCACCCCCAACAAATTTTGACTCTATAATAGCCAAACATTGGTTTTATTTCCCCTTTTCAACACTTGGGGTTCTCAAGATAGAAATGACTCCCTAACAAAACTCAGTTTCCCGAGTGGGCCTTCTGATTGCTAGCTAACATTCGGAAGGGAGAATTCCCAACTGGCCACAAAGGAGGCCTGCTGCTACCCATTCCCTTCACTATATAGAAGGAAATAAAAAGGAGAGAAATTTAGGGTTTAACAAAAGAACCCAAATCTAGATTCCCATATTTCAACTGTATACTGTAAATGCCAAGAATGTGGGGGGGGGGGGGGGGGGCGCGGTGAAGAAGACTGTGTACTCTGCTTTGGGAATATCTCTGTCACTTGAGAAATCTGTGGTATACTGGGTCCCAGTGAGGAATGTCAGAAATAGATCAGCCAGGCACAGTAGTCTACGTCTGTGGTCTCAGCTTGTTTGTGTGTTTGTTGGGGGGTGGGGGGTTGTTGGGGAATGGTGGGAGGCTGATGTGAGCCTAGGAGTTCAAGTCCAGCCTGGGCAACAAAAGACGACCTTGTCTCGAATGAATAGCAAACTGACACTGTCTGTGCCTGGCAGTCAATGAGTACAGTTCACTGTGATTTCACTTGGCCGAAAATCATAATGACTTTTCAATGAGAAAACAACTGCAGAAGAGACAGAGCGTTCGTCACACTTGCAAGCCAACTCACCTGTGACATTCACCATGAAGTACCAAGTGTCACTGTCTATCGTGCTAGCTGCAGTACAAGCATAGAGGCCGGAGTCTCTAGGTGTGGCGCCTTTTATCTGCAAGTACTCCCCAATAAGCACTGTCCTATTGCTGGGCCCCAAGTGCACCCCATCCTTAGTCCAACTGATCACCGCGGCATCTTTCAACATGCAGTGCAACTCTAGCGACTCCCCGGGGGCGACCACGTACGACTCTGGTTGGGAGATTTGGTATTTGGTTGGTGGCTCTGCAGAACAGGTGGGAGAGAGAAGACAGAGGCAGATGGGGAGGAGGGAGAGAGGAGAGAAGGTCCAACAAAGGTCAGTGGAGGCCGTTCTTTCCCAGGAGACACTGTTCTTGTTTGACAAACGGCCTCGGGAGGTGCCCATCTCTCACCACACCCCAGAAGCCAGGAAGCAGCCCCCACTCGGACTTGACGGACAGCCCTGGAAACAATGGCCACAGACGCAGCCAGCAGAAGCTGTCCTGTGCCGGTTTGTTTCCACGGACTGTAAATCGGGCTTTAAAAACCAACCACGCCCCGGAGTAGAAGGAAAATCCACAAGAAATGTTTAAAGGTGATTGCCAAGCTAGCCATTCAACATGACGGGGTGTGTGATACATGCACACACATACACACACTCTCAGACTGACTTAACCACTTATTTATGTTTCACTTAGTCAAGCTTTTTGATGCAAAAATGTCTCAAATTTGAAGGCAAATGAACCCATCTACAAAACTCTTGGGCATTTGAGAAGCCGCAACTATTGGCTTACTCTTTTTTTTTTATTAGCTCTCAGGGTCCGATCAGTGCTGAGCTGGTTCTGTACTGGGTGAGCTGGGAGATGCTGTCTTCCTCAAAATGATAGAAGCCTGGATGCCTTTAACATCCAAAGAAAGAAAAGGAGGGGGTCCCTAACAATTAATGGCCCTATCCTGTAAATCAACTTTTAGATAAGGATGCTGTCTACACTGTCCACCTCTCATGCTACTAGCGAAGCCAGATCCATCCTGCCCCAGTCCCCAGTCTCCTTAACACCCTTCTCTTTAAAGAACATAACGTCTCCCTCTCACTCCTGTTTAGCTCAGCTCCTTCTCTGATCCCAGATTAATCATGGCCCTCCATGACCCACCTGGCTGGAAATAAAGAGGTCTCTCCTACTCTAAAATCCATCTGCCTGTCTCTCAAAACTACTGGAACAGGACACATTGCCTGTGAATATCCTGACTTCCTGAGGAATCCTTCAAGTCCCAGACGGAAAGCCCAATTCTGATAGGTCTTTATGCCCCACTCCCCTCTCCACCCTGGAGAACTTTGACATACACAGAGGAGGCAGACAGACAGAACACCATCGCAGTTCTCAAAGAGGCAGGGCAGGATTAGACCATGGGCCTTCCTCAGGGCCACGGTGACCCTGAGGGCCCATGAAGTAAGCTTTCATGCCCATAGTGAGAGCTGTGGATGGTACCCAGAGTCCCAAGCCTAGAAAACACAATGCCTTCCATCCAATCTGGGACAATTCCAGATCTGGGCAGCAACATCACAAGGCAATTATTCTGCCCAGAGCTCGCTCGAAAGAACAAATCTCCCACATGACTAAAATACAGTCCATTCATGCTTTAGTCCCACTATTTAATAAACATCTGGTCCAAGAAATACCAGCACAGCAGCAGCAGCCAACACAAGGGGCCTGAGGCTTTTCACAGGGGATCCCCTCCAAATGCACACAAGCCAAGAGGGGTGCAGACGTTAAACAGTTCGGGAACACAAAGAGGGAAACCCACATAAGGAAGAAAATACACACACACACACGCGCACACACACACACACACACACACTCACACACGGCAGAAAGCAAGCCCCAACTGACAGCCAGGTAAGGTTTCAAAGGCTTGTTTTTCTCACTTGCCCACTGTTTATCGAACACCTACCACAGGCCAAGCTTTGTTCTGTATGCTCAGGAAGCAAAGGAGACAAGGTGGAGCCCCAGCCCCGGAGAACCCTCCACTGTAAGTGAGGCAAACGAGAGTAAATAGCAAATTCACAGAAAATGAAAAGTGTGTGAAGCAGTCTTAGGGTGAGGCACCTAGGTGGTCCATACGGAGATGGTGGGCGAAGGCCCGTGGGGCTGCAGGAGCCAGCAAAGCATGGCCCCAGGGCCAAGCCAGCCACTTGCTTTTGTAGACAAAGACTTCTTGGAGCAGTGCCATACTCCTTCGGGTATGTATTGTCTGGGGCTGCTTTTGTATTACTGGGGCACACCGGAGTCATTGCAAAGGAGGCCTCATGGCCTGCAAGCCCCCAACATGGATAGTGCTGTCCTCCCAGGAGGTGTCTCAGCTTCTGTGGCAGGAGGGGAATGGGAGGAGGCTTCCAAAGGAGTAGCAGCCACCCTGTGCTGACAGGCAAAGCACAAAGCCAAGTTTGAAAGATGTCGAGAGTTCAGCTGGAAGGTTCTCGGATCAAGTCTCCCAGGCCTGTTTAAACCAAGAAGCAGCTGAACTGAGCAGCTAACCGAATGATGGAGAGGCGAGTCTGGCAAGATGGGCTCAGAGGGTGAAGGCATGCTTGCCCAGAGCCAAGACTGGTCATGGCAAAAACCCACGGAAAGGTGGAAAGAGAGGAGAAAACTGACTGGAGAGAACTGCACTCTGACCTCCACATAGACAACATGGCACGTGTGCCCATACATCATCCACACGCTCAATAATAACGATAATAATAAATAACAATAATAACAACAACAAGTAAAATAAAGGGTTTATATTTTTAAGAGCAAGGAAGAGAAGTATGGAGAGGAAGGGGGGTTCAATTTGACCCCAAATCTGGTACCACCTGCCACTCTCATCCCAACATCTCTGAATGAAAGATTCATGCGATGTTAGAAAATGATAGGGCCTATCCACTGAGAAGCCCTTCCTCCACATGATAGCAAGAAAGGATCCAGACTCACTGAATTCAGGCAGCACTGCAGGTCCATGCTGGACCAGTTCACCTGCACTACACCACCATTTCTAGTCCTGCCATGAGAAACACCGGATGAAGTGGGGCTCTCAGGTAGGGCAGGACACAGGATGTTTGGTAAAGGGGCTCTCACTGCCCTGGGTACAGGGGGACACCTGAGTGCATTTCCTCTCCGTCCTGCATAACCTCGCAGCCACAGGGTCCCCAAGACACAGCACTACCCAGGCAGGCATTATACGTGAGGCCCCTAGGAGCCACCCACTGTGAACTTGATCTTGCGGCCACAACCAACCAGATGTCAGTCATCTCAACTGTTGTTCTCTAGTTCCCCAGGAAGATGACTGAGACAGTAAAGTACCGTCTGCAAGCACACGTAAGAAAGGTAAGTATCTGCAATCAAGCCATTCTAACGTCAAGGCGGGAAGCACAACTCCTCCTGCCTCCACAACGGCCATTTCACAAGAGGACCCATGCAGGGGGCAGCAGCATCAGTGGTTAGCCATGCTACCTCCTCCTTGGGTATCCTAGGAAGGAGGGAAAACCAGTGAGTGGAGGCAAAAGAGAGGGAGGGGAAAAGGAGGGAGAGGGTCAAACACTGCAGAGTCAGAGAGGAGATAACAGAGAAGGACACTGAGGGATGGATGGGCAGAACCACAAGGAGGGAGAAAAGCCAAACGGATGGCATCCCAGGCCATCCAATGTCCCCACTGATCTAGCTGGTAGGTCCCTGCAAATGGAGCACGCATGAGTTACATCATGGACCAGGGTACTAAGAACATGGGACCCCAGAGGCATGCTGGGAAGAAGCCACCCTGTTCCTGCCTGGCCCTGGAGACTTGCTTCCGAGCTGAAGTCTTCTCTTCTGTGTCCAGATCCTTCAGGGAACTTCCGGGCTGGCTACTCACAAACATTGTCTGCTCCTAGAGTCCTGTGGTATTACAACTCTCTATGGTAATCACCTCATAGTGTCCTACAGGGGACCAAGGCACCAAAGGCACCGAGCTCACCACACCTCACCTCTCTCTCCCACTCAGGCGGCCTTCTGATGCAGGCCGCTCCTTGCCGGACTCCACCAAGCCACTCGCTCTGTGTAGCACGTGACTATTGGCATAGGGCAAGGAACTCCCTGGGAAATCCAAACAGTCCCTTTTATAGCAATATCAACATTTCCTGGATTTAACATTTCTGATGCCACGGCTTCTGTTCCCTTCTCCTCAGAACACTCGCTTTCAAGCTCCCTCCCTCCCTCGGCACTCTCCGCAGCACAACGGGGAGAGAGAACGTTCCAGAAGCTGCTTTTCTCGACACCAAATGTTCTTTCAGAAGTTACCATAGACAGAAAGCATGCTCTCACACATTTTTCATAATTAAATGGAAACTTGGAAAGAAGCGAGGGAGCGAGGCCATACCTTGTCATTGTTACCTAAACTCTCTGAACAAACAGGGTGACATGTTTACTTTCTGGGAGGGATCCACTCAGCTGTTTCTACCTGCCACAAACAAAACACTGGCTGGAGGCTCTCCCGTGTGGAGGCTTAGCTGTGTTTCTACCCACAGGTTCTAATCCCTTGAGACATGCCAGCAGTTTCCTGTGTGGTAGGTGTATTTTCAGTGAGTTGACTACTCTGATATATTCTGGAGGTGTGTGTGTGGGGGGGGGTCCTTCACAGCGTCAAAAGTCAGTAACAAAAATATCAACTGTGTTGGGGGCATGGTGGTACTTGGTGGGCATTTAACAGGTTGGGTTAGGAGGGTTATAAGTTCAAAGCCCACATGGGCTACGGAGTGGGTTTAAGGCCTACCTAAGCTACAGAGTGCATTCAAAGCCATGAAAAAAAGTATATGTATGGCTCTCACCCTGTCATGGGCCTACTTTCTCTGCAAGATGTCCCTTGAGTCACTCACTACTCCTTGGAAGGTAGTAGAGATTTAGAAATGAGGGATTTCTGACCCAGGTGAAAGGGAGACTGAGGCAGAATCTTCCTGACATGCCCCCTCCCCAAGTCCTTCTGCAGATCCAGGTAGGCCACAGCCTCTGGGTGGGACCCACCTGGATGTCACCAGTGACAACTTGTGTTTACCCTCCTATAAGTGGGCAAAGTGAGGAGACTTGCTATGTGAGAGCCACCCTAGGAAGGGATCCTGCAGGAGCAGATGAGGCTGGGAACGAGAAACCTCACAGTGCACAGAGGGACTTCTGCCTCAGCACCACCGGGATGGAGGTCCTGAGGCTCCCACACAGATCCAGTGGCGAGAGATGGGAAGCCGCTTCAGGTAATGCTTTATGTTGCCAAGCCCGTGATAGCAGCACTTCAGACTGTCACTTTTTATAATGTTTGCCTATAAACTTTTCCCGTGTGGTTTCTGAAATGGCGCCCAAGAGCAAACAGGGAACAGATGGAAGAGCCCCAGTCCTGCCCTGGCCAATCACCTCCTGCAGAATGCACGGAGGAGACTCACCGCTCAGGGAGAAGGAGCCACCTCGGCAGACCGCCTCTGGGCCAACTAACCACACCACATTTCACACATGGAGCCACTTCGGGCTGTCCCCAGGATGACTCCACTTCCAGCGACTACAGGATCTGAGCTAAGGATACGGTGGGGTGGCCCCCAAGCCGCCTCACTTTAGGGAGTCTCCCCACAAGGGTATCTGATTCCAAAACACACTCCTCTAGAAGCAAAAGAAAGGGAGATGGGAATAGATTCACCCAGAAGAAGGAAATATGGGGAGGAAGGGGGGAGATGGGGAGAAAAGAGGAGAGAGGATGCAGGGTAGAAAACCAAGGAGAGAAGCGGGGAGGAGGAAGGTGGAGAAGAGGAGGCATTCTCTGTAGGCATGTCCTGTCAGGGGACTGGGCTGCCCAACTCAACTGTCCCCACCTTCCGGCACACCTCTAGACCATGAGGACTGCGTCAAGAACACTGCAGCAGCACAATAACATGGCCTGGTGCTCTCCCAGACAGTGCCAGCTAGTGCAAGACAAACAAACGCCACAGCCACAGGGCTGCCAGCAGTCTTGACAGAGAATAGGGATCAAGCTGCCAAATGTCACTGCACAGTCACAGGACACCAGGAGCAGGACAGGTGAGTGGCAGTGGGTTAGCCCACTCTGCCCTCTGGGCCACAAAGATGCCAGATAGTGGCCACTTCACAGTCCTAGAGGGCTGGGCTCACTGGCCACAGAACAGTGTTCGGAACTTGAGATACTCTTTGTAACTGCAAATCAAAGGCGTCCAGAGAGGAGGGCAGATGACACCTGGCATGCCCACCTAGGCTTTTAGAAACCGGTGACATCTGGCCGCATTGGGACCTTGGAAGAGCCCCGTCTGTTATTTTTTGCATGGCATGGTTGGCGTGGAGCTGGCACCAGAGCTCAGCATAAAGATACTAAGGGCAACGGGGTCCTTTGGTGGCATCAGGAAGAACCACCTCGGGTGGGTGGCCTGTCCTCAGACACAAAGGTGACATCCTAGAGCTGGCCGCCACAGCTCCTGCTCGTTCAGAGCGTCCCCTTTACAAGAACCAACTTGCAAGTCCTGATATCAAACTCAGGCCTTATAAGGCCGTGGTACAATTCATTCTTAAAGAGGGGAGGGGGTCAACACCCACACAGGACAAAGCTGGAAGTTCTCAACCTCAAGAAATATTGCGGCATAAAAAAATGGGGGAGGGGGAGGAGAGAGATGCAAAGGCCGGGGAGAGGAGATGGGTGAGCAGGCTGCCAAGGCTTTCTGTTTACAACCAATAGCTGGAGCGTCTATTCCAACACATGTCGGGACTGCAAACTCCCTGTGTCCTGTCAGCATCAACCCTGCTAATAGCTACCTCCGCCGCAGTAGCCTGACAGCCCCAGAAACTCTGGGCTGGCTCAAGCCGCCCCATCAGAGAGGACCAGTAAGTAGTCAATGTTTCCAATATGGGAACCATTACACATTACGTATTTAGGCACACCCCTCATAATTTAGGTTTGGCTTTGAGAAACGGGGTGAACAACCCTCTGTGTTTGAAAGAAATTATGCTGAGCCCAGGAGAAAATCAAAATGTAAAAAAGGGCAAAAGGACCTAAGAATGCCCTCGCTGGAAAATGAGTCACTGTATCAGCCAATACTTGGACTCCAAGTGGCAGTTTTGCTCCTTACCCATCTGCATTCCCCTCTCCCACCCCATCCTAGCATGTGATGATGATGTCCAAGTGACAAAAAGACGAATTTCACTCTGGTCACAACAGAGGCACCCAATTCAGACAGTCCCAGGAGTACAATTCCCACGGGGCCATGAGTAGAAATCAAACCGTGCAGTCCACACAAATCCCTAGCTATTGATGCTTTGCTTGAGCAAGAACTGCAAAATGGAGCCTTTTGTTCAGAGAGTGTGTCTATCCCAAAGAGCTCAGCCATTGGATTCCGCAGCACCCAGGAAGTAGAAACTGGCATTACAAGTTATGTCGAAGCACCTAGTACCGGAGGCTCAGAGGCACAAAGAAGAGTCTGTATCCACAGTCTGGCCAGCCAGACCCAGGACTCCTGCGTCCTGAAGGCGCACTTGCAGAGAAGGCGTGAGCTTCCTAAGGTCCGCAGGACTCCTTGGGATGCGCTGGTCTGGAAACCTTGCCATCTGGGGCTGGATCCACAGACAGACAAACGCCACTGGGAAACTGGTGAATCTCAGCTGTGGGGCAAGGTTTGTGCAACATCAAGGAATGGGGTGAGGAGGTCTCTTTAGGTGAAAGCCTGAATGGAAGGGATCCAACCTACAGTGTTACAGTCTTAAGGTATACCTAGTGTTACAGTCTTAAGGTATACCTACAGGGTTACAATCTTAAGGTATACCACCTACAGTGTTACAGTCTTAAAGTATACCTACAGTGTTACAATCTTAAGGTATACTCAAGTGTCTCTCTGGAAAACTAATTTACCACGTTGCCCAGATCCCAGATTCCTCCCTCCCTCCCTCCTCCCCTCATTCATTCACTTGGTGGCTTGCCTAGCCAGAGGTATACTGTCCCCTGTCTCCAAACCACTATTCCACTCTAGAGGCTCCTATGCAGCTTTCAAAATCCAACCCAAGTGTGTCCCCTATGAGATTTCCTGATTCCTATTGCGACAAATGTCACCATCCCTGTCCCCATGACATCACAGCCTTGTTTTATCTATGTAGTATCTACAACAGGCAAACACATTTATCCTCACCCACCAGTCTCGTGGAGAGATTCTGAGGAGGTGGGAGAAGGGAAAATAAATGCAATGATCCTGGTTTATTGTGCATAAGGACCACCTTCCGGTGTCAGCCTCTGACATGGGCTGCGTTCTCACGGGCTCTCAGATGAGGACGACGCAGCCAGCTTAAGGCTTGCTGCTGTCAAATGACGACACAAAGAGAACCCAAGGCTTTCTGGGAAGTCCCTCGAGTACCCCGATGTGAGGAGCACACGGAGAGAAAGTGTTCTGTGCATAGTAGGGCAAGAGCTCTATCTGCAGCCCTGCACTGGCCAGGGGCCACCTGGGGCTTGAGTTTATGGGTCACAACCTGATTGTAACAGGTCAGCCGATGGGTCAGCAGAGGATTTATGCAGCCCCGTGAGAATGTCCACTTGTATTCCTCTGACTCCAAACCAGTGTTTTCTTCCAAATGAACCGATCTGTCACATCTTATATACGCTGCTTCCCTAAGTGGGGATTCCTGCAAGGTTCCCAAGTGGAACTAAACATCTGAAGGTCTTGGGAGGCTCCTCCTCATCTAGGCCAGGTCTAACACCTGCTTCAAGAAGCCTACTGTACCTTCGGGGACTGGGGAGATGATAGCTCAGTAAAGTGCTAACCTTGCAAGCCTGATTTGATTCCTCAGAACTCACATTAAAAATAAATAAATAAAAATAAAAAAGCCAGCTGTGGTGGGCGGCAAAGACAGATCCATCTGCAGGGCCTGCTAGCCAGCCAGCTTAGCCTATATAGTGAGTTCCAGGTCAGTGAGAGACCCTCTCACTAAAACCAAGGTGGACAATGCCTGAGGAAAAACTGAGGTCACCACACAAAAAAACTAGCCACCACACAAACGCAAACATGCAAACATACATGTGCTTACACACACACACACACACACACACACACACACACAGAGCACACTTGCTATTCATCCATTCAGTGAATACACACACACCAGGTTACAACCTGTAGGAAGTCCCTACAGTTAAAAACGCCAGCAGGCTGTTATCATAACCCCCTAGATGGTGGGGATAAGGCCTCCAACACCAAACAACAGGCAACAGGCCCAGGAATCTCACAGTGCCTAAAGCAGCTACAGCTTGAGGGCCTGCATGCAATGAACCAGGGTAATTGGCAGGTGTTCCTGAGGCCGAACTACATTCCAGAGGCGAGCCTGCTCGGACTTCACGTTGCCTGTGGCTCTTCAGAGCTGCATCTGGAACAAGCTTGCCTCCCTGACACCGAGATAAATATTCAATAAATGGCATACACTCAAGTAGAGATATTTGCCCTCTAATTCCCTTAAGGGGCAGATCGATGCCCAAATCCTATGTGACATTTTCCTTGTTCAGAGCAGGCCCTCCCTCCTCCGTTTGGTAAGTACCTTCTGAATAAAAGGACAGTTTTAAAGTGGCCTGGCTACAAAAGGCAAGGTTAAGAGTTAGCCCTGGAGGGCAGGCTGCCTCCCGCTTCTCTGACTCTAGACCTTCGAGGGGGTATTGTTCAGCTCGTTTATTTAAAGGGCTTGGCCTTTCTTTTCCCAGCAGGACCCTAGTTACAACACCATTCAGAGGCTGCAGATGTGTCCCCAGGACCAGTCCCCTCTGCAGCATCCCAGCCAATTGCAAATGAAGGGCCAGCAGCTGGAGACTGAGAAACAGATGGTCTTCCTGCTTGGGATGGGTTTGATCCTGTTGCTGGAGCTCAGCTAGCTCAGGCCTTCCTGGAAGCCGGAGGAAACTCTCTGGCTAGAGGAGCGGTCAGTAAGCAGCTGGACAGCAATGACCTCGCCAAAAGTTGCTTTCAGGAGAGGGCAGGGATCATCCTGGAGTTGGGGGAGACACCATTCCAGCTGGGTTAATACCGCAGGGCCGAGAAAGGCAGGCCAGGGCTGTAAGAATCACTTTTCTGCAGTGTTTTGCAGGGAAAAGCAAGGCTCTGGGGATGCTGTCGAGGAGGCCTGAAACCCACATTTGCTTGGAAGTTCCTAATGAAGATGGCACCACCACGGTTAACCTTTCTCTCCCGCCTTACAGACCTCAGATTTGCCTGGAGGGGAGGCTTTCAGAAAGCAAACAAATCTGAAGAGTAGCTACCTTCAGACTTTACCACTGAGTCCAGAAGACCCGGGCAAGGCGCCCGGACATTGTGGCTTCCTGAGGACAAGGTGTGTCACTATGCCAGGCAAGGAAGGAGCCGTCACTACTCTGTCCACGACCAGCAGGGCTTTCCTGGCCTCTCGGCTCTTGCCATTTCCTGACCTCCATGATGATTGGGCAAGAAACCAGAGAGATGAAGTGTCAGGAAAGAGACACCAAGGAGCAGAGCAAAATAACCCAGCTGCGGCATGGTGCGGCCTCCTCAGACTGGCCACCCCTTCAAGGGTGAACACCTTCCTACAACAAAGATGAGATGGAAAGTGGGCATATTGGTGTGCCCTGTAATCCCAGCATTCGGGAGGTGGAGACAGGAGAATCAGAAGTTCAAGGGCAGTCTCAGCTACATAGCTCAAGGCCAGCCTGGGCTACATGAGACCCTGGCTCAACTAATTAACCAATAAGTTGGGAAACTGACTGGAAGGTTATTACCCTGAGACTGGAAAAGCACATCTAGAGCATCTTCTCTCTGCTGGCTTGGGAAGTCGTCACTGTCCCCAAGGACTGTAGTTCTGAGGAAAAGCTGCCTTGCTTCCTTCTTATAACCGTGGCCATGCCTCACCTCATGCCTGCAGCCTCTGAGCATCCCCACTCACTGTACAAACCACCTCTACAAAAACCTGTATCCTGGCCGGTGCCACTCACCTCTACACCTGGCTAGGACCTGAGTGCACTTCTTTTTTTTTTTTTTTTTTTTTTTTTTTTTTAAGCCACCAAAGTGAACTTTGCTGGCTTTAAAAACAGGCTTCATTTCCTGGCTTCTTCTGCCCCTAGGAACACCCTTCTTTGGCCAAAGTTGGAGGAGGAGTGGGTGCCTTGGTTTCCAGCCTTTAGTTCTTGGAATTTTTTTTTTCTTTTTTTCCTTGGGGAAAGGGGAGGAGACAGAGGGTGGGCAGAAGGGTGGCGAGTCCCTAATCTCTGGGGAGGAGTGACATTGAAAGGGTCCCCACACCTATCATTTCCATAGCCACGGGCTGAAGGAGTCCTGGGTAGTCCTGTGCAGGTGGCCTCTGACTTCCCACCTGGTTGCATAGCAGAAATACCAAAAGAAAAGCCAGAAATGCTATCAGGATGGCAACCCAATCAAGCGAAGGTTTGGCAGGATCTGAGGCAGACCACCAGGGTGTAAGGGGCAAAGAAGACCTGGAGTGACCTAGGAACAAATGGGCAAGCCCAGGACAGTACTTCCTGTCCCGAGCGCCTGTCCAGTGACTCAGCATAAGTCACCATCCAGGACTCTGTGCAGTCTCCCCACAGCAGCAGAGGGCAGACTTCTTACCTACATATCACCGGAAGCCATTATAGAGGAATCAAGGGTGGGAAAATGTATTGCCTGAAACTCTTCTTTAAATGACTTAAGGAAGGGGTGTGGGTCCTTGAGGAAGATCAGCCAGCCTGTCCTTTGAAGTTTTACGTTCAAATTAGGGGTAAGGAAAAAGCAAGAGGGGTGCTCGGCACCCAATACCCAATATCCTCTTGCTGAGGAAGGAGGAATCAGCTGTGAAATCCATCTTCCACCAATAAACTCACCTAGAGGCTAGGTGTATGCTGTGAAGTTGTCCAGAGATCCCAGCATCGCCAAGAACTGCCGGGATTTTGTTCATGAAATGGGATCCCTGGGGTCTGCTTGTTTAGTGGAAAGGGACAAGATGTCGACATACCTAGTACATCTGAGACACCACAGGCACTTAATAAATGCCTGCTGCTCCCATCATCGCCACCTTCACCATCATTATCACAAGGAACGGTGAGAAGAGCATGACCTCATCCACCCTCACGGTAGCCATCACTATCCCAAGAAGGGAGCTGAAGGACATGATCTCACCCTGAACCTGCGCTCTCATGAACCCCTCCTGGAGGCGCCAGGCAAATGAGCACTCAGCTCTATCGCCATTCTGGCTTCCATCACAATTTCTGAAGTTCTCTTCCACGCAGACTGGAAGCCCAGTACCTAGCAACCCTAGCAGGCTGATGGAGGAAGACATTATAGGAGAAGATGGCAATTGGCAATCTCCACCTGCTCTGGGGGCAGGTCCCTCACTGGCCTGGACAGAGCAGAGCACATTACAGCACATCCAACCAAGCCCGTAACAACCTCCCCACCATCCTTCATCGGGCCTACATTGATCCTTTAGAAACCTCAGGCAGAAGACTCTCTTGCCAAAACACAGCATACCTCATGATGTGTGTTCTCACTATGTACTGTGAGGCTATAATTGACTTTCTTAATAAAGAAAAGAAAATGCCGACCTCGAACACTTGGATTGGAAGCAGCAGAAGGGTCACATGTCTAAACCCCGGATGGGGAGGGGCTTGCAAAAGTCCACGGGGGCAAAGGGAGTGGGATAAAGGAAGGTCTGATGTTCCTTTCTATTTAAATATCTGTACATTCACCATTTATCATTATAGATTACAAGGCAAGCATATTATCAGGTCTTTGAAATATGGGTTTTATTTGCTTTGACGAGGGTGTGGGATGGGAAGAAATCAGCATTTGCCAAGCACCTGCGCTGAGCCAGGAACTCCAATCCAGTTTGTATTCAATCTGCACAATTTAGAGAGATATTATCTTGGTGTTTCGGAAGGGTTATCTCACTTGGCTGAGGTCAAGTAGATAGTAGAGACATTCAAACTCAGCTCCCAAGGGCAATTTCCTCTGAGAATATACCTCCAGAAAGCACATCGCACACTATTCAAACCAACTCCACTTGCTTCTATTTAAAATTTTAAGAGTCAAATGTTGACTTGTTCTTTAATCCGAACATTTCTCCATATAAGTCATATATTCAGCAGTGTGCCCGCTACAACTCGCTAAACAACAGTCTTAGTGGAAATCCAAAGGGTTGGGGCGAAGCAGGAAAGAGGCACCTTGAAGCAAGCCACGTGACTTTAGGGCTAGCCAACTGTCAACTCTCAACGTGAACTTGAAGGGTTTCCAAAGAGAATAAACTTTAGGAAGATCTCCAGTTGCAAAGATCTCTAGTTTCGATCGGTAACAAACACACCAAGTTGGCCATTTTCAGTGTCTGGATACCTTTAAAACTTGGTCACATATGGGGAAAAAAAAAGTGTTTGTAAACTATCAGGTGTAACAACACCCTACTGTATAATAAAAGAGAAATTCCAGGGTTAGGAAACAATCATGGAATTTATGAGTTTATTTAGCTAGCACTCAGGATTGAGATGTTTCGGGAAAGGTGCTATATAAATAACAGAAATAAACATGCCTGCCTGGTTCTCACTCCTGAATCTATCAGCATTCTCCTTATGAGCTACTTTTAACATCCTCATAAAACATGCTCACCAGAATCTGAAATTCTCTGTGTACGCATTCTGTCCAGAAATTACTTGGGAGTCATTATTCTTTAGTTGGACGAGAATTTAAAGGAGAGGATATGTTGGGGCTGGAGAGATGCCCCAGGGGTTGGGAGCACTGATTGCTCTTTCAGAGGACCTGGGTTCAATTCCCAGCACCCACATGGCAGCTCACACCTGTCCGTAACTCCAGTTTCACACCAATGCATATAAAATAAAAGTTACATAAATTATTTTTTAAAAAAAGAGAGAGAGAGAAAGGGTCTGTGACAGTTTAGCTCCCTGACTTGGCCCAGTCAAAAGCAAGCAGTGGATTTTCTTTTATTCTCATGATGTAAAAAAGTCCACAAAGGGCACCTTTACTTATGGCAGCCTCAAGCAAATGAGCAGCACATTCCACATTTAATCACAGGGCTGGAGACTTGGCTCGGTGGTGAAGACCACTGGCTCTATTTTCAGGACCCACATGGCAGCTCATGACCATCTGTAACTCTAGTTCCAGGGGACTGGAAGCCCTCTTCTGGCCTCTACAGGCACCAGACACATACATGGTGCATATACATACATTCAGGCAAAACACTTACACACATAAAAAGAAATACACTATAAAAAAAAAAAAATAAAAGAATAGTGTAAGTTTTCCAAAATTACTGAAAACTGAGACAGGCTCTTCAAGGATGACAGACAGCTGGGTATGGAAGTTGAGGCAGGAGGATTGATAGCTCTAGACCAATGTGGGCTACAGGGCAAATTCCAGGCCAGTCTGGGTTACATAGTGAGACCCTCTCTCAAAAACAAACCACCAGCACAAAAGAATGATCACAGTTTATCCTGATGGTTAAATACACTTTTGCAAAAATACAGCTTCAAGCTTTCACCAATTGTGTGTGTTGGGGCGGGGGGTGTGGGGGGGTGCATGTTGGTTTTTTGATACAGGGTTTCTCTGTGTAGTCCTAGCTATCCTGGAACTCACTCTGTAGACCAGGCTGGCCTCAGAACTCAGAGATCTGCCTGCCTCTGCCTCCCAAGTGAGTTAAAGGCCACCACCACCCGGCTCATCAATTGTATATTAGGACAAGACTACCACTAAACACCCTTGGCCACCACTCACGAGACTGCCATCTTGGATTTTTCTATCATTCTCTACAAAGCAATCATGACAGTAAGAGCAAGGGAAACAGGTATAAAAAGGGCGTGTGCAGGTAGCAGTAAAGTCAGAGGCATCCGATCCCCCTGGAGCTGGAGATAAAGACAATTATGAGCAGTTCCCTGTGGGTGTTGGGGACCCAACACCCGTCCTCCGTAAAAGCAGGAAGTACTCTTTAATCACAGAGCCATCGTCCCAGCCCCTTCAGGGACATTTCTGCACAGGAAACCCATAATTATCTGTAAAATAGCCTGCAGCACTCCCCTTCCCCAAAATAATTCCTGGGCTGCTGAGCAAGCCAAGACACCTTGCTGGATCAGACTTCCCAGGGATTCGATCAGAAATAGAAAAGTAAGGCAGACCCTGATGAACGGGACTTGGCTGTCCTTTAACAACCACCCTGACTGTGTAAGTAGCTTAACAGTGTGCAAGTGTGAGGGCTACTGCATGTGCAGGGCTACTGCATACACTCCACAGAGAATGTGAACATTAAACATCCCCTTCCTGTTTAAACACTACCCCAGTATTTCATAACCATGTAATTATTCATTAAATCTGTTATTGGAAACATTTCATACCGGAATGCTTGGTTATTTGAATTCTCACCATCAACAGAAAAAAACAAACAAGCAAAACCAACTTTGAAAGACCTTGGAACAGAAGAGATGGCTCAGTGGTTATGAGCACAGGCCACCCTTGCCGAGGACTCCCATTCACCTCCAGACCCAACTCCAGGGCATCCAAAACCTCCGGCCTCCATGGGCACCTGTACTCATGCACACTTACCCACCCAGAAATACACATACCTACACCCAACTCAAAATAATTCAAAATAAATCTTAACAACAACAAAAACAACAGTGAAAGGTCTTTAGTGCTGGCTGCGGGGGGAGGGCTTTACTTTCTTTAAGCAATCTTTTAACTGACTAAAATAAATAGGCAACACAGACAGACAGACACACACACACACACACACACACACACACACACACACACACACACACACACACACACGGGAGGGGGGGGGCGGGGAACGTGAGCGCCTTGCTCTATTTGGATCAGCGGAAGCCAGCAAGAAAAAGTTAAGACAAATGCCAATTTTCTGGGCTTGCCAGATTTTTGCTCTAGAAGTAATATTAAACACAGTTCTTTGTCCATGAATTGTGAAATACGTTATATACTAATGAAGAATGTGTACTCCATTGTATGTTTAACAGCATGCGCCTGCTTTTGGTTTAATTGGCCAAGAATAAGCCCTTGTTCCTCAGCGAAGTATCAAGTTACAGTCAACTGTTAAATATTCACACTCATACTGAGGAACAAAAATGCAGATAATAGGAAACACAAGACTTATTTTAAATCATCCACTTGCACCATGAAGATAACTCTTTTCTCCTCTTTGAACCGGCCATTAAATGTGGAGGGCTGAGACCACAGCACGTGGCCTACTCTCTGGCAAAGGACTTAAACTACCCTGGGAAAGTCTGGCTTAAGGTGGTCTCCACGCAGACCTCAAAGTCTCTGCTCACCTGAATCCAGGGCAGCATCGCCCTCACCCCTACACCCTAGAAGACTGCCTTCACCCCTACCACCCTAGAAGACTGCCTTCACCTCTATACCCCAGAAGACTGCCCAAAAACTAGTGGTTTCTTTCAAAGGCATGCAAATTACCTTCCCCCAGGTTGTCACTTTGCAGAATTTCACTTTGCAGAGGTTGGGAAAGTAATTAAGGGTTTGGGGTTAGAAAAGCCCTTTTATTCTAGCTCCTGCTGGGCTGGGGTAAACAGATTCCCTTAATGTCAACAATTACTTAATTAACCAGAGCAGGTGACAATGTCAGGAGAACCTGAAGATAAGACATGGACTGGCAGTCATCAAGCTTGACTCCAGTGGGACCATTCAAATATGAATCAACAGAACAGTTCTTAGCATCAGGACCAGCCCTCCCCAGTCAGCAACTGTTGACACTGTTGTCCTTTGTCACGAGAGACCAGTTGGATACAACCATTTCTAGTCTGAGACACTGAGTAAAATCATATAGAGATTACTTTCTTCTTAGGTCAACTGACTTTGACCCAAGCCTGCTGCTGCCGCCACTTGAGAAAGTGTCCCGAGACACATGGGACAGGACAGGATGGGATATGACTACATACATTACATGATTAAATATACTACAGAGAACTACATGACTGGACAGAACACTTCCCTAAAGGGTCAAAAAAGAGGGACTCCTTAGTAGGGGAGCACAGGCTCTTTCTGGGAACCTCTTGATTACATACCTCTCTGGCCCAACAGACATTATCTAAACTGAACTTCCAAATTAGCAAACCAAAGTCTTGCATGGTAAAGCTTCAGCCGATCAAAGGCAAGTTAGTGTTAGCTAGCTAAAGTTCTCATGGCACTAAATAAGACAGCTGGGGACACACACACACACACACACACACACACACACACTTCATTTGGGGTGGGGAGACACCAGAGCCTTTAGCAGGGAGCAGCATCTCTCACTTGATTATCTTCTAATCACCAGGACACCCATGGCAATGTTGATCTAACAGACAAGGAGAAAGTGCGAATCCTGCAGGGATCCAGCGCAGAGGACTCCTCCCAGGGCAACCTTCATCTCAAACAGAGATTGCTCGCTGCTGTGAGAACTGGCACCACCTTGTCCCAGCTTGCTGGTGATGGTGGTAGCCATAGCCACCATCAATGCCATCAATGCCAGAAGCTATGCTTTCTCTCTTTCTGTCCAGATCACTGATGAAACATACACCTGAGGGGGTAGCCAGAGGCCTCTGGGGATGTTACTGTTCAATGACTATTGATAAAGAGCTTCTCCAAACTCATCATATCGAACCCTCTGTAGTAGAAGGGGAAACTGAGACCCTCAGGTTTTCTGCTTTACCCCAGCCTGTGCTGGTGAAGCTCCACACCTTCGAGCACTTTTTTCTCTTCTTTTTTCTTTTTCTTAGCATCTCCCAACTCTGGATGTGATTCGAAATTCATGCAAACTCTAAATCTAGCGCAGTGTACCCAAGGGCATTGGCAGTGTGTGACCTACAACTTCTGGGACTTCGTGGCCTTCCTCCCTAGCCCTACATGCATCTACAGGTCCCCAGGTGGTGGGATCTGCTTTCAACAATGCTCACATTGTTGGATATCAGTTCTTACACAAAGAGCCATTTGGGGGACTCCATCTCACTGTTCTTCCTTCCTCTCCCCCACCTGTCTTCTCCCTGACGTACACACATCTTGCAGCCTTCCTTAGGTAATTAGAAGCAGCCCAGGAAACCCTCCAAGACCATTTTAGACTAGACACCGAAATCAACTCATAGCAACACTGCCCCGAGAGTCCAAATGAAAAATGACAATTCCTTCCTAACTAGGGCTGTTTCTAAAGCCCGCACTGTAGGAAATCCCAGCTCAGCTTCCTGAGTTTGTGCTGAGCCACACACTCCAGGGAAAACCAGCAATTAGGGGAACATCCATTTTAATTATTAGCAAAATTAAAGAAGTACAGACCAGACTTTGAGCAACCCAATCCCTTCCCCTCACATTAAGCCCTTTGAAAACAGGTCACTGTTGCAAATTACTCTCTCCCCGATGTCACAGGATAAGTCACAAAGAGGTGGTGGTTCCAAAAATGGGTCTGAGGCTGCGTGTTGAACTAGCCTCACACATCAGCTCCAACCATATTTCCTTCCCAAAGTCAGGACAGGTGCCACAATGTCTCACCTGGTAATGTGTAACATTTCCAGGCATCTGTGCGGCCCAACATCCCCCAGCCTCATTCACACAAAGCCAGTGATAGTTCCTGGGTGGATGTGACTGGAGACCCATCTCTCCAGCCCACCTCTAGGATGAGTACATAGTCCTCCTTGTGGACAGACATCCTTGGGGGTTCTGTCCACCCTTCCTCCCTGGAGGAACACACTGCTCCTCAGGACCCTGATTCGGGGTGCATAACCACAGCAGCTCAGCTGACCTGCCAGCACTCAGGACCGTGACGGACTCCAAAGCCCAGCCGGCACCAGGTGGGCCTCGGCAAACACGTTCATTAAGTGGCGATGAGAGCTAGGATCTGCGGCGTCACGCTCGGATTACCACTCAAAAAATAACTCGCCTACCAATATTCCCTCCCGATGACAGATTTCCATGCTGCACCAAGCAGAGAGGCTTGGCTATCGACCGCGTCTCTGAAGGACCTGGGAGAAGGACCAGATCTTTGCCCAGCTCAGTATTTCAGCATGGCCTCCTCACAACTAGCTTTCCACATTCGCAACCAAGTGTCGAAAGCCAAATCCCAGGGAAAGCTGGCGTTTCCTCGGGTGGGGGAGACCCCCTTGGCATAGGCACTTTCGAGTCTTCCTAACCTAAAACCTGCCCCTCTGTGATGCTGGGCTTAAGCACAAAGAGCTTACCACAGCTTAAAAACCATCCAGCAGAGTAAGGCTATGGTGCTCCACTTCAGAACCTTCTTTTTAAAACAATGCAAAGAAAACATCAGCTTTTGGAGGCTGCCTATTTCCTTTAGCCAAAAACCAGCAACTCAAGGCTCTCCCTCCATCCCGAAAGCTACTGCAGAAGGCCACAGATGACAGTCATCTTGCTAAAACACATCCCCTCCAGAGTGCAGCAAGGCACTGGCCGAAAAAGAGCTCCAGGCTGCCTCCCTCACCCAGCACAGAGAACAGAGCAAACTAAACCACTCCGCTCCTGCCTGGGAGCCAAGACCCTCCTTTCTAAGATCTGCTGTGGAAGATGTAAAGAAAGATCACCCTCCTCAGGCACCTGACTAAAAAAAAAAAAAAAAAATCCTTTCCTTTAATGACCACTTCCCCAAGACATGTCCCCACAACAACTTGGGACCTTAAAAATGGCATGCAAGAACTTACCTTCTGGTTCTAACGTAGTATCCTCAACTAAACTGAAGGAGGGCCGGGCCAGGGACAAGGTTGCCATGGTGACCAAGACCAGGCAGATGAAGTGCCCCCAGCTGACCATGGTCACAGTGCCAATCCCTGGTCCTCTTCCATATCTCCATGTGGACGGCAATCCCATCTGCACACTTCCTCAAGGACCATGGGCTGCCTGCAATGCCTTCAGCCCACGGGGGGGCTCAGGAGCCAGAGCGCTGTGGCGTGGCTGTGCTCAGGCGGCTGCGGCGCGGCTGCTGCTGCTGCTGCTGCTGCTGCTGCTGTTGCTGCTGCTGCCGCCACTGAAAGAGATTCAGCCAGTTAGTACAGTCTTTTCCCGTGCCAACTCGCTTAAACCCAGATGGGATAAAATCGTTTGTCAGCTATGATCAGACACATTCTTTTTCATTATCGACAAAAGCCTTCCATCCTCACCTCAGCGTCCCAAGTGTTTCCAGAATGGTCCACAAGCTGCAGTAGGCTAATCTTTTTTAAAGCTTACTTTTAGGAGACACCAAGATGAACCATAGCTGTAGGACCCAGCCACTCAGCTACACACACACAGAGTGTGCCCTTCCATGCACTATCAAAGCTACCAGGTTGCAGAAGCAACCTGACCTTCCTCCCTCTCAAGGGCAACTGAAAAACCGAGTTTAAAACGCTGGGCTTGGCACAAGCAGCCTCATTAACTTTTCTTATTCCAGCTGGCCTTTAAGAGGCTGACAGGAGGAGGGTCTGCTCCGAGAACCACATTTCAGCTGGGCTGGAGCTGAGCGGCGTGTCCTCCCCCCTCCCCCTCCCCCACCCCTTCAGTGTAATTCCCGGGAAGAAAGGAGACCAACAGAATCAAAGAATCCCAGGAAGGCTACAAAAAAATTCCCACCAGTTTACACTTGTCAGGATTCATTTTCAAACGCAGGCCTGTATTTCAGTCTCTCGCCAAGCGGCCACTTACAAAGAGTGAGTTTGATCCAAACGGGGGATTCGAAGCCTGAATTCCCTTCCACTTACTACCAGGCAGTGTACAGGCATACTAACTAAATGTCTTCGACCTGCGTCAAGGGGGTTAAGATACAGAGCAGACACAAACCTTGATGAATAATGCAGGAGTTTATTAGCAATGGTGATGATACCTGTAAGCTGTCCTGGTATGTGATTGGCCTGGGGGCTTTCAATATGCCAACCTATTGGCTAAACTTCCAGAGTATCAGTTACAAGGGGGCACTCAACTTACTCTATCCAAAGCAGAGAGAATTTCCCAAGAAAGCTTACCACTGAACAAATAACTTTAAATTTGTTCAGTGTCCTCAGTGACTAAGCCTTGAGTCAGAATGCACAAGCGTGAGCGACTCTGTGGAAGACAGTTTCAGGGAAGGACTGAACAAAACCCTGGGCGCTGGATTCGGTGAAGCACGCTTCATGAGACTGGGGTTGGCTGTGAGTTCTAATGCCAAAGGAAAAAGTCTAATCCTGCGCTTTTGATGCTTCCAATTATGACATAGGATTCCAGCATCGACAGAACCTCCCTGAACAGGCCCTGTCCCAAAATCTGTTCCTTTTACTCTTCACTGGGAATTCAAAGGAGTATAGGCGGAAAGAGGAGGCATCCTCTCCAAACCGGGAATAAGAAGCTGTTTTGGTTTTGGTTTTTAAGCACAGGTAAAATGGTATCGCTAACAACAAAAGCCAGGAAAGAGAGTGTGTGTGTGTGTGTGTGTGTGTGTGTGTGTGTGTGTGTGTGTGTGTTTAGGTGCCCAGCGTTTTTTAGGATGCCTTGAAGGATTTTCCTCCCCAACTCTTTTTCCTCTTAAAGTCAAGAGTCCCAAAAGATAATTCCCTGTCTATTTCTACATACCTGTCAGAGCAAAGTCCACAAACATTCTCATTGATTTACTAAGAACTTCCAGAATTCTGGGAAATTCTCCACCTCTCAAGCACTTTACAAACAATCTCAGATCCTAGTAGGTCTTGCCGCTTCGCCACAACCCCTACCCAGGAGTGCCTCTGCTGGAGGAGGAAGATGGCCAGTGCCCCAGGCTGACTCAGCTTGAACGTTGGTTCTTCGCAGGCCCAGGCCCCACAGCAGCCCCCTCCTCAAACCTCTGTAAGGCGAGAAGGAAGGCAGCAGGTCTGCGCAGCTCCTCACCGGAGTGGACAAAAGTGCTGAGCGACCTCCTAGGCAGGATAATTAGGTCCCAAGGCTCGGTGTTGGGAACACAGGCCCAGCATGCTGCTGGCGGCCACAATCCCAGCTTCCTGCCTTCAATACCATAATCCTTCCTGGAGGCTGAGCCCCAGTGAAAGCCCCAGCGTGTTTATTTTTCCCCCTGAAAAGGAATCCTCTTCTCAGCCTACTAGGGAGGAGTCCTCACCCTCGCTCTGACGGATGGCTCTTCACGGCCACCGGCCCCTTAGGGTCACCTCCGCGCAAGTCTGCCTCCAAAAACAGGCAAAGTGACCGGCAGAAAGGGCCTGTCTGGGGAGCTTGCGCAGTGCTATACAACTTTGCACACTCTTCTCCATCCTCAAGAAAGCAGGCTAATTGAGGGCCAGCGGAGGAGGGGGCGGGGGGTGCTGCTACCTTAAAGGGGCTCTCAGTCCCAGGATGCCTAAGCGGGCTGAGCAATTGGCATTTTGTTCCCAAGTGGATTTCTCATGGCAGGAGTCAACACTACCAGGCTAATACTAAATGTAGACCTCAGTCCTGGCTCAAGGCTTCCTTACTTCTCGCCGTGGCTGAACAGGGAAGGGAGCTGTCACGGGCTGGGGGAGGGGAGCCTTAAACACAACGAAATCCCCAAAATGCAAGCTGCCGTAAGACCACAATCCCCTGCCCTCCTGTTTCATTGGGTACTTTGAGCAGCTTGGGGTGCACATCACCACCCCACTTCATTGTAGTATTTCTTTCATTTGTCAGCCTGAAATATCCAGTTTTGTCCTTCTTCTTGGGGCGCTAAAGAGCTCTGAGAAATCTGCATTTTAATTGACATTCCAACGAGAGGGAGAGGGGCGCCTGATTGCTTTTCTATTCAAACTAAACAGGCTTTTCAGATGAAAATGAGTCGAGGCTGGTGGAAGATTTACAGGGATTTGGGACGCCTGGGACAATAGAGTTTTAAATGTTGATAGCATTTCACACCAAACACATAATGGGTGCCCTGAGTTTTAAAGCAAGTCTGCCTTTAAGGGTAGGTTTTATTGAACTGGGGGGGGGGGGGGTGAGGAAAGAAGGTCTTGGGAAGTTTGCAGGGGCGCGGACGAGGCTCCGCGCCTGGGGCCGGCCTCCCGAGCCTGCTCCCTGGCTGCGACGGTGGAAGCCAGCGCCACGCAGGGCCCTCGGCGGATTCCCCGGCGCTGAAAGAATGAGCGCGCAAGTTAGAACTCGCCTGCGCTTTCGACATCTCGGCGCGGCTGCGGTCGGAGCAGCTAGGAGAACTAGGAAAAGTCGGTCCAGTTCGCCCCCTAGCCCCAGGCGCGCGGCGATCCCTCCTGCGCCAACCGCTGTAGCGGGCGAGAGACGCCCGGCACTGGAATCCGGGACCCGAGCCACTGCCTCCCGAAAGGTGCCACCCGGGCATCTCCATCCCTTGAGAGATGTCGCCGGACACACTCCAGCAGTTTCTTCCCAGGAAAGAACCTCTCCCAACGGCCTGTATAGTACCGGGTTGGAGCTCCCAGAGCCCAGGCACCCCGAAGATGCCCTTCCCGAGCCCCCGCCTTTGGGCTGTGCCACTGGCAGGCGGCCCCATGGCGCGCCGGCTCTGAGCTCAGAGGAACGCGCCCAGTCGGCAGGATTGCCCGCCGGAGTCTGACAGGGTGCCGGCGGCAGACACAGATGTCAGCATCTGGATGGAGGTGCTGAAAGAACTCCCCCAAAGCCAGCCGTCCACATGCAACCACTCTCCCACCACCAATCCAGCCAGAGACCGACAGGGCGCGCCCCCAAATCGTTTCCCTGGCGCCCTCCTCCTGAGAATCCTGCGCCCCGAGTCCTCCTACGGCGCCCACTTTCCCGGCTGGCGAAGCTCCCGGAGGCGTTCGGCACGGCGATTACCTTGAACGGCAGCGCTCCTCCGCGCTCGGTGCTGTGCTGGAGCCCGGAGTGGGTCGGGATGGAGCAGACGATGAGCTCGGAGGAAAACTCCAAAAAGAAAAGGATCCCTTGGTTTGCAGCCGGCGCCAAGGTTCCGAGGCTTCACGCACGCCCCGGATCGCAGAACAGCGAGGACATGACGCCAGCGCTGCCCTCGGATCTGGGCAGCGAGAAGAAAGGACTGGGGTTTGGCGTTGCCTACTCCAAACTTTGCTGGCGAGTGGCGAACACTCGCAGCACGCAGGAACGCTGAGGCCCGGGGGCTCACGCCCGGCCCCCGCCAGCCCGGAGAGCAGTCGCCACGCCGGGCCAGGGACGCGCAGGCAGCCCCGGCGCCGGAGCTCGTGCGGCCGCGCACCCGATCGTTCGTGCGCCCGTTCCGCGCCCGCCGCCGCCGCTCGCCTCTCCCGGCGCTCTCCCCGCGCCGCCCGCGCCGCCGCCGCAGCCTCCTCGGGAGGGTCACGCCCCCCGCTGAAACCCGAGCCGTTTCCTGGACGGCGGCGCCCGCTCTGCCAATCAGCGCCGCGCGCTGGGGCAGTCCCGAGCCCCGCGCCGCTCCCGACGCCTAGCCGCCGCAAAGAGACACCCGCCCGGGAGGCTAGGGGCCCTGCCGCGTTGCCCTTAGGGGTGCGAAGATGATCTCTCAGAACCTGACTAGTGATCCATCGGATCGTACGCCCTGGGTCGCCGCTGTCCCCTTCCCTAGCCAGCTTCGGTGTACTGAGTGGATGGGTTACATTGTTTCGTGTCAAGTTAGGAAACAAGTAACAGAAGGCTGTGCACCTTCAGACATCTGAGAATATGTCTGCAGGATACTGGGGCTGGACATTCACGCCACGGGAGCTTTGAGGGTGGAAGCAACTAATATTCGTGGAAGTTGTTAGCGTTATCTTGTCCTTCTGGACAATAGAAGGGAGTGGGGGGCGTGTCTTTGGGAAGTCCTCTTTTAGGAAGGGGACTTGTGACTAGGGAACTGTACTTAATTCCCACATTTGCCTGCCTAGCAACATACCCAGATTCTGAGAAGGAAACTGGAGAGCAGGGAGGTTACCACAGCTGGCTGTTGTTAATGTGGCTGTCTTCGAAAAAGCCAAAATCTCCAACAGAAAATATCTCGTTTAATAGTATCAATGTAGATTAGCATAAAGAAATCCAAAGGAGACTTGGCTGGAGAGATGGCTTGGCAGTTTAGAATGCTTCCTGCTCTTCCAGAGTGCCAGAATCCAGTTTCCAGCATTCTCTCAGGCCCTCACAACAGCCTGTAACTCCAGCTACAAGGGTATCCAAAGCCTCTGGCCTCTTTAGGAAACTGCACATACCCCACACAAAGAAACAGACACATTAAAAAAAATAATAAAATAAAACTAAATCTTTAAAAGAAAAAAAAAAGGAGACTGGAGAGAGAGCTCAGTGGTTAAGAGCACTGCCTGTTTGTTCTTCTAGAGACTCTAGTTCAATTCCCAGCTCCCACACGCTGGCTGACAACAACCTCTAACTCCAGTTCCAGGGGTCGGAAGCCCTCTTCTGGCCTCTGCGGGTACTGCATGCGTGGTGTGCAGACAGACACGCAGGCTACATCTGTACCCATCAAATAAAATGAAGAGAGAGAGAGAGAGAGAGAGAGAGAGAGAGAGAGAGAGAGAGAGAGAGAGAGAGGAAATCCAAGAGTCTAGAGGGCTTGGAGATGTTGAAGAGCGGTAGATCACTTGCCGAGCATGTACAAGGACCCGTGTTTGATCTCCAGCCCAAAAAGAAAAAGAGAGAAAGGAACTTACATACTCAATTCTATCAAAAAGAGTCATCTGAACTTGAGCAAATTGGATTCTTCTCTCTGAATCTATGTTCTTCAGTTGTAAAGCAGGATTCCTTTACTAAATGTCAGGCCAGGCTATGAATGATTGGCATCTCCCATTTGTCTCTTCCACTAGGCTATCTTGGGATCATTTATCTTTCAATATACCCTCTCACTCATCCAACCCTTGAGCAACTGTGCTTAAATTCAAGACCACATAAATTGTAATCCTAGCACTCAGAAGTGTGAAGCAGGAAAAGTGCCATGAGTTTGGGGCCAACTTGGTCCACATAGTAAGTTTGAAGCCAGTCTGGTCTACTGAGCTACATTTTGTCTAAATAAATAACTTAAAGTCATAATTATTGAGCCAAATATAGTACCACAGGACTGTATTCCCAGAACTCACCAGATAAAGAAAAGTTGGGGCGTTTGAAGCCAATCTCGGGTATATGTTGAGTTTATGTCCAGCCTGGGCTACTTGAGATCCTGACTCAAAAAGGCCACTAAGTTCAAAAGGACTCCTTCTGGTGCCTGAAGACAGACAGAGCCAGATAGTAAAGCCCACCTGTGACAGCAGGTTTGGAAGGGAGTGGCACCTAACACTTGGACTTTATACCATTGACACACATGGATTCCTCAGGCCCTGCTTGACTAGATCATTTTTATTCACAGAATAGCCTGGGAAACTTCTATGCAAATCACTGAAAAGCAAGGAGAAACAAATCTATTTTCTATGCCCCAGGCAAATAGCTATGAAATTATAGTTTGGAAATTCAACAAAAATAACAACCCGATCCCCAAACAAAATGATCTGTCTATATGTTTAGTGGGGAGGGATGTGTTTTGGATGAGTCCTCTGGCCTGGATCAGAACACCTCAGCCAGGTGACACTGGGCCATTCACTGCAGTGCCCATGTGTGTTCATTCTCTGACCTGGAATCACAAACACGAGGCCGTGGTCCTGCTCCAAGCCGGTACTTCTATGTTTCCTACTGATGGGAAACTCCGTGTCTCAGGGCACAGAGAGCCCTTTCCCATTCTGCAGCGGGTCCACCAGCCATTGAAAATGAGGTTAGCACATTCTCACATAAATTAATGGCCCAGGAAGCCGCTGTCCCTGTCCCCCATTCATCCATAGCTTTATGGATGCTGAATGGGAGGGAAGCCTTCCGCTGAAAACAAAAACACCTTCTTTAACGTCAGAGGCAGTGTGCAGAATTTCTTCTTTACGGAGATGAAAAGGTAGCCATCCATCCAAAGTCCCTGATTACCAAAGAGCACTCTTTTTTTTTTTTCAAGTGAGCAAAGCCCACAAATCCACAGTAGGAAATTCTTAAGTTTAAAAAAAAAAAAATTTAAGTATGCTTGGAATTTTTGGAAGAAATCAATTTTGCATCATATTTAGACTTCAAGTGACCTCAAGGGTCTGGGGAAGCTTTTGCCCCAGCCAGGCTTCTGAATGAGAAAATAATCTCTTTGCAGGTTTTCTCCTCTCTCCCTTCTTCAAGTGGCTGGAACCCCTTTTGTCAATGGCCTCCCGTGAATGCTGTTACTAATAAGCCTATTAATGAGTTTCCACGGCTGAGTGTGAATAGGTAAATAAGCCCCAATCTGTTGAGGTTCTGGGGGTGAGGGCAGAAAAGGCAGCAAGAACTGAAGGTGACAGTGGAACTGAAGGCGGCCGGGCGGCAGGTTTCGGCTGAAAGAAACCCCAGACAAGGCCACATTCTCCACCCTCCACCCCCTGCGGGGCCTCCTTTCTTCCCAATTTTCCCCTTTCACAAAATGTCTTGAGTAGTCACCCTTTTCTCTCTCCCCAAAAGGCCTCAGGACGGCCCCTTACCCCCCCCCCCAGCTCCTCTAGTAATGATCTATCAATGGAATGAAGGAGAAACAGGGGCACCAGAACTCAGCTAGCCTATACGTTTCAAGAAACAAATTGTGCGGTTAGCCCCGTCACTGAGAGGAGAAAAGGAAAGGCGGAAGGCTCGGCCTCTCTCTGTTGAGATCCTGATGTTGCCTTTTAATAACGTGTGTTTTAATGGGTTGTGTTTCCTTCACCCCATGGAAAAGGTGGGTGAAGAAAGGCTGTGTGACATTGAAGGGCTCTCCAGCCCTGCCAGTGTGGGCCAGGCTCCATGCAGAATGATGGGTTTTAGTCTTCAAGTGACATCTCTATAAAGTCCAAAGCATGGCTAGAGTTCAAGCTCACGGTCCAGGACTACAGCCAGGCAGCTTACTCCAGGATGAGAAGAGCCCACTCTCTGCTCCGCCCTTCAGTTTGTGACATTTCACTAAAGCAAAAGATGTTGATCCCATATTGATACTGAATGTCATCCAGGATTCTAAACTGGATGGACCTGCTTCCCTGGGCATATGGAGTCCTTCTGGAAGCCAGACATGGTGATGTACACCTGTAATCCCAGTACTAGGGAGGCAGAGACAGGGAACCAGCAATTCACAGACAGCCTCAGGTAGTGAGCTGGGGACCATCCTGGGCTACATGAGACAATGGCTAAAGAAGAATAACGTCCTCCTAGAAGGACTATCTCACTTTGATGCCAAGGGAATTTGCTCTTTGAGGGTGGAAGGCCTTGTGGCATTCTCCCTCTCCATTGTTAGCTCCTCCAACCATGTGAACCTGAGCCGGTCACTTCCGTTCTCGGAGTCACCTGTTTTCTCTGTCCCAAAGGAGAGGAAGTAGTGGCTCTTACGTCGCTGCTGCCTCATGGATTCCAAAAAACATGGATGGATGAGGATGGGACAAACACCAGGGGACTTCCAGGGGGTTCCAGAAACGTCAGCACATGGGAGAGGCCGTGTGTGTTCTATGATAATCACCAACCACCCCACAGGTTGCTCTCCCCCTGCCCAGGACTATCAGGGGATTGAGCCTCCTCTGACTGTCCTGTCGTTACTGTGCTATTACTAATAATTAGTAAGGACCTCCATTCATGCCTTCTGGAGCCATCGCGGCTGGTAGGCCCTCCCACCCCAGCAGAACAGCCCAATGAGAACCACCTGAGAGGTCAGCCTTGGCATGGTGGTGTCCTCGGTTGCACAGAACGTGGGTGCAGGGAGGGGAGTGAGGCACCTCAGTGCTGGTCAATACCTGCTGCTCCTGTACAGTAGTTACTGGGGGATGTGGAAAGGACTGTATGGAGCTGGGTGGACCGCACACTAGAGGATACAGGTGGCCCTGAGGGCCACCCTGCAAGGAAAAACAGCATAAACACACAGCTCCAGCAAACCTGATACCATATACCTCCTCTCTGGAGTCCACACGACGGGTGTTGTACATGCTTACACCTTTGCTGGATATTTGAATAATTTCATGATAAAAACAAACCACAAGTAGAGGAAACTCCACAGGTGGACCGTGTGGGCTTTCATCTCAACACTGCCCCCTTCTGCCCTGTGCCCAGTGGACAGGGATGAATCTCTGCCATCTGCTTCCCTGAATACGAGAAGGGACCCAGTTGGCTAGCTATGTAGCCAAAGCAGCCACATGGTTGGCTATGATGCCGTGGGTCTCTTGGTGGTTGGCAAGTGGCATGGACAGCACTAGGTCCAGGCATCCCAGGTTTGGTTTTCATCCCACTGCTGTCCAGAGGGCTGACTGTGATCCCTGTAGTCCTGTGCTCATCATTATGAGCGGAGTTGAGCCGCCGCCCCCAACCCCCACTGCACGCACGCCTCCCATCTAACCTAAAGGAGAAGCTGATCTCCGATGGGTCTCCTGGCCTACACGTTGAGGTCCAAAGAAGCTGAGAGGTTGTCATTTACCTGTCACTGAAGGACGTGCTGAAGAACTGACAGCTGTCTGCAGCACTGCTGATGACCCCTGCCTCCTCACAATGAGCCTCCACCAGAAAACTCCCCTAATCCTGGCCCATTGCTATTTAAGAACAGTGAATGGCGTGTTATTTCTTGGCTGCAAGCCTCCGGGCCCTTCCCTCGCCATCCCCACCCGCAGCACACAGGGACCACCTCCACTACAACAGTCCACCCTGCACCCCTTCGGCAGACCGCAGAGAAGTTTTGCATAGGGTTGTACCCCAGTGCTGAACAAATAGGAAGAGATTCACTATTATATCCAATTCTACCTTTAGTTCCTGCCTGCCACACATCCCCACCTGGAGCCCTATGCTCCAATTTGGTAGCACTAGCCACATTCTGAGAGTCCCCAAGCCATGCCATGGTGAGCAAAAGATGTGAGAAGCTATTGCTACCATGATACTGTGCTGGACTGTGTGGGCTAAGCCTTTGCTTACATTCTCCTCCTCCTCCTCCAACCCTTCAGGAGTTCTTCCTTCCTACCCAAGCCCATCTAGCCTGCTCCCACAGCCTGGATAGAAGCATCTTGCATTGCCAGTAGGACTCAGGGCAGTGGTTCTCAACCTTCCTAACACTTCAACCCTTTAATACGGTTCCTCATGTTGTTGTGACCCCCAACCATAAGATTATTTCATTGCTACTTCATAACTGATTTTGCTACTGATATGAATCATAATGTAAAGATCTGTGTTTTCCGATGGTCTTAGATGACCCCTGCAAAAGGGTTGTTCTACCCCCAAGGGGGTCGTGGCCCATGGGTTGAGAACCATTCTACTGCTTAGCATGGAAACCACATAGGAGAAACCCTGGGGAGGTTTCCTTCAGCAAATACAATGTTTGCTGCTGACCCCATGAACCTGTGTCCTGCATTACCTCCCCACCCCGAGACCCCCTTGAGTCAGCCCTGGCTCCCTACACTGAGGTTCACTGTTCCCTCCAATCCTCGGAAATTCACAGCTGTGAGTACCCAATGAGAAGGGCTTGCTGAACCAAGATAGCCATGGTCCTGGGGCAAGCCCAGCAGGTCCTGGAGAAAGGAGCTGGGTGGGCAGTGCTAGGCCATCACAACTGGAAAGGCACAGCCTCTGCCTCTCTGGGTTCACAGGGCCTGGCCTGTCGGGCGTGCTAGAGTTTGGTGAGCTGCACTTGTAGCTGACGCGCCTGCAAATAGATTCTTACTGATTGATGGGGACTGAAACATAGCCCCTTCCGGTCTCTTCATGGGGGAGCCGGGAAGCATATTTCGATGAGACTTTCCACACAGTGAGGTCCACCTGGAAACTAGGGAGAACAAGCCATTTTAGGGCAAGACTGAATGAGCTACATGTCCCTCCCCTTGTTTGCAGTGACCCAGTTTCCACGGTGCGTGCCTCCTTTTCTGCCGATTTCTGCAGTTTCGTTATTCTATTTCTCGAGGGTGTGTGTCTATTTCGTCCAACTGTGTAAAGAAGTTGCCTTAATAAACCAAAAGGGAGGAAAATGCTGCTGCCAGGACCCTGCTAAACTCAGAGAAGGAGGCAGGGAATACAGAGCAGGATGGCGTGTAAAACCACAAACCCTGTAACCCTTTTAGGGTCCCAGAGCGCTTGTATTTTGTCCCCAGGTTGGGGAGAAAGGCCCCCAAGGAAGGGAGATTTCTTTCACAGATTTCTAAGAACAGCGCTGAGCAAAAGTCGACTTCTTCTCTGAGCTGATGCTCTGGGACCCAGAGGGCAGGTGGTCCCAGGTAAAGGACACTTCGGACCTCAGGCCTGAGTCTGGGGGCTCTTTGTTCCTCGAGCTCTGCACAGGGAGGTAGATGAGCAGTGGACGCTAGCGCCCCCGTGTGGCCGTGGGCGTACCTGCGGGCAGAAGAAGGAAGGGCACAGGGAGGCCCGCACACCGGCTCTGGGTGACCTGACGGGGTGCAAGAGAAGGGTTTTCCAGGATAGCAGGAGCATAGTCATGCTCGCACCGCTCCTGGCTTCCAGTGGTCCCTGCTGTGCAGCTGATGCAGTGATTGGTGAGGAGGCATGTCTGCAGGAAGAATCCAGGTGCTTGCCCAACCCCAGCTGAGATGGACTGTCTCAGTGTCTGGGGCTGGCATCCCGCCTGAAAGGCAAGCATCAGCCGTCCAGGGCTTCTTCTCTGTCCATAGGGTGGCTTTACGCCTCCCCCCCCCCCCCCCCGCCCCCGAAGACTGTTCTGCATGGCCTGCTTGTGACCTCATCTCTCCACCTGGACTAAGGTTTCGAACAACCTCTGTAGCTTTGCCTTAAGCTAGAGTCTGCTTTCTGCCTTTAGCATATCTGGCTGGGGGCCATCTGCACTGCGGCCTCCAGGCCTGAGGTTCCCGGCTCCCTACCACGGAGGCCAGTCAGTGCCCTGCTCAGGGCTGTGCCCTTGTGAAAACAAACCAGGCGGAGACAAACGGTATTGCCTATCTCCTTGCTATGATCGATTACCTGAGAAAAGCAACTTAAGGAAGGAAAGGTTTCCTTCGGCTCCATCCTGTCGGGAGTGTCATGGTGGCGGGGGCTGGAGACAGCTGTGGGTTTGCTCCAGTCAGGAAGAAGAGAGCTTGATTTCTCTTTTTTACTCGGTCCAGGATCCCCGCCCACAGAACGGTGATACTCACATGTAGGGTGTGTCTTCCTTCCTCAATTAATCCAATCTAGATATTCCTTCACAACTATGCACAAATACTTGTTTCCATGGTGATTCTAAACCCCACCAAATTAGTAGTCAAGACTGACCATTGCAATTCTGCCTTCTCTCCATCCGCCACCCTGCCCAGAAATGGGGACCACTACCTTCACTGTCCCAGAGGTCACTCTGAGTTTTGGTGGGTCCCCGTTTGCAGGATCATGACTCAGGGCTCTTACACGGGGAGGAGCTTTCTGGCAGACATTCACTGGGTGCTCACTGTCCTAGCAGCTCCATGGTCTTTTAGGGGTTAACTGCTTTCAAACACAAGAACACCACGTGAATACCTCTAGGTGATCCCTGGTAACAAGACATGCTATGGTGTTAGAAGCCCAGCCAAGAACACTGTCGTGGGGAAGGGGCTGGCTTTAGACATGCGGCCTGTGGCTGCATCCTTGGCTGACCATAGTGGGTATGAACCTAGGATTTGGAATCTAGCCATAAATGGACTTTGTGTCTGACCCTTCTTCCCACAGACCCATGTGTAAGTGAGGTACAAACTGCTCTGCAGATCTCCAGATCCTGTGTCCATGGGTTCAAGCACTTTTTTTTTTTAAGAGACAGGGTTTCTCTGTGTAGTCCTGACTGTCCTGGAACTCACTCTGTAGACCAGGTTGGCCTTGAACTCACAGAGATCCACCTGCTTCTGCCTCCCAGGGTGCTGGGATTAAAGGTGTACCTTATCACCACTTGGCTCTGTGTCCATAGATTCAACTAGCTGAGAAAGATATTTGGCAAAAAATTATATTTGCATTTAATGTGTACATATTTTGTGTGCTGGGTAATCTTCCCCAAACCATGCAGTAGAGTGACTCTTTACATCGTCTCAGGTATCTCAAGTAATTTAGAGGCTATTTACCGTTTACTGGAAGATGTGCAGTTTATATGCAAACATGATACCTTTACATGTAAAGGGCTTGAGCAGGCGCAGACTTGAGTATCTGTAGGTGGCCATGGAGCCAGCCCCTCACGGACAGAAAAGGACACGTACCACACTGATGTCTACTTAACCCTCTGTAGGGACAGAAGGTGCTGGGAAAGGCCTTTGTTCACCAGATCGACTGATCCCTTGCATCATTTCCACACCAAAGCCTCTAGGCCCACCCTCGCTGGAGCCCAGTTCTAACCCTGGCCTCACTTCCTGCCGCTTGCCTCTGCTGGCTGATGTTAGACAAACGGTGTGGCCCTCCCAAGCCCCTGCATCCCTGTCTGTGAACTCTGACCCTCAGACATGACTGGCTTTGAAACTGTCGGTAGGCATTGGTTTATACCATCTAGGGCAGAATGCGTCCTCTCTGTATTTCCGCTAACAGACCCTCGGCATGGCCCAGAAAGCCGCCCTATTTGTTAGCTTCTCTGACAGCTGGAAGAGTCATCTTTATCACTTATATCCCATTTGTGCCATTCTGTAAAGAGGGGAAAGAGCCATTGTTTTCTTTATAAAAAGTCTCAGTGTGCTGAAAAGGGGTTTAGAAACCATTGTCAGCCTCATTTCCTCCAAATGAGACACCACTTCAGAACTCTGAGGAACCTGTTTGCCAAATCTGTTATATATATATTCTATGTTGTATATATGTATATGTGTGTATGTGTGTATATATACATATATATATATATAATTCCTTGTTATATCTGAATTTGAGGTAAATAGTAAACTAATTGTTTTTACTGTATTTGCCATACAGCATCATATGAGCAATATCACATGGGATATACATACATCAAAGCATTATTCATCATTTATTTGAAATTCTGATTTACCTGAATATCTGGTATTAAATATGGCCTCCCCGTGCTGGATAGGAGCCAGTCTTATTGGTATTCCTTGCCTTTTCTGTTGCTACGGTAAAGCACTGACCAGAAGCAACTTGGGGGAAGGAAAGGCTTATTTCACCTTTCATGTTATATAGAGTTCATCATGAAGGGACATTAAGGCAGGTGCTCAGAGAAGGAACCTGGAGGCAGGGACCATGGAGAACACTGCTCACTGGCTTGCTCCCAGGCTCACATTCAGCTACAAGGATGGTACTGCCCACAGTGGACGGGGTCCTCCTGCATCAGTTGGCGATTAAGAGGTGCCCCATATACATGCCCACAGGCTGATCTGATGTAGGCAATTCCCTGGTTGAGGTTCCATCTTCCAATGTGACTTTAGTTTATGTCAAGTGGACGATAAAACCAAGCAGGACACCTGGGTAGAATGGGTGGGGCAAGCCCAAGGGAGACAGGAAGCTAAAAGCCTTCTATTCTGGATTTACACAAGAAGCGCCTTGTAAGAACGGGAGGGTGGGCCAGAAGAAAACTCTGCAATGTCTTCCTTGGGCTTGGTTTCTGGGGCCACTGCGACAACCTGGGCTTGCTTCATAGTGACTGACGTGTGTGTTGACAAAACTATTTGTAGCTTTGGTGGTGGCTGCCATCATATCTTTTAAAGCCAAGCTTCCCGTTGAGTGAGCTACCACCCTGGGGTTGGACCTGAACCATTGGAAATGTGGTAGTTGGTTGTCAACTGTGTACACAGAATGTCCATCAGATTTTGCCACCATGACGGTCATTCTGAAACCCCAACCTTAGGACACCACTTCCTCCAGGAGTCACAACACACCCTGTATGACTCTCATGAGGAAGCCTCTGTCCATTCCTCAACATGCAGGGACCAAGAATGTGCATATGCCCCAAGAATGATATACCATTGGTTCCCTGGGTTTTCTGCTAGGTTAGCTGGAGACCTAGGTGGGATGGGGACCAGCCTATTACAGCATCCCTCGCAGCCTCTGTGGCTCTTGCGCCCCATCGGGACAATGCTACAGGGAGCTGAGGCACAAACAGAGCCTTTGTCCTCAAAGGAGCCGGCAGAGCTCCTGCTCCACTCACGTCCTGCCTCTAGCTCCTTTATGTATGTCTCAGACCTCGCCCCTGCTACTGGCTCTGGTTCTCAGAACATGCTTTCTGTTGGAATGTCTCCACTGTCGTCAGCAGTCTCTGGTGACCCCACCAGTGTTGGCCACACCCCTGACTCGTCCTTTCTACCTCTCTGCCAACTGTCTTATCCCCAGACCCATTCTATCTACTTTCAGTGTGCCGGATGCTCGCCTCCGCCACACATTCCTTAGTAGCTCCAGACAGCTAACTCTCTCTAGGTCTGTCTAACTCTGTCTAGGTCTTTGGTTTCCGTTTGACTTGGGTTCCGTGGCAGGTAGGTCATCTAGCCTCCCTACATTGTGTGCCAGTTGCAACATCTGTTCTGAAACTGTCTTACAGCCCCCTATTCTGGTGTAAGCAGTTACCATGAGCATAGAGACCAAAACCACACAAAGGGAGCCAGACGGTGATGCATGGCGTGGGAGGCAGAGGCAGGCGGATGTCTCTGAGTTCAAGGCCAGTCTGGCCTACAAAGTGAGTTCCTGGGCAGCCAGGGCTACAAAGAGAAACTCTGTCTTGAAAAACCAAAAAGGTAAGATAGATAATAGATAGATAGATAGATAGATAGATAGATAGATAGATAGATAGATAGGTGGGTGGGGATGGATCGATGGATCGATGGATGGATAGGTAGGTAGATAGATAGATGATGGATGGATGGATGGATGGATGGATAGATAGACAGATGATAGTCAGATAGAAAGATAGATAGATAGATAGATAGATAGATAGATAGATAGATAGATAGATAGATAGATGATAGACAGACAGACAGAACACCACATAAAAGTGCTCTTGCAGGCCCATGGACCAGAAGTCTGGGTAGGGCTCTGCTACTCACAGACAATCTGGGCAAAAATCTGCCTCCACATTCACACTCTGGATCTCAGGGCTTGTTTTTCACACATTCAACAGGAAACATGTCCCAGCTCCTCCCTCCATTTTCAAAGTCAGCACAACATCTAGTGTCTCTCGGTGCCATGTAGAATTGGCCTCAAATACTGTCACATATCTCTGCTCCAGCCAGAAAAGGTGTCCCTTTTGTTCACCTGCTTGAAGAGAATCCCCATCCAAATAACTTCATAGTGTAAGGAACCTCTAATTCTCTACCATCTGAAAAGTGGTTTGGGCTGCATTTGGGGTGTCAAAGCAGGGACATCCTGAGGGGAACAGAGACTATACCTTGCTGCAGAGAGAATGAAGAAATTCTTCTCCTGGGGCTTCTGTAACAAAAACCAAGTGGCTGGAACATGGGCTAACTGTCTCATGGGGTCTGGAGGCTGGAAGTCCCTAGTAAAGATGTCTGTGGGGCTGTGCTCTCTCCGAAGCCCACAGAAGACTCCTTCCTTTCCTTTTCTAGCTCCTAGAGGTCTGCCATCAAGGACCACCCCAAGCGTTCTTAGCGTTCCATGGTTTATGCCTATCACTGGCATTCCTCCTGTGTGTCCTTGGTTAACTTGTCTCTTCTTAGAAGGACATTTGTCCTATTGAACGAGAGCCGATCTTAAGGAACACATCTTAACTTGGGAACACATCTTAACTTGATGATGTCTGTGAGACCCCACTGTCAAACAGGAATGTATTCCTAGGTGCCCCAAAGATGATTCTAGGAGAGCATTCCGCACAGGACTGACCTCTAGCTGGGCATGGTCAACAGTAGCAGTCCCATACCCAGGGCAGGTCCCCTCTAGGTCACTGTGGGTGCCAACCAGAATGGCAAACGAGAGTCTGTCCCAAGTCATCCCTCCCTTTAGCCTTCCAGACTCTCTGACCCCTGCCCATCTTAAAGTCAACTTCTCCACTGCTCTTTACTGGGCCTGGCTCCTGTCTAGGAATGACCTTTCACGTCTTCTGAGCACCCCCCCCCCCCAGGTCCATATCTTGAGTGCTCTTCAGATCTCACTATTCCAGGAAGCTGTTGACTTCTCATCCTCAGCCCTACCCCAGGGTGCCACGCTCTCTGGCAGGGCAAGCTGAGGAAGGAGCTGGCTAGAGAAAGAGCCAGGCTGTTAGGAAACTCACAGTGAAGATGCCACTCACCAGGGGATAAAGACACAGGATGTGTCTGCTGGGGTGGGGGGCGCAGTTTACATGACATGCAAGAGATTACCAGTCTGCCTCTCCTGTGCCCACAATAATCCATCGTACAATCGTGACCTTCTCTTCATAGGAAAACAAGGTCCAAATCCTTGGGCCAGGGTAGCCTACCCTTCTTTTTCTGAGACAGGCTCACATAACCTAGGCTAGCCTCAAGCTCCATATGTAGTCAGAGATGACTAAGAACTCCTGCCTCTCCTGCCTCCACCTCCCAAAGTGCTAGGTTCCAACACCTACACTCCCATGCCTAATTTATGCCATGCTGGGGATGACACCCAGGACTTCACGCTTGCTAGGCAAGCACTCTCCCAAATGAGCTACACCTGCAGGTCCCTTAGCCCTTTCTCTTTTAATTATGCTTACTCCCAGTACCCACCCTTCCCACCTGACTCACTGTGGCACATTAAGGATTCAGAATTGGGGTGAAAGGAACGCTAACTCTTTGCGTTCTGAGCGACAGACACGACGCTGGTGCTGAATGATGTGATGCCGCATGCCTGTTCATTACTGACCTTACATTGGCCTGCCTGGAGCTGTCGAGGGGGAAAAGTTGATACATCCCTCCAGCCGTCCAGGGATCTCACACCGTGCTTTCAAGACATCCACATTTAATAAATCAGAACACATGTAGACACAGAGCAGTCCCCAGCCACAGTAGAGTTTTGTGGAGAGCAAAGAATGACTTCCAAACACTTCGGCAATCTGACCTTCCTCATTTCCGGAAGTGTCTTTAAGCTCACTCCCCAGGCACACGTGGGAACAGAGCTGGAGGAAGATGAGGGACAGCTGTCCCAGCTGGAGGAACAGAAAAGTCAGGCAGAGCCTCTCAGGCCATTGTTCCTCTTGGGAAGGGAGGCTTTCCCAAGGACTGGTCTCACCATCTTCATGTGAAGTCTGGTACGGAGTCTGGTACTGCCCAGGAAGGAACAACTATGGTTTTTTGAATGGACAAATCAATAACAATTATTGTAGGCTGCCAGAGAAGGTTCTAGAACACCTCTAATCCCTCACCCCAACCCCTGACACACCCTGCAAGTAGAAGCTTGGTTTTGAACCCATGCAGTGCCAGAAGCAGGCTACCCTCCCCTTACAGCCCACCTGAGGCCTGGCTGAGGGCAGTGTGGTCAAGAGAAAGGAACCACCCCTCAGCCACGGTGGGTCAGAGCTGCGAGGCACGGCCACGTGGGAGGCAAAGCCGTTTGCAGCTGTTTATGTGATGTGTATCTGATGGATAAATAAACTTCATTTTCCAGGACTGCCAATCCCTAAACATGTAGAAATATACATTCGCTCAGAAACTAAAAAAAAATAAACAACTGTGGTATGTTTGACTGCATCATCTTAGCGGCCCCGCTACTCGCCTTTCAGCTGCTTAATAAACTCGGTTTATGGATCCCTCCTACGGGCCTGTGCAGAGCAGTTCCGCTCTGAGGAAATGTCCCCTGTTAGGCTGGAGGGGGGAGGGAGAAGGAGAAACAAGCGGAAAATCCTCCTGTTCCAGCACCGGATCCTTCTGGGCAGGTGACATTCACGGGGCCTGAGAGGTGGCCCAGGAGCTGCAGCTGCCCGCTTTGGCTCAGCCGGAGGTGGCAAGCTGACACTGCCTCAGGGCACCTTAGATGGGCACCTGCCGTTCACATCCTTTTGTCCCCTGTGGGACACACAGACCAGGGCAAGAGAAGAAGGGGGGATTGGTTAGGTTTCCCCTTTCTCCATGTATGGCTGGAATCAGGTACCAGCAACCCTTTCCCCTTCCTCTCTTGACCCACGCTGACATGATGGGATGTATGTCACTCACCCAGTGGGCCTACCCACATGAGGTCATTCATTCATTCATTCATTCATGGAGAGCCCACATGGCAGTAGGCCCTGGTTTTTGTGCCCATTGGTCACATTGTGATTAGTAGCACAGTCCAGGGACACAGGATCCAAGGAGGCCCAGACATGTCTTAGGAGTTTAGCTAAGGGCCTAGAAGACAAAAAGAAAAAGACCCAGAGCCTGGGGATTATTTCTCCATGGAGAATCTTTCTAACTGCCCTCGGTTTTCTTCCTAACAAAGACTAGAGGAAAACTGGGTGTTTCTCAGCTTTGCAAACCAAGACTGAACCTCACAAAGCATACAGATGTTACGGACAGGCTGGACATGGGGATGGGAGGATGTGCGGACAACATGCAATCTGTAAGGCGTTTCCCCCCTGCGGTATTAGGGACTGAACCAAGGGTCTTAAATGTGTGTGTGTGTGTGTGTGTGTGTGTGTGTGTGTGTGTGTGTGTGTGTGTAGGTTTTTGCATTTGAGTACAGGTACCTTCAGGGACCAGAATAGGGCATCAGATCCCCTGGAGCTGGAGTTATATAGATGGTTGTGAGCCACTCAATGTGGATGTTGGAAACAAAACTTGGGTCCTCAGGAAGTACAGTTAGCACTCTTAACCAATAAACTATCTCTCCATCCTGAGCCAAGAGTCTTTCACATGTTAGATAAGAATGCTCCACTGAGTTACACACCCAGCCCTACAACCCAGATTATAAAAATAATTTGAGAAGATCTCCCAGGAAAAGATCGATTCCCCCATGCCAGGGTGAAGACAGGGATACCCAAATGATCCTGGGACAAGGAGGGTAGTCTGCCTGTGAAATGAAAGATGGATGGGGATGTCTGCAAGGACTCCTTTGCCGCTAGTGCTGGAGAAGTCATCTACCAGGCCCAGTGCGCGTTGTAAATTCACATCCTGACCATCCACAACATTTTGTAAGAAATGAGGGAAATGTGTTGTTAACCCTCAGAAATCTTATTAGCAAACCCATTTCTGGGTTTCTCAGGATGTTAAATGATTCAAAATGCAACCGCCTTTGACTGCCACATAGTTCTGCTGTTGACTGGGCTCAGAAGGGCGGTTCTGCTCTAAGACAGTGGTTCCAAGAGCTGCTCTTATCCTGAAACTCACGTGGCTGGTGGTCCATGCTGGCTGTCAACAGCAATACCTCAGTTTCCCTCCCTGTGCCTCTCCACAGGACTGGGCTTATCAGTGTGATGGTGGTTTCCAAACAGGAGCATCCCAAGCAAACGCAAGGCTACAAATCTCTACCAGCAGCTAGGAACTTATAGAGCAACATTTTCCACATCTCATTGAGCAAAGCAAGTCAGAAGCTGCCTTCACCCCTGATGGGAGGCATGACAAAGAGTTGGAAGTCTTCACACCACCACAGGTCACTTTGGGAAGACAGTGAACATGCTTGAGAGCATCCTTACAGTGCTGAAGACCTCACTCGTGGGTTGGCTTGTAAGGGAAAAGACAGAGGAGGGTCAGTCACAACCAGGGAGGAGACCCACAGCACAGAGGTGCAAAGTCCTGGAATCAGAAACATCTGCACCTTCTCAGCTACACAGGAGATGGGGTAGGGATTTGATGCTGAAGTGCCACTGACCAGGTCTAACCATAATGGCTTCTTTCCGCTGGAGTTTGCAGGTTCTAGATGCAAACCGGAAGTCTTTGTTGATCACAAACACCCACTTCAGATCCATGGGTGACATCAGACCAGGAAAGCCATTTCCCCTCTGCACCCAAACTCCAAATACACGCTTTTCACCAGTGGCAATACTGTGGACTAGATGGAATGGTAATGAATCCTGGAGCTTCATTCATGTGTGGGAAGTCAGTGCTCTACAGACACAGCACACACGGGACAGAAAGTTCCCCCCGACACACACACACACACACACACACACACACACACACACACACACACACACACACCTGTGTTTTAGCTCATTTCCCTAACCCTGCCTGACACACATATACAGACCACAGATGTTACATCCTCAGTCCAGCTGGGCCCTCAGGACCCCCTGCACATCCAGAAGGCCAGTTCTATTCATTCCTGGGGAAGGGGTGTCAGAAATCACTTTAAATCACCTTAAATGCCTCTCTAGAGAGTAACGCAGAAAGCATAGCAGATTTCCAGAGTCTCTCACCCCCAAGGCAATTCCAGAGCACAGGAAGGGCGCACCATCCCCTGTAGCTCAGCAGCCTGCACAGAGCTGGCCACTGACCCCAGACACCTCTGTCCTCTGCTGCCCTAAACAGCATGTAGCTTATCAGCAGTGGCCATGTATTTGTCATTTTTTTAAAATTGCATTTGTCCTCTCCCCCTACCACGTGTGTGTGCACATGTGTATGTGCGCACAAGTGTGTGTGTATATGTCCGTGTACCACTGTGCATATGTGGAAATTAAAGTGCAACTTGTGGAAGTTGGTTCTCCCCTTCTACAGTGTGAGTCCTGGAGATGGAACTTGGGTTATCAGATTTGGTGACTGGTGCCTTTGCCTGTTGAGCCCTCTGGCCAGCCTGCCACATGGCTTTCTACATTCTTTTGGGAGGTTTCCCCAAGACAAATTTAAAATCAAATGCCTGAAACAAACAAGACAGCTGGTCCCCACACCAAAGCATGACCTAGATTTGGATATTTTTTTTTTGGTGGGGGAGGGTTGTTTGTTTGTTTGTTTGTTTCAAGACAGGGTTTCTCTGTACAGCCCTGGCTGTCCTGGAACTCTCTCTGTAGATCAGGCTGGCCTCAAACTCAGAGATCTGCCTGTCTCAGTCTTCCAAGTGAGTGCTGGGATTAAAGGTGTGAGCCCAGCTCCATTTGGATTAAAACAAAACAAAACAAAATACTTTTTATAGGGGCTGGAAAACTAGCTCAGGGCTTAAGAGCACTGGCTGTTTTACCAAAAGACCTCAGTTCAGTTCCCAGCATCCACATAGCAGCTCACAAACACCTGTAATTCCAGTTGCAGGAGATTCAATGTCTTCTGGCCTTGCTGTGGGATAATCCTTCTGTAAACCATGTGAATATATGTCACTACCATTGGTTTAATAAACAAGCTGTCTGGCCAATAGCTGGAAAGCCAGACTCAGAATGATGGGATGAGGAAGGGTGGAGTCAGGAGAGGACGACAGCCTGTGGCTGAGGAAGCAGTATGTGTAGAGAATGAGGTAACAAGACATGAGCCACATAGCTAAGTATAGATAAGAAATATGAGTTAATTTAAATGTAAAAGTTAATGTAGTAACAAGCCTGAGCTATCGGCCAACCATTTGTAATTAATATTAAGTCTTTGAGTGATTATTTGAAAGCAGCTGTGGGACAAAAAACTTCTGACTACATGGCCTCCTTGGGTTCCTGGCACACACATGGTGCTCAGACAGATATACATGAAAGCAAAACACTCAAACACATAAAAATAATATGAAAATATACCTTAAAAAATCATATAGACAAACTTGCAATAAATAACCAAGAAATTCTAGACATGTTCCACTAAATCACAGGTTTGTTTCATTTATTCATTCAACTAGAACTTAACAGCAAGCATGAACAAGATGTCCCTGTCATTGGGAGTGTGCAGGGAGGTGGGAACATTGGTGCTAAACAGATCATTACAAGTGTGAGCAGAGGTGTTTGAAGGGAAGCCCCAGTGCCCATGGATAGATGTACATATGGATATAACAACAACTAGTTAAAAAAGAGGCCATGAATTTGAAAGAGAGCAAGGAGTGTTACATAGAGGGGTTTGGAGGGAGGAACGGAAGAGGGAAATGATGTGATTATATTATAATCTCAACAAATAAAAGCAGTAATAAACTAATAAAGGAAACCACTGGCCAGCAAGATGACTCTGGTGGTGAAGAGCCTGCCAAGTCTGACTCTTTCAGTCCCCCACACTCACAGGCAGAAGGAGAGAAATAACTTGGGTGAAGAAGTTGTGCTTTGACTCCACACAGGCACTGGGACACACATGCTCCATCCCCGCCCACTTGCACACAAAATAAATAAATCTAGTGTTTCTGTAATTAATAATAGTATTCGTTCTGTATATTTCAAAGCTGTTAGCCCAAGTCTTGTCTGAAAATGTAGCATACTTGGAGCAAATGATTGATGCACTGCCTGCCCACAGCATGTTGGTTGTCCTCTGTTCCACATTTAGAACAGGGAGCTCGTGACCAAATATCATACTCAGATGTGTCTAAATGTCACATCACTGGAGAGATGTCGGTAAACAGACATGACCTCAGTGGAAAGCAAGCCACCTCTCCTGGATGGAACACCAGAATCCATCAGTTAAGACAAACACCAGCCCTTAACTTCTTTTGAGTTTGTTGTTTGTTTGTTTGTTTGTTTGTTTGGGGAGTCAGTGCTGGTTCCCAGCCTCTGTTCTAGGCACCCTTTCCCTACATCTATTTTGTTTTTTTTTTTTTTTTAAAGATTTATTTATTTATTATGTATACAGCATGTATGACTGCAGTCCAGAAGAGGGCACCAGATCTCATTACAGATGGTTGTGAGCCACCATGTGGTTGCTGGGAATTGAACTCAGGACCTCTGGAAGAACAGTCAGTGCTCTTAACCTCTGAGCCATCTCTCCAGCCCCACCCTACATCTATTTTGCATGATAAAAAGTTCAAATTAGGACTGGGGAGATGGCTCACTGGGCAAAGCACTTGCTACTCAAACACGAGGACCTGAGTTCAGAACCCCAGAACCCACATAAAGTCAGGCATGGTAGCCCACATCTACAATCCTAGAATGCCTATGGCAAGATGAGAAACAGAAATGGGAGAAATCCGGAAAGCCTGTTGACTGATTCATGTAGTGATGAACAAGGAGCCCCTGTCTTACACAAGGTGGAAGGCAAGGACTGGCAACTGAGGTCTTCTGACCTTCACATGCATGCTATAGCATGTGTGTGCCCATACCTACACGTGAACATACACAAACACAAAGATTAAAAAAAAATCAATGCTGACAATAATAATAATAAATCACCTTGTGTGGGCTTGATAAGGTTGCTGATTTCAAACTGCTGGCCCCATTACTGGAGGCCTGTCCTGAGAAGGAGCTTGAGTTTGATGAACCATCAAACCCTGTCCTGAACCTGCAGAAGTAGAGAAGGGGTGTGTGTGTGTTCCAAAGACACAAAACAAGGGTCCAAACACAAGGTACAGGTAAAGAGGTTCTCACAGCTAGCCTCAGAGTGGCCCCAGAGGAAGAGCCTTCCCTCAGCTGGGCATGTTGGCACCCTTTGATGCGGAACTCCAGGGCATTGAACACCTTGGTTACACATGTCACCTAAGCTGAGTCATTGCATGAGACTCCTACAAAAATCAGTGTGATAACTGCAGCAAGCAGGAATCAGATTCCTTCCAACAACTTCACACCCAAGTGGGCACATTTCCATGACTATCAACTGATAGGTACTAGGAATCCAACTACTGAATAAAGCATTCTTATGCCCATGAAGTTTATCTTCCAGGAGAAACAGATCACAAACAAGTAGATAAAAAGACTATCAAAGCCCCAAACTGTTGTGGAATATTAGTTTAAGATGTGTTACATTAATTTATGCTGCAGAATATTTGTTTAATGATGCAAAGATGTGTTGCATTCTTTTATGTTGCATTTGTTTAACTCTGTAAAGCTGTGTTACTTTGTCTAAAACACTTGATTGGTCTAATAAAGAGCTGAACGGCCAATAGCTGGGCAGAGAAAGGATAGGTGGAGATGGTGAGCAGAGAGAATAAAAATAGGAGTAGAAAGCTAGACTTGAGTGAAGAGGGAGAAGTGAGAAAAGGAGAAGGCAAGGAGGATGGACACCAGGGGCCAGCCACTGAGTAAGAAAGTAAGCAAAATATGTAGAATAAAGAGAGATTAAAAGCCCAGAGGCAAAGCGTAGTTATGGGGAAATGAGATAATTGAAGTTAGGAAAGCTGGCTAGAAAGAAGCCAAGCTAAGGCCAGCATTCATAAGTAAGAATAAGTCTCCGTGTATTTATTTGGGTGAGCTGGGTGGTGGGCCCCCAAAGAGTAAAAACACCAACTATACAAAACAGTCCGAAGAGAAAGGAATTTGGTGGAGGTTCACTTCGTCTCCTTGGCTGCTGACTCTCTGTGGGTAGGTAGCCATGTCCTAAAGCAAGTGTCCACCTGAAGAGCAATGCATGCACCGGGTACTTGGAAACCTTGTAGGAAGCCACTAAGGGACCAGGGACCCCATGTACCATGGCCACAGAACTGGAAGTTCCTTACTGAGACCCAATGGTTTCTTTCTCCATCAAAGGCACCTGAGGGAAGCTAAGGACAGGGCCTGAAGGATGTGCAGAAGTCCGGGGATTGTAGTACATAGCCCAAAAGCAGATGGGTAGACCTAACACACACACCCTGATCCTCATGGGAGCTGCAGTAAAACTCCAAGCTAACGGGCCCAGCAGCCAGGGGCTGCCAGGAAACTCTAGCAAGTAAATCTGCCTCCACCATCAAAATAGCTATCTTCCAGTGTGTGTGTGTGTGTGTGTGTGTGTGTGTGTGTGTGTGTGTGTGTGTGTGGTGTAGCACACACAGAACAGTCCTATTCTCTATGGCTGCAACCACTCAGAGTAGGAAAGTCACTTTGGACCCATCCCTTCATGCCAAAGACCTTGAAAGCTGTCCCCAACCTGACATCCCCTGAGTGCTCTGGGAAACGCATGCCTTGGGACCCAATGACACTCAAGCCAAGTTCCATCTCTAACAAGTTCTCATCCCCCAGCTCTGGTGTCCCCACTCATCCACAGGGACAATGTCACCTGCATCACTCACCTTGCTCCTGGTATACAGCAGAGGATGAAGTTTTAGTTAAGATCAGGAAGCCTGGAGAAGGGCACCCATCCACAAGATAGACAAACCTTAGCTGAAGTCTGAAGAAAGCTGACTGAGAACTCCCATGCCAGGAAGTTCTAGAGACTTGGTGCAAGATAGAAAGGAAAACAGTCAGAAGCCACAGAAAAAGAAATACCTAAAAGAACCACTTAAAATTGCTGTCTAGAGGGCTAGGGGGATAGGTCAGTCAGTAAGTTCTTGCCTTGCAGGCATGAGGACCTTCGTTTGCTCCCTCAGAACTCATATAAAAAATCTGGGTGTCGGGGCTGCATAGACAGCTCTGGGGTTAAGAGCATGTACTGCTCTTGCAGATGACCTGAGTTTGGTTCCCAGCACCCAACTCACAATTTCCTAAAACTCCAGGTCCAGGGAGATCTAATGCACTGACCTCCCAGAGCAGGTACCTGCACTCATATGTACACACCCACCTTCACACACACACACACACACACACACACACACACACACACACACACACACATACACACACACGCAAGCAGGTACACACACGGGCACACACATATGGTATCTAGAGCAGTGTGTGGTATTCAAGAGACTCTCCTCAGACAAATGTGGGAAACTGGACATCCACACTTCCCACCTTGCTTTGACCACCTAAGGCTTTACTTTTTCCTCTGTCTCTGACCCTGATTCAAGCAAACCAGCCACACCTAGAAAAGCAACACTGTCTCTTTAAGGCCCTCTTAGATCTGCCCAGTTTTCTTTGGCATCAGGGCTGGGCATCTCTGGGAATCTGACCCACATCTGCCCAGGATAAAGAACAATGATCAAGCTGAAACATGCCCCCACCCAGCACACCTACTTAATTGGTGCTTTGCTTAAGCTAATGTTTCAGATGATGTGGGCCTCCCCAGCGCGCCAGGCTGAGGGAAAGCCCACTTGCTGAATGTCTTCTTAGTGCCTAATGCCTCCTGTGCACACTGGCGTGCAAGCCTGCCAGCATGCACGCCGGGAACCAGCCTAATACTCTTAGTTTATTAGCAGTGACGAAGTTCATATGCCAAGCTCTTTTAACTTGTTTCTAGAAACTTCTCCTGAACCACAAGACTAGAATAGAACAGCAGAGGAAACAGTGATTAAGAGGGGGTGTGATATTAGATTCATGTAACCAGGAGGGCATCTGGCCTAACATCTTCATAGCTGAAACAATGACATGATGTTCCATTTATAAAGTGCGTTTAAAAAAATGTTAGCTAGCCAGGCAGTGGTGGCGCACGCCTTTAATCCCAGCACCTGGGAGGCAGAGCCAGGCAGATCTCTATGAGTTCGAGGCCAGCCTGGTCTACAGAGCAAGGTCCAGGACAGGCACCAAAATTACACAGAGAAACCCTGTCTCAAAAAACAAAACAAAACAAAAAAATGTTAACTAGGAGCTTGGGAAGTGCCTCAATGGGTAACAGTGCCTGCTCTACAAGCTTGGGGACCTGAGTTTGAATCCCCAGAACTTTCATAAAAAGCCAGGTACGATTGGGTGCGCCTGTTACATGGGGTGGAGGTTTCAGGGAGACAGGCTTATACAAAAAAGAGCTCACTGGTCAGTCATCGAGTTTCCAGTTCAGTGAAAGACCCTGTCTCAAAGTAATAAAGTCAAGAGTGATAAGGACTTAAGTCCTGTCCTCTGTGTGTGCATGCATGGGTCCACACGTTCGAGTCCATACAACATACACAAAGCCGGAAAAAAACAGCAGTTAAAGGACACACTACTGTCCAACAGGGACATTTTTGACAGTGAAAAGGGCACCGTAATTGTACCAGGACAGCAGGTATCACACAGGACTGTCCCAGTGTCGCTAGCTGTGTGGTCACTCTTGCTGTTCTGACTTACTACAAGAGAGCCTTAGAAACCACCAGCTCAACCTGTTGATTGGACCCATGAATCTATTGAGTCCAAAACAGGTTTTAAAGGGCATGAAGTCACATTGGCTGTTATTAGCAGAACATGGGTTTCAGGTCACTCCAGTTTGACCCCAGGATCAGGCTTACTCTGTGGATATAAAGCTCAGCTGGGTTCTCCACAGACACATCTAAGAGAAGCTATAAGGTGGTCGCTTAGCCTTCACTATAATTATGCAAGGGCCTTATGCACAAAGGACGGCAGTGAGCATCCAAGAGATTAAGAAACCCCTCCAAGGCCACATCACAGCAACCAGAGTTGCTGGAACTAGAAAGGTAGGACTCCTTCAGGCCTGAGCTCCTGCACTGAACACAAGGTACAGCATTTAGTCTATTATAGTCTCTCTCTCTCTCTCTCTCTCTCTCTCTCTCTCTCTCTGTGTGTGTGTGTGTGTGTGTGTGTGTGTGTGTGTGTGTGTGTGTGTGTGTGACTGCCTGCTTTTTAAATTGCTTCTAGGTTCTGATTCCAGAGAGAGAGAGAGAGCGCACGCCTGGCCCTATGGGTGGTACCCCATGGCTCCCAAATAAACTTTTGCTGAATGGGGATGTTCGGGAAACCTATCATATTGATGACAATCCTAAAGAACCCACATTTCCCCCCACAAGCCACAGAAACTCTCCACAGGAGCCCAGAACATGGCTGCTGAGTGGGCTGTCTCCCTCCGGTAAGAGGAGAGTGTGGCCTGCTACTTCAGAGCTGAGCCTCATGCCTGCTCCTCCAGGGTTTCACCCTAAGCTGCCTTCCCATTTCCACCTCCTGTCAGGAGGATGCCGATTTCATGTGTGCTGGAGCCTGTTCCCTCAGGTTCCGGGAACCGATGGAGTCCATTCCTTCTCAAGGAACGTTCAGGAAGTCAGGCAGAGAGCTTCCAACTGGCCCTCATAGAGGGATTCATACCACGGCCCTCAGAAAATGCTACAAATCAGGGCCCTTTCCGGTCTTTCTTGAGAACCGGTTGTTAAACATTCACCGTGGGCTCCACACTTCCTTCCCCTCACCCTGCCGCTTGTGTGTGCCACGATGCCGTTCTTCTACTTTCCGGGTCTCTTCTACATCATGCTTTCTCCACAGGGCCCCACCCCCCACACTTCTCGCATGTTCTGCCTGGCCCCAGCAATGGCAGACAATCGGTATGCCCCATTGTTAGATAAGGGTTACCTACAACAGAACCTTGGTCAACGCAGGCTCTTTCCCCACAAATGAGTCAGTTCTGAACACGGCTTGTAAAAATGTGTTTACAGTGTCTCTCAGATCTCTGCCTCACACATGCCTTTGCTTGCTAAAAGAATTACCCAGTTCTCTTCCACCCTCCCTCCCCCTCCATGTCCCAAACAAAGTGTGATCACCATATTTTTTTAATCTCCAGCACGCCCTGGGTCTTGTCAGGCACCCACATATGGACTGAGTTTCTCTTTAAACAGGCTAAAGTTTCTCCTGCCTCCATATAGTCTTTACAGATCTGACTAGGGCGAAAAGCACTCGCCACTTCCAAGCCAGGCTGCCAAGAAAAGGCACAGCAAAGGCACCCTGCCTCCCCCCTCCCCCAGCCCCCTTGAAAAAAAAAGGACAAGGAATACTGCTTTAGAGTTAAGTTGCAGCCAGACAGGCAAGCGAGCCGACAGCCACAGACTGTGGTAACTCAGAGGCCAGCATCCCAGCGGCTCTGTGCTAGACTCCCAGCCAAGCCGCTTGCCTGGTGAAACCCCTTGCATTCGCTACTGCATTCTCCACCCATCAGAATTCTCTGAAAGCAGATACCCCGAGGTTAGGGCCTCCACTGGCTCTCCCCGTCCACATTTCTTGATGATGGCTTTAACCCTCAAAGCTCTTTAGCAGTTCTCTAGATCTCTCTCGCCCTCCTGCCCGTTCTCACTGCCACTCCCCCCCCCCCGATTTGCTCCCACACTTGTGGTGTGTTTCCACAAGAAGATGGGAGTCTCTGAGTGTTGTGGCATGATCACGCCTGGTTAGTTTAGCTATAACTCAAATATTTCGGAAACAAAACGAAGAGACGGTAGGGAAAAAAACTCATGCTGTGGATGAGTCAGTTGCTGAAGAGGAGGAGGTGGTTTTGAGACAGTTGTGGAGCAGTGATGATCCTAACCTTGTCTCAAGGCTACTGCTCACAGTGCCAGAAGAAAGCAAGCCGGACCTTGGCAGTAGCCCCATCTCCTAAATTCACCCTGTAGGGGGCTGCTTGCCGCTCACTGACAGCATAGGATGCATAGGATGGAGAGGGACTAGGAAGTGGGGGCCCCCAGGGAAGCTGGTATTTTGGCCGCTTGAGTAGGAAACCTTCAAGCAAGTCCCTTTAGTTGGTGGCTCCCCTCAGGCAAAGGAAATCCCACTGCTTACCTGGTCCCCACTGCTGAACCCAGAGCAAAAGCTGTGCTCACCCAAATGTGCCAGCAGGCAGACTGCTTTTCCTCACGCTGTGTGCCTAATGATTAGGGACCCACAGTGTCCACAGTCACTCTGGTTATGAGCATCACCGTAGACCTTAACCACTATCTACTTCCAATTCTGTATGATGCAGGCAGCTAGCATGTGTCGAGTGCTTGCTGTATACCAAGTACAGTTCTTCCAGTGAAATGGACATAATCTAGACTTCCTCACCTCAGTCACCACATGTGTGTGTTCAGCCAGCATCTAGTACATTCAGGCTTACGTCACTGTTGCTGCTATCCAGCTCTAGAACGTCTGCAGCTCCCAAATGGAAACTCTGTACACATTTGCACTTTCCCAGCTCCCCTGGCCCAGGCACCCTCCTGGATCCCTATCTCTATGGATTTGACCACTCTCGGAACGTCATCTAGGTGGGATTGTAGTGTGGCCATCCTTTGGGGTCTACCTTGTTGTACTCAGCATACTGTGATTTCTCATATCATCTTTATATGTCTTTGGGTTTTTTTTTTTTTCATAATCTAAAAAAGCCCTCTTACCCACACAAGCTATATGAAGCTGGTACTGGCCATTTGGCCCTAGGCCATAGTTTGCCAGCCTACCCCTGTTCGAAAGGTTTTCACATGTGCAAGTCTGGTCACCTGCCTTTTGATAAACAGAGAGAGACCAAGAGAGTCATGTACTGGCCGGGCGGTGGTGGCGCATGCCATTAATCCCAGCACTTGGGAGGCAGAGGCAAGCCTGGTCTACAAATCGAGTTTCAGGATGGCCAGGACTACACAGAGAAACTCTGTCTCAGAGAGAGAGGGAGAGAGGGAGGGAGAGAGAGAGAGAAAGAGAGAGACAGAGAGACAGAGAGACAGAGACAGAGAGAGAGAGCAGTTATCTATCACAATACAACACAGCCACACTGTGGCCATAAGCAAACCAGAAACAGGACATAAATGCCCCACACTTGTTCATGAACACTGTTCCATGCTGAGTGACACAGCTGGAAGTTACCATTATCTCTGGCAAACACGCAGACAGACGGGGTCTCTCTCAGTCTTCCAGCCTGGAGATGGAAGGTTGGGACGGCTGGAACACTGCTGAGTGACAGGAAAAATGTCAAGTGTGCACTTGTCCTCTATCACTCAAGTCAAACGACCCAGGCCCGGAAGTCATATGCATTATTTCTATACACAGTGCCGCTCCAGATGCCTGAAAGATGCATTTTAAAGAGCACCGAACACTGCTCTGCTCCTGTGAGGTGGCCGAGGTATCTTGAGTTTGCAGCCCCAGGCTCTCAGCAAACACCCTGCCATACTCTATCTCTTCTTTTCCTGGGGAAGTCAGAACTCACACACTTAGGTTTTTCTGCATGTTGGTAGTGAAAGCAGGGATGGGATGTTGGACCCAAAGGGGCCTCACCCCGCTGGCTCAGCAATGTGGACCATGATGCTGGCTGATGCTGGGCTTCAGCAGCCAGGATCCTGCACCCGCAGATGGTATACGCGTCAAGGGCAGGCAGAGATTGTTTTTTTAACAGCTGTCTTTCAAAAGCAGGAAAGAGAGAGGCTGTGTGTCTTTTACTGGGTCCTCTGGGTGAACTCATCACTTCCTTTTCGCAGTCCCTCCCCCCAGGAAGTCAAATTTCTGAACAGTGAGCCCTGGTTCCAACCTTTTCTGCTGGAAAATACACAGCGCACTCATGAAATAGGATCTGGCTCCAGTGCTTGAGGTAGGCCATGCTCTTCCTACAGGAGCCCATGCAAAATGAAACAACGGTCCAGATTTTAATCATTGGGGACAAAATTTTGCGAGGCGGGATGAAGGGGGGTAAAGATGCCTGATAAAGGGATCCCTGTCTTCAGTGGGTCTGGTTCGTTGTAATTTCCAGATTGGCTGGGCTGCCTGATCAATAAAACCAGCTCCCTGGGAATGGATAACAGCGAGGGCAACTTGATTGTAACAAACAGGAGACATTGGGGGAAAACACAGCTCTGGCTGCTAATCCGGTAGCCAGAACACAGTTCTGAAAGGGCCTCTCTATGGAGTTGGGAACCCAGAGTTGCAGTGATGTTCTAGGAGTCCGTAAAGGGAGACCGGCCCTCAGAGATTCGTGGTCCAGAAGAGAAGTGACATCTAGTGATCGCGACCTGTAACCCAAGTCAATTTCGGATAGAAAAGTGCTAGAGGCTTGAGAGAGGATGATTTGGGCAGCTGGGGTGGGTTTAAGCGAAGGGCAAAGAGAATCCAGAGCTACCAGTGTCTTCTTCATGTTGGACCTCCATGGGTCAACCTGAACCATGGCCTCAATTCAGACTCCCATCTCAGGTGACCCTAGACTGTGTCAAGTTAGTCGTTAAAGTTAATTAGGACACAGTTAAATAAATGAAAAAAAAAACTTCTGCATAAATTACAGTCCAAACTAAATGTCAGACCAAGAAAATGATTTATAAAAATATACAATAAAGGGTGAAGGTGTCTTCCAAAAAAAAAAAAGGGATATTCTAAAATAATAATTTAAAAAAGGTCCTCTTTTAAAGCATAAAGAAAACAGAGCAGTGATTGATAAGATAGAAATCAACTTTTGTGGTACATATAAAGAATAATCAATGTCCCTAATATCAAAGGACTTCACAGTGGAACAACTTTCAGATGTGGTTCTACCTGTGAGAAAGCCTAAGAACGTAAGAGATGCGCTCTTAGCCACCGGCAAGGACAGAGCACACCTGCATACTTCAGTGGGACTGAAGTTTGGGCAACTTTTCTGAGAGTATTTTTAACACGTCTTGGAAATGTAAATGTGGTTTTTTGTTTGTTTGTTTGTTTTTTGTTTTGACCCAGCAGGTTGATGCCCAGAATTTGTCCTAGGGAAAGAAGAATACAAAAATTTGTTTTCTAAAGCACATTGGCTTCCTTATGGATTATAATAGTGAAAGACAGGAAACCCGCAGAATAGCCAGCCGTGAAGTCTCTAAAAATAAAGAGCCAAACAATACAGCAGGACACAAACATGACAGTTCTGAAAAGGTTTAATGACATGGAAAGATGTTCACAGTAAAGTAAGTGAGGAAAACATGTTGCAAAATGGAACAATTTGGCGACTTTTTGTAAAAAGTGAAAAAAAAAAAAACCCAACTGGTATTGACATAAAGAAGCATCTGGAATATGGACTCTAAGGTGTTAATGGAAGTTGTTCCTGAATAGGTGGAATTGTATGCGAACACATGCATATATGCTCGCTTGAGCACACACACACACACACACACACACACACACACACACACCTTCTTCTATTTATTTATATTACCTGCATTTTCTGAAACAATCATGTGTTTTTTAAACAAAGAGAGAATGACTTTAATAATAAAAATGCATGCATCATTAAAATGGAAAGAACACAGTAAAGAAGAAACATGCTAAAAATGGCGAAAGTAGAAAATTCAGGTGAAACAGAAAATTTTGTAAAACAACATTGCAAAAAAGATGAATATATTCCCACAAAGAAAGACATGGAAAATCAGGGTCACCAAGAGGGCTCAGAAGGTAAAGGTGCTGCCTGTTTTGATCTCTGCAATCCTCAAGATAGAAAGAAAGAACCAATTCCACTCTATGACGTCATCCTCTGAACTACACACACGAATCTTGACATGTTCCCCCAAACACACACACACACACACACACACACACACACACACCCATCATACACACACAATAATAATAAATAAAAATGTAAAGATACTGGAAATTGTTTATCACTATAAATAGTAAAACAACTACAAAATCAATAAATGGGAAGGTATAATTTACCAATTAACTAAAATAGTCATGTTAAAAAATAACCAAGTTTTTTCTATCTATAAATATTTTTTCTGCCTCAAATGTGAAAATCTACAAATCCCTGTGATTTGGTTTTTAAATATTTATTTTTATTATTTTTAATTATGTGGGTGTGTGTGTGTATCTCTGTGTGAGTATGGGCATGTGAGTGCAGGTGCCCTTGGAGGCCAGAGGCGTTAGATCTCCTGAGGTTGGGGTTATAGATAGTGGTGAGTTATCCCACGTGGGTACTGGGAACAAAACTCAGGTCCTCTGCAAGAGCAGTACATGAGTTTAACCACTGAGCTACCTCTCCAGCCCCTCCTTCCCTCCCTTTCTCCCTTCCTTCCTTCTTTCTTTCCTTTTTGGTTTTTTCAAGACAGGATTTCTCTGTGTAGCTCTGACTGTCCTGGGATTCACTTTGTAGATCAGGCTGACCTAGAACTCAGAAATCCACCTGCCTTTGCCTCCTGAGTGCTGGGATTAAAGGCGTGTGCCGCCACCATCACCCTACTTCTCCCTTCTTTCTTAAGCAGACCATAAAGGACACAGTTGTTCTCATAATCTGCAGATCTTCCGGAGATCACTGTGGCGTCTCTCAGGTCTAACTGCAGCATAGATGTTGATGCAGTTGCTGTAGAAGGTAGGGTAGCCAGAAGCCCACGGTCCTAAGTGCTGGTAGGATCTTACTCCTTTCCCCATCCCATAAAAGGCCTGGAAAGGTGCATGGCCCTCTCACCTGTAGAGAAAAGTGTACTGCTCATACAACCAAATTCACTAGGAAAGTGGGGAAGGGAGCCAGCCGAGCTCCATGGCTCTCCTGTCACCAAGTGTCATCTTCAGAAGTCTTCAATGCATCATAGTGTCTCCCAGTGACACTGGCGTTGACACCTGACAAGAGCAGAGTCCTGCAGAGGTGAACATGCAGCAGCCTTGGCGTCAGCTGGCGACTCGTCACTCCAGAACTCTGGAGTCGGAACCTGCATTTCAACAGGATGATGTGCACATGCTTAGAAGAGTCAGAAGAGCAGGCTTAGAGAGCTAAGTGCACAGCCCACCTGGCTGGGGGCAGCAAGGACGTAGGGAAGTCTCCGTGGGTGTCTGCTAATAAATACAGATAGGCAGGGTTAGACAGCCCTGTGTCACCTTCCTGACAGAATGATGGGCCTGGGCCACCCTGGGAAAGCTGCCGAGGCATATGAAACACAGAAAGGGGCTGTCCACGGAGCCACCTGCCCATCATTAGAAATGGAGTCACCACATGGGATCAAACTCAGGCAGCCAGGCTTGAATGGCAAATGCCTTCACCCACTGAGCCGTCTTCACACACACACATGCACGCACGCATGCACGCACGCATGCACGCACGCACGCACGCCCTTTAAAAATGGCTGTCCGAAATCACAACCATGACTCCAACGCTGGGTTACTGAACATCTCTAGGCTCATACTGCCATTTACAAACGAAGTGAATAGGTGTGTCAGGTAACTCACATAAAGCGCATTCAATAACACTACAGCACATAGTAAACACTTGTTATCCAGTCGGTATTTATCAACCAGCTCAGAGACTACTCAGCTCGGGTCAGGTACAGCAACAGATGGAGGCAAGCTCTCTCCAAACACCCTGACTTGATAAAATCCTTCAAAATGAAAGTCTTACCTTATGGTCTAGACATAACTACAGACATCATCAGCTTGCTGCCCCGCCCCCCACTCCAGCTCCCATCCTTCCTGAAAACAGCCGGCATCAGTCAGTAGCTGCAATCAACACAAACTCTGTGGAGTTTAAAAACCTGCCTAGCCTTAGTTCCTGCCCAGAAAGCTGTCTCCTGGACAACTTTACAGGATGCTTCTAGAAGGTCCCTTATAACTGCTTTTCTTCTGTGAATCATCCACAGATACTGTGTCTCTGCTTTTAACACCAAAATGTTTCCCTCTGGAAGATGGTCACCACCACACAACCCCTAGACAGTGTGGCTCAGAGTTACCCAGCGGGGCTTGGCAGATACAGTTTGCTTATAGATGTGTTCAACTTCTGGGTGGCTGCACTGTTACATGCGGTGACATCTGCCAATGAGCCTCAATCCTTGCACCTGTACATTGGGCACAATACCACTCTACATTTGACCTTCATGAAGACAGGATGAATGCACACATAAAGCCTGGGGAAGTCCTTGAGTTAGTCTGCTCCTTCTGGAGATGTCAGATGCCACCCCTCAGCCTCTCCAACACTCCTTTGCTCTGAGAAGAAACCCCTCAACTTATTTCCACCCCTCTTCACTTGGGCCCCCTTTCTCAACATCCCCAGGCACCTATAGAGCCAAGCAGTTGCTCTGGGTGAGGCCTTGACACTCCTGCTGAGACAACTTCCTGACTTCATACCCTAAGTACCCAAGCATCCCCCTGGCCCATCCTGAGGCCACTCCTGAGTCTGGCTCCTCAGCCCTGGATTTGAACCATGGCAACTTTAAAAGATGCTTCAAAATGATTACTTCAGCTCCTCACCATGTCACCCCCACATATGGGCTTAAAGGTCTCTTACTTAGTCGCTCCCACCTCATTCCTACCCCTACACAGTGTGTCTGAACTCCCGCAATCCAAACAGGGACACACATTAACTCCTGCCCTTCTGGCCTTGAAGGAAAGGGGCAGAACACAGTTGAGGCCTTCTGCTGCTCCACCCCAGTCCTAGAGGAAATGGTTGTCCCATAAATTACCAGGAAAGCACCGAAGCCCCTCAAGCTGAGACACTGTAGACCATGCCAAGCTCTGAAAGACAAAGCGGGCTTCAGGCTCTGTCAGGCCAGCCTGGAGCAGCTTACTCATTCCCCACATTCTCTTGGGATTAGGGTGTATGTTCCCTTCTGGTTTTAGAATATTCCAGATGCCCGAGTACACTCACAGTCTCTACACAGAGCCCACTCTCCCATGTACACTGAACCCCTCCTGGGGATGCTGACTCAGAAACTGGCCCAGCCATCCCCAGGAGGGGAATTAGTCCCCCTTCCTGTCCCCTGCATCACTGTACAGCCCATGTGGCAGTAATATGACACCCA